>NW_026137972.1:1170000-1791741 GCF_019393585.1 Leptopilina boulardi
TTTCTACATGTATATATTACCAATGGTAAATTACGTCTTGTGTTTTCGACATATTTTACGTCTGTTACAAACATAACCTATAAATTCTTAAATTTCACTAAAAACTGCAAAAAGGAACTAAGAAAATTTAGAAAAAATTCCGATTGTTGGTATTACTGCGGATTTGCATGAGTTACTGCGGCGCTAAAACTTTGCTACGTTTATAGCCCCTGGCGGATTGGTTGGACTGAATTTCGTCCAAACTCGGTACAGTTTAGTCCGAGTTGGGACGAAACTTAATTAATACAAATCCGCAGTAATACCAACAGACGCAATTTTTTTATAAATTCTAAATTTTGTAGTTTTTTTTATAAGAAATGCAATTAATAATTTTCTGTCACACAATATTTTAATTGCCAGAATAATATTTGTAAACAGGGTTGGGAAGTAAGAGCCAAAAATATGTTCGTCCAAAGCAAAGTTGGGAAGGATTGGAATTTTGTCCAACAATAATTTTCCGGAAAGTGTAACTTAGGCTGTTTTTACAATAAAAATGAAATATTTATACTTTTTGAAAATTATTATTGGACAAAATTTTAATCCTATCTAACCTCATCTAACTTTTGGACGAACGGTTGGTTTCCATTGTCCCCACCTTGCCATTTGTCATAATTCTCGTCAACTACCACACCCTGCTCTAGGGAAAATTTATGGAGCATTTACACCTTCGGCAAAAAATTTTCTTCACTTTGCATTTTCCGAAATACACTTACCAGATTGGTTGTCCAGAATCTGATTCATTGTGGACAACCAATCAGGTAAGTGTATTACGGAAAATGCAGCGTGAAGAAAATTTTTTGCCAAAGGTGTAAATGCTCCATATGTTACGTTATTGTTAAAAGTAAAAGTTACTATAAAGTTACAAAATTTTTACTAGAGCATTTTTCACTGTTGACTACCGCACCCTGCTCTAGTGAAAATTAAGTAACTTTATACTAACTTTTAATTTTAACAATAAAGTCACTAAATTTTCACTAGAGCAGGGTGCGGTAGTTGACAGTGAAAAATGCTCTAGTAAAAATTTAGTAACTTTATGGTAACTTTTAATTTTAACAATAAAGTCACTAAATTTTCACTAGAGCAGGGTGCGATAGTTGACGAGAATTATGACAAATGGCAAGATGGGGATTTTGCCGAGTGGGGACAATGAAAACCAACCAATGGAAATGAACCTATGGAACTGTTTAGGCTGTTTTTACAATACAATGTAGTTAAATATGTACACTTAAATATCGTATTTTTGTTTTGTTTCCGAATATCGAAACAAAAACAAAATTCGACTTCCGTGAAGGTCCATATGCCTTATATCAAATCAAAACACATTCTAAAATAATATCATAAAATTAGTGAATCGAAAGTGATGATGCAAACTTATATATACAAAGTAAATAAACTTTGCACACACAGGAAATGTGAATAATGAAAAGTATGATTGATTAGAAATTGTACAATTAATCTTTTAAAAAAAGAGCTTTGTTCTTTAAGTCCTGACATCTCTGGGGATTATTATCGCAGATGAAATATGAAATAAAGAGAAAGAAACTTGGCATTTAATTCCATAGAGATATAAGAATAGAGTGCGCAAGAGGCTCGTAAAAACGACAGATTATATGCGTTGAACAGAAAGAGACAGATGAGATTTGTAGGCCCCTTTCCCATCCTTGTTTCACTGATGTTTCAAAGTTAGTAAGACAAGAAGGAAGGCAGGGCCCACTAGTTGCAACTGTCTTCTTTTATTGGTCTGTCGCAGCGTAACATGGAAATTGTACAGGCTTGCGCACTCTATTCTTATATCTCTATGTTTAATTCACTTGACCTTCTTTAGTGATAATGGTGAGTTATGGCAAAATGAGATGTCGCAGGTTAGTAATAATGGATAATAGTATACAGAAGGATACTGCACGAAGTAACTCGGTATGCGAGTAATGAAGTTGTAACATGGAGATAGTAATTTATGGTAAACCGACAACGGAAGGTTGGAGAAATCTTCAATAAAAGGAAGTTTATGAACATTTTGAATCTATCAAGGATATACTTCTAATAGCAGAATTTATATTTATGAAAAAAAAAATCATTGGATATTTAAGTTCCAAGGTCCATGGTGAAGAAAGGGAGAAATATTTTTCGAAAAAAAGTCCCCTTGAAAAAAAACATTCTTGTCCCAGAATCTAATTCTCAGAACTGGGCCGCGGTAATGCAATTCTTATGGGTTGGAGTTATAGATGCTCAAGGCAAGGACAACATCCTACTCGTCGATGAATCCCACTTTTATCTTCAATCGTCTCCGATTTAGGAATCAAGTTACCTCGTGAGTCGTTTATATGTAATTGGCAACCTTCTTTCTCGGTGGGAGTGCAAATGTATATACATATATATATATATATATATATTTCCAATAATTGTGTGTGCGTTGAAAGTGGTCTAACAAGTCAGCCATCCTACTGAAGTGATCTTGCCCGTGAAAGGGACCCAGGGGTCCAAGAATACATCACACAGCATTACAAATAAGAATACAGCTCCTTGAGATCGATTTGTATTTTAAATTGGATTCCTCCACTGGAGGTCGTCGATAATATCTCTATGATTTTTGGATATGGTAGAATGGGAAGCTATGTACAATATTTATAACTGTGAATCAATTTAATCGGGTAGTCCGTTAATTCAACAATCAGTTAAATCATCCTTCGAATTAATTACCGATATGTATTTTGTTTGATAAGTATTTAGAGATAGGACGTTCTAAATATAAGTAGCCTTATGACTAAGCTCTTTCGGTCTATATTTGTGGAATACTTAGATGTTTTCGATTACCTTTTCCAGCTATAACAACTCAGAAAACACCAGAGTTCAAAATGAACTAATTTCTAGATTATACAACACTGATGCAACTTTCAACGAAGATTTTCAATTTCATTCATCCAACAGCTTTTCAGAATACCATGACAAATATTAACGCAGTTGTTTTGATTCTGTGGAGGAGGATTGAAATATTGTCTCGAAACAATATTTTAAGCTCCCAGTTATCGTTATTAGGTTACGTAACTATTGCCTTCTGTGGGACTAACCAAAACTAGGTCAGACCACTGAGTAGACCGCAAAGCGACATTTGTAATTCTATTAAACATTAATAATTCTTTAGATATAAAGTTGTGTGTGCGTCTCTCATCGTTCTTTTCTGCTCACTAACTAGGTCGGTTTTATTGATGTCTGTCCCATTGTTGACGCACACCCTGCACATACCTGGGATGACTCCGAGTACTCTCCCCCTTAATTTATTCTTCTCGTCAAATTATCATATTAGGCACAGATGGCAGGTTTTAGAAAAAAAAAAAAAAAATTGTACACGATGATGAATTAGTTCATCTTCCTTTCATTCAAGAAATCCTTACCCAAAAAGTGTTCCACTTTCCCTTTTTTTTTTTCTTTCAATACTTTCAATAATCGTGTCGGGGTTTTTTTTTCTCACTCTCTTTATACCTTTTTAAGAAAATCGAGTCGCGGGAAAAATGAGTCATTGGTCGATGAAACCAAATGTGAACTGACGAGAGTATAAAACATGTTGTGGATTACGTCAAATGCGTTGTCGTCGCTACAAACCTTATATGGTTTGATTCAACTTCTCTTCTCTTCTTACGTTATGTATAAAATTTTTTTTTTTTTGAGTAAATGAAAAAATAAAGATTTGATTCAGCAATCATATTAACTTTGGTCGATTTGTTAATATCCCCATTATTTTGTTTTATTAGCATCTCTCGTGGTTTAAGATTGATTGGCGATTTATTGTTTCTTATGAAAGACGCTATCGTGAATCTGCATCGCGTGTCTCTTTCTCTCGGAATGGTCAATCGTTATTGCAAAATCCTCGCGCAGTGGAAATTTATTCCGCCCTGACGTCATATGTCAAAGCATCGTGAAAGTATCTGTAATTTCACTGACAAATTGGGTCTCAATGATTCTTATTCCAAATAGGTATTTGTTCCAAATATAATGTTATATTTAAACAATTTTTATCTAAAACAAAATTTATTCATTTTGTAATAGAATTATATTATCGACGAGCATATAATTTAGATTATCCATCGACACTTTAAAGAACAGGTTTAAGAATACATTAAAAACAGACTTTAGATAACACTGGTAAAAAAAAAAATTTTTTTGTATATAAAACGATGAAATAACAGGTAAAATCTATTAAAATAGAAATAGAACGTTACGAAATATAAACATAATTTTTTTTTTCTAATTTCTTTTTTGATTTTTTTCTCCTACTTTTCTGTGAATTAATGAGTCATCGTACACCATTCTGTCGCGCCAAGACAAAGTACAAGAGTGCGTTGACTTTGGAGAATAAATGTCTTTTGAAAGGAGTGTTAATGTGACTTTGTGTGTTTAAGGAACCTCTTATATACACCTCTCTCGGAAAGCCGCTATATATATGCCGACAAACACCGTTTTATGTTTCCTCTTTTTGGTCAGAGATGATGATGCGTGCCGTTACTTTTGTTTCAATATTTGCGGGGTTTTGTTATTACGTTTCCTCAACAAAAGAGACAAAAAAAATCTAATCATTTCTTGTTTATTTTTTAAATAGTTTTTTAGTGTCAATTTATAAAATTTGGACCAACAGAAAACCTTGGGTTTATTAGTTTTTGATGGTCCTAAAACAATTTTTTTTTAATAACTAAAAAAAATGGGACAAAATTGAATTGGCACTAGATTTTAATTTTTCCAAGCAGCTACAATAAGATTAGTAATATTATTATATTTCCGTTTACTGCGGTAGGCGAATGCAAAGGGATTGGCGAGTGTTGAATGTTTGTGAAATGAGCGTGGTACAGATCCGGGCGATATTATTTAAAAGAATACAAAGTAAAAGTAGGCGTGGCTACCAAGTTGTGCTAACTCGTGCTCTTGGTGATATAAACATATAGATTCGACAAGTCACTATGACTGGCGGTTGCAAAAAAAAAAAAAAAGTAAAATAATCCTAATCACCTTCTCTTATTTACAAAATTATATAAAACAATTTCCACTTTCCAAATTAAATCAGGGATTAATTTTTCCCGAAAGTATAATTAATTTCGTGTAAAGGAAATTACTAGAGACATAATTAGGTATTGTAGCGTCGTTATATTAGTTGAGGATTTATTAATTTTTCATTTACGATTTATCTTCATAAAAATACCTTTTTTTTACTGAAATACTGCCATGTATCATATTTTCTAATTGGTTATATAGACGTAGAACCATATATCAGGTAGAAATAAGAAAAACTCGTTTTGGTATACAGAAGCCGACATTCGGTCACCGTGACCCAGCGTTTGACGGCACGCGACCAGTTTCGAATGGGCTCTTTACTATTATGAAGGTGCGATTCATCCACGTATTATGTCAACAAAAGACTTGCATAACCATGACCTGAAACAACATTCATATTAAAATCACACACAAACAACTTACACCTAAATAACAGATAGGACACGCACGTTTTATTATAAGCCCTCGCAAATAGAGAGAAAGTGTAAAATAACATTCCACAATCTCAAGAAATAGAACACAATTTCAAAAAGACACACCCACACGTCTCAATTCGCAATCGGTGATAAATTTTGCCTAAACATAAAATCTAGTATTAACATCGAAAATAAAGTTCCATCTTTAAATGGAAATTATTAAATATATTTAAATCAGTATTTTCATTTATAACAGAAAGCAAAAGGGTACTATTAATAATAATAAGCATTATAAATAAATATATGATGCACAATGAGCCTTTTAATATAGTAAAGGTATATGCGAGATAAAATTACGTGATCACGTGGTCTCGAGAACGTGCCTTATAACCTTATATACAATATGCAAGAGACTCGAGAACAGCTGGTTTCATTACAATTAAATTTCCTTTCTATTTCCCTCTTTATAAAATGATTATTTCCTTCATTAGACTCGCTCCATTACCGGAAATTAATATAGTTTTATTAACGAAAAAATAATTTGCAAATATTTCCTATTGAATTATATATCGATATATTTTAAAATCAAGTATTGTATATATATATATGAAAAGAGAGAAAATACGTATAATCAACATTTTACGCTATTTTAACATTCAAATGAGCCGAATATAATATACAAAATGTTTAAGCATTATTCCCTCAAATTAACACAGTTTAATAAAATTCCTAGTATTCTCGTTAATAAAATGTATAATACAAACTATATATGGCAAATGTGTATATTTTTCCGCATGAGAGGTTATAACTTCAACTTTTCTCTTTGTAATAATTTTGCCGAGATTTTTTTTTAGGTTCTGGTATGGTCCAATTACTGCGGTTTCTAACAATTTATCAGAATTTACTATTTAGTGATAAATAATTGTTTACTGAAATGGTCTCAAAACTTATAGTAACTTTTACTTTTAACAATAAAGTCACTAAATTTTTACTAAAGCAGGGTGCGGTAGTTGACGAGAATTATGACAAATCCTCACTCGCCATTTGTCATAATTCTCATTAACTACTGCATCCTGCTCTAATGAAAATTTAGTAACTTTATAGTAACTTTTACTTTTAACAATAAAGTCACTAAATTTTTACTAGAGCAGGGTGCGGTAGTTGACGAGAATTATGACAAATGGCAAGGTGGGGACAATGGAATAACCAAACCGAGTTTGGACGAAATTCGGTTTAACAAATCCGCCAGGGCTATAAACGTAGCAAAGTTATAGCGCCGCAGTAATTCATGCAATCCGCAGTAATACCAACAATCGAAATTTTTTCTAAAATTGGAATTCTCCAAGTTTCTTTTTGCAGTTTTTAGTAAAAATTTAAGAAAATGATAAAAACTGAGAGTGTCAAATGGTGAAATGAGAGAAAAATGGAATCACTTACCAAGAGAATCGTCAGCGTGGCCCCCCGCCAGTCCATGGCTAAAATAAAAGAGAAAGTCTTATTAATAACTGGGTCGAAGTGCCCGCGGAAAGATCTTACAGTCTGCACATACATCATTCATATACATATATATATAATAAACACAAGAGTGTGAAGGTTCCCTCGCGTGTAAAAAAATACACAACACTTGAAACTGCCGAAATATTCCCTTTCACTTGATCTCATCCATTCTGATGATGTTTCATTATATATATATATATTTCTTAAATTGTTTATAATAGTATCAGGAAGTGGTAACTTTTCCAATTTCGACTTTCATTCAAAGATAATTTGTTGAAATTTTTTTACTTTCTACTTATTGTCTATCTTTTAATATCACATTATTTTATTGTGATATTCTTATAATACTATTGTAAAAGAACCTTAAATATATTGAAATTACTATTGTCATTAATACTATATAATTATTTTTATTTAATTCAAAAATACGTGGCATACTTTTAGATTTTATGATATTCTTTACATAGTAATTAAGAAATCAAAGTTAAATAACAGATGATTTCAAATGTGAAACGTGCGATAGAAAAAGACATAAATCTCTATCCTTTTCTATCTCATGCTTCGTGTTTGCTCAGAACGAAAATTAAAAAAATGTTTTTTGTTATATTTTCTGTTTTTCTAACCGTTTCTGTAATTATAAAATAAATGGTCTAGTTTAAATAATTATAATTTTATTTCTATTCAATATTTTCTCAAAAGTTCTACACATTTCTGTTCTACTTTAGAGTGACAGGGTTGGGTAATTGAATTTCGAAAATTTCCCTTCGTTTCTAATTGGCTCGTGGTATTAAAAAAAAAATTTCGTTGAAAACGACATCCAATGAAAACTGTTAATGGATTTTCGACGAATCGCTTCTCATCCCTGCTTGCTGGTCATAGAAAAATAATTCCGAATTAGCTGGGATTCCCGTATATGACTGTTTTTAGCAATAATAGAATTAAATGATTATTTTTTGTAATTGTTACATATTATTACTATTATAATTAAGAATTAATTATAATTAATTCTTAATTATTGAAAAAAAATATATGTATTTAAAATTGTTAAAATAAATATAAAATTGAAAAACAAAATTCCATATCTCATACCTTCAACAATAATCTCAGTTCTTTAATTCCTTCACTGAAAACAACTTTCATTGCTTCAATTATAAAAAAAAATTTCAATTATTATTGTCCCTTTACTATACTTCAATAATGATAATTTTTATTATCAAACCGCACATTATATATTGTTTTCCTATTTTTTTTTTCTCTTCACAACTTTCGTCATTGCAAAAACACTTTTGATGTTAATAATAACGGAAATTGTTAAAAAATCATGATAAATTTGAATATTTTTGTTCATTAGAATAAATTCAAATTAACAAATCACTTTCTGAACTCGTGCTCGCAGACAACAACATTTTCATTGTAAAGTAACAAGTTCTCCAAGATGGCGGCCGGAGACGCAAAACCGTTCCAAGAAAACGTGGGAATTGTCGATTTGTTGGTAAGGAAGGAAATTGAAAAATTAAAAATAAAGGGGGGAAAATAAGGGGGCCGGAAGTTGAATGATGAGATTTTTGGGCTCCACTTCCGGCCCAAGAAAATTAAACTAAAAAAACAAAACTATTATTGTGAAAGCGATTGCCAACACATAAGAGGAAGAGGATCGAAATTCACGTTCACTTTTTTTTATGAGACAGTTGACGGTGTGTTAATCTCTGGACCGGAACGAGATCGCCGCGACGTATTACCGGCATTTCCTTTTAGTTTTTTTTTTTGAAACTATTTTTCTTTTAAGGAACGCGACGCCGCGATTTTATGAGCAGTTTAAGGCGCATGATCCGAGACCAACTGCACCGGGACCGACATCTCACGAGGTTCTGCCTTCTAGGCACGAGAAAGGAGCAAAAGGAAATGACCGGGATTGGCCAGGGACGGCTGTCTACTTTCCAGATCCTTAACCCTTTCTCTCCTCGTAAAAATGCGTTTAAACAATTTAAAAAAAAAAAAATTATGAAAATTACTATTTTAGGTATTGCGAATGTTTTACAAAATTCAAAATGGCGGATCCAATATGGCGGAGTATTTTCAAAATTAAACGAATTCGCTTATTTGTTTAAATAATAATAATAATAATTGACATTCCGTACAAAATTGGTGAAATTAATTCTGTAATATATTTTCTATACTCTCTAAATGTATTCGTAAAAATTTTAACTCATTTTTTCGTAAAATTTAACTAATTAAAAATTTTTTACAATCGAATTAGAAAAATTTAATTCAAAAGCAAAAAGGGAGTTACTAATTTAAATTATATAGTTAAAAATTAAATTCAAATTTAAAATAAGTGGAAATTGAAATTAAAATATCAAACAAGCAAAATCGACAATAAATGAAAGTTGAGAAATAATTAAATGTTTTTTTCTAAAAAAAAGAGCATTCGCACGCGAATATATAATTTAGTGTACCTATAGATAACAATTTTCGACACCGGAAGCAGGTGTTTCGTGGTGTGGTGAGGTTTTTGAGCCAGGGGGACCGAAAGTCAACCCAACCAGAAAGTGTTCGTAATAAGAATTCAAGGTCAATATTAAACAGTGCTCACTTAAACGTGTAAATATTAAGTTTCAAATGAATAACTATTTTCTAATGCCTTGAGAAAATGAAGTGAAACAAAACTATATAACTACAAAACTAAAATTCAAATTATAAAATAATATTTTCATTTCGTTATAACTTATCACACTAATACTATAAAATAATATTAAACTAATAATTACTTTATACAAATAATTACTTAACACTTATTAAAATTTTATTTTTACTTTATTTCTAAAATTGTTTATATCAATAGTAAATTATAATTCAATTGCAAAATTCAATTTAGTTAATTAAATTAATTATTAACTAATTATTAATTAAATAATTAATTGTAAAAATTAAATTAAAATTTTAGTTACTTTTTAATAAATAAAGTTTATTTAATTTTTGACCAGACAAACGAGTATAATTTTATTAAATTTTAATAAGATATATATGCAATAAATGGCATCGAAAATAAATTTCAATATCATACTGGCGCGCAAAATCGTGTTTCTTATTAAATCACACGCAAATGTTTGTCACAAACTCGTTTTGCTCTGCATTAACTTTCACAAGCATATGTATATAAACATATATATATACGTGAAATCGAAAGGTGGTTTAATTTTAGCCAATCTCCGAATTCAGTTCCTCGTTTAAATCACATTATAAATTCCACATATATCGATTAATATTCATAAGAATTTTTTAAAAAAGCGAAAGTTTTGACCTTTCCCAAATGCTATGTATATATATAAAAAAAAATAATATTCTAATTATATAAATATTTACAGAACATTAAAAATAATAATATTATAAAAAAAACAAGTGAATATTTCCTGAAGGTTAATAAAAATTTAAATACCTACTTAAATTCTACATTAAACCTACCTTGAACCTACTTAAATCCTACATTAAAACTCCCTTGAACCAACTTTAATCCTACATTGGATCTACTTTGAGCCTAAGTTACATATACTTTGAACCTAAAATTAACCTACTTTGATTCTATATTGAAATTACGTTAAGTCTATAATATAGCCTTAATTGAACTTACTTTGATCCTACATTAAGCCTATTTTGATTTTACTTTGATCCTACATTGGTCTTACATTAAAACTAAGTTGAGTTTATATAGAGCGATAATTGAACCTACTTAAAACCTACATTAAACCTACCTTGAAGCTACTTAAATCCTACATTAAACCTACCTTGAACCTACTTAAATTCTACATTAAACCTACCTTGAACCTACATAAATCCTACATTGCACCTACATTAAGCCTAAGTTAAATCTGCTTTGGACCTACTTTAATTCTACTTCGAAACTACATTCAACCTAAATTAAACCTACTTTAATCCTACTAAACTACTTTTTGCTTTGAATCTAAATTTAACCTATTTTGGACATTCTTTGATCCTACATTGAAACTACGTTGAGTCTACATATAGTCTGAATTGAACCTACTTTGATCCTACACTGGTCCTACATTAAGCCTAACATAAGTTAAATCTGCTTTGAACCTACTTTAATTCTACTAAGAAACTACATTGAGATTAAGTTAAACCTACTTTGAACCTACATTTATCTTACTTAGAAACTTATTTCTACTTTGAACCTAAGTTTAACTTGCTTTGAACATCCTACACTGAAACTACGTTGAGTCTGCATATAGCCTGAATTGAACCTACTTTGATGCTACATTGAGCCTATTTTGAACTTACTTGATCCTACATTGAACCTACATTAAAACTAAGTTGAGTTTATAAATAGAGTCTAAATGGAACCTACTTTAATCCTAAACTGGACCTACATTGAGCCTAAGTTGGACCTACTTTGGTCCTACACTGAACCTACTTTGAGTCTAAGTTGAACCTTTCGTGCAGCATTGATCCTTCTTAGAAACCAAATTGAGCCTAAGTTAAGCCTACTTTGAACCTACTTAGAAACTATTGTAAACCTACATTAAACCTACTTTGAACATGCATAAAACATAAATTGTCTTTTAAGGTTTTCAATGAACATTTGGTCCCAGTTCCAATGTGATTCAAGTTTAAGGTTTTCTGCAATTTCCCCGGTCACTTTGATCCTATATTGGACCTAAATTGAAATCCTATATACATAAACTAAATCCTACATTAAGTCTACTTTGAACCTATATTGGACCAATGCACTTTTAGTCTATATATATGTTGATCCTTAGAAAATGATGCTAATTAGAAACATTTTAATAAAAATACGAAGACATGTGTATATACATGTTAAGTGTGGAGGTTGTCTTGAGTGTTTGAAGATATTATATTCGAGAGGGTATAATATGTATGTATAAGGGAATCTCATATGATGTGAGTTGGGTTTTTGAAGAATGACTGGATGATTATTGTCAAATGAAAAGAGAGAGAGAGAGAGAGATGGACTTGTGCGGCGAACCAGGGCGTAGGCTTTGTGCGGTTATATAGGCGTAGGAGTAGAGAATTAACGACAAGGCGGCGGCATGTCATGGAGCATCGCATAGGGAACACAGGCCGGATGGTTAATGTCGATTTAATAGTGAGTTTAATAGCGTGAGGATTATGCAATGAAAATGGGCCCAAGGTCCACCTCCCTCCAATGACGTTTACAATATAATATAATCGGTAGCTGCATCCAGAAGGCACTTAAAGAAGGTGGATGAGGGAGGGGTCGAGAAAAATTCTACGTGGGATTAATAATCTGACCAAATATATATTCATTTCAAGGATCCAAATGCCGAGGAGTGTCTCAACAAGATGATAATGTATACATAACTTTCAAGAATATCTTCATTACTAAATTTTCAGATATACATCTTCCCTCGCAATAATATTTTCCTACAGTGAAGAGGATCGTAAAGGAAATCAATGTTTATTATTCATTGTAGTCTATTTTATGGTATTTTCATTTGAAATTATTCAATTTTTTTATATCTACAATAATTGAGTTTTCGTAATTTTCCAGTGAAGAAAGATAGAAAACAAGATAAAGAATAGAAAAAAGCGAAGAAATAGGATCGAGTGAAAAGGAAAAACAAAGTAGAAAAAAAGGAAGAGTCATTATATACAGGAACTTAGAAAAAAAGTAAGAGAGATGAATAAAAACTGTAAATAAAAAGAAAATTGAGTCCAAAACAAACGATATGAACGAAGAATGTGAGAAATCATAAAATCGAAAAAAGGGAAAACATTTTAAAAAGAGAAAAAAGAATAAATATTTGCTAAAGAAGAAACAACAGTGTGTATATAAAAATAAGAGTAAAAATACTGAAATTATGAAATTTTAAAAAAGTTGAAGGTAAAAAAGTAAAGGTTACTATAAGTAATAACGGAATTTGAAAAATGGAGAGAAGAGCAAAGAAATGAAAGAAATTCACAATGAAGAAAAGAGATGAAAAATTCATTATATGATATATAGTAAAAAAAAATGGAGAAAATGAAAAATAAAAATACAGATAGGAAACAAAAAAAAAATACAAGAAAGGAAAACGAATATCATTAGTGAAGAATATTATAACTATTCAATTTCAAACAATACCTATTATGAAAAAATAAACATAATAGCAAACTAGAGGTTTTCGTTTTATTTTTATTTTTTTTTTAATTAAACTCCAGATTATATTTGAAGCGACTCTCTTCAATTTTCTCGTGCTTCAAGTGCACTTTTGAATCACGGCAATAATGAAATTTTAATTGATTTTGCAGAACCGCTTCGACTCTAAAGTTTCGAGAAAAATGGTTAATAAAAAAGCAACGGGAATTAATGAAAAGAAAGAAAGAAAAAAAAACGAAAATGCGCTCATGAATCTTGTCTTCTTGACTCGTTTAAGAACTTCACATGTTATACATGTATATATATATAGATACAAATTTCTTGGCGAGTTGACTTTGTTTTGCCTGGGCGTTATATGTATATAAACACCAATACATATTTATTAATGTCTTATGTAGGTATATACATGAAATTGTTGTGTATGTGCTATAAATTAACCTTTTGGAAGCAAACTACGAGCACAAATTTCCTGTAATAATAATCATACACTGAATAATACATTTTCTCGACGCGATTCACAGTAATTCAAAACGTTTGGTTCTAATTTGTCGGCGCTACAAAATAATAATAATAATAATTGATCGCGCGCGCCAGCTAGCGTTCGTTGCCCTCCAAAGTTCAATTAAATAGTAATTTATAAATAAATTTTCATATAAATTTTTTTTTCTATTTTTGCAGTGACGTAAAATTTTATTGAAAAATAACCATATTCATGTATACTATTGGGTGTATCAGTTCACTGAAAAAAAAATTTATTTGATTCAAATACTCGATTATTTGACTATTATCAAATAAATATTTACTTGAGCCAAATAAATTTTATTTAAATTAAATAAATTCAGCAAGAGCTGTCTAAAAAATGTTGCCCCTTAAAATAAGACACCTTTTCTGTCTTAAAATAAGACTTTCTTTTTACTGTGTATGCAGTGTCGTTTTTTTTCGTACGGAAAAACAAGGACATTGGACCAACGGAGAATGAAACCATCTAATCACAAATCTTAAGCTTTTAAATGAGAGAGAAAAGGACAAAAGATATTTCTATCCTTTTCTCTCTCATGTAAAAGCTTAAGATTTACGATTAGAGATTTCATTCTGCTTAGGCCTTATACACTGACATACAGAAGCCACAGGGTGAGGAAACTCGAAAATTGTATTCAGGGATAGCTATATTGCCAAATTATAAAGTAAAACGTCCCAATTGTTGCGTATATGAAATGTAACATTTAGAACGTTCTACTTTATAATTTGCCAATATACCTATCCCTCTGTGCAATTTTCGAGTTTCCTCACCCTGTGAAAAATGTCCATTAAGTATACAGAAATGGTTGAATTCTATTGTCCCCATTCGCCATTTGTCATAATTCTCGTCAACTACCGCACCCTGCTCTAGTGAAAATTTAGTGACTTTATTGTTAAAATTAAAAGTTACTATAATGGAGCACTTACATCTTTGGTAAAAAAAATTTTTTTACTTTAATTTTCCGAAATGCAAAAATCTGATTAATTGTCCATTATCAGTAAGATTTTGAATAACCAATCAGATTTGTGTATTTCGGAAAATGCGAAATAAAATTTTTTTTTGACCAAAGGTGTAAATGCTCCATAAAGTTACTAAATTTTTACTAGAGCAGGGTGCGGTAGTTGACGAGAAATAGGGATGACGAATAGGGATTTTGGCGAGTGGGGACAATGGAAACGAACCAAATACAATGTAATATAAAAATTTTATCTTATAAAATACATTTAATAATTTAAACAACAATTTATAAGATTTTGTTAATTAGAACTCACCTGTGGATTTTCGACTATTTTTTCCGTTGGAAAACACAAAATTTAAATTTATCCACTCCATGGGAAGAAGAACACTGTCAACAAGATTTGGGGGGAAAAAATTGCACTATTTAAAAAATAAGGAAGACACACAATAGATAAATATATATATATATATATGAAAACTGCAAGTACTCGTCACGCATCTGCAACTCCACGTGGTCGATGGGAGTTTATGGATTCAACCTTTCGACGGACTTCTCAATAACTATGATTTTCTATCTTATAAGCAATTTCTGATTACATTTCAACTCGAATCGAAGGGATGGCGTTATTTTCGCGCTTTATTAAAGTAGATTCTGCACTTTTCTTTTTTTTTTCCTCTTGCACCCTCATACACGTAACTCTATTATATATGAAATTACATACTCCGAGAATGATTCTGTGAATCGAGATAATCTTCCCTCCTTTTTGTTTACTTGTTTTTTTTGGGGGGGAATTTTCTTTTTGGATTTTGAAATTTTGATTCTCTCTCTCTCTCTCTTTCTCACTCTCTTTGTTTTCTAATCACATGATTTTTCGGGAATTCCCCTTATTTTTTGTCTTTAGAAAATCCGTTATTTAAATTTTTTTCCTTGGTTATTGAGAAAAATCTCCTCGTCTCTCATCGATGATGGTTTTTAATTTTTGCATGCGATTTCCGTCGCCAGTACTGTGTCGGAAGTCGCGAAACATTGCGCGACCTTGAACTTCTTCTCGGTACATCAAAGTCCCTTTTTGAAGAATCCAATCATTTTCTATGCTGTAAATTTGTGGTTTTTTAAATTTCTCAATCTTGAATGAATTTTTATCAAAATTCGCAATTTTTTTTTCTTTGATTTTTCCCCAAAAAATATTGTAAAATTTTTTGTGAAAAAAATTATTAAAAAAAACCAAATAACAGAAATAATTTTTCTTTCTGTTTTGCAAAATTTTCAGCAAAAATGGGAATTAATTTTTGAGAGGGAAATTATTTGTTTTTGCAAAATACTTTGGAAATAAATTTTTTTTTTTTGGCGGGAAATTTAAATTGAAATGGCGATATTTTTTTTTGTTTTGAAATTGGCACTACACTACACTTTTACACTGGCGAATATCGAAATTAAAAATCGAGTAGACTCGGTCATCGAGTCCATTCGAGGCGGCGCGAAGCTCGAGACTGACACAGCACAAGGAGAGACTCAACGGTTTGAGAGTTTACCTGTAAAGGAAACAGAGGGAGAAAGAGTATATTGCGTTGAGAGAGACATGACAGGAACGAGTAAAAGACACCTGTGGATTTAAGAATCACATTATGGGGACGACACGTCAAAATAAATGTTGATTCCTATCAGTTTCTAATCACTTTCATTCATCTTTTGTTCCATTAATTTTTCCGAATAAATATTTATATATATTTTGATGATTCTAATTTGTATTATGCTAAATATTTTGATTTATTTTTTTTTAATACATATTTATAATAAAATTACATAAAAGAGGGGGAGGGGTGGAAAAAGGGTATAAAAAAAGTGTAATATAATATGTGGACGACCCTCAATTTACGTAAATGTTATTATTTTACGCCACATATTATTATAGTATTTCAATTCATAAAACCGCTGTAATTTTTATCCAAATGCAGATTACTTAAATTAAGAATAATTCAAGCTAATAAATATTGCTTTAAATTAATTATGAAAATTATTTCCCTCATTACTGCATGGTTTTTAAATCCAAATAAATATTTATTTGCATGAATAAAATATTTTTTTGAAATAACTAAAAAATTTCTTGAACCAAATAATATTCAATTATTCAAGATGAGTAATTGTTTTAATTGAAACTAAAACCTCTTTAATTGTGGCAAATAGTACATTATTCGATCTAAGTACTCAAATTTATTTGCGCATCAAAATAAACAATTTTTTGTTTAAAATAAATCGAAATTTAACTTAAATCAGTAATTATTGAACTCATTTCATTTCAATTTTTTATGCATTGATTTAATTAATGCAGAAAAATTTCATGTTTTTGTAGGAAAAAAGGATTATATAAATAAAAATTAATATTTTTCAACAAAAATAAAAAGGTTTTAGAAATATTTATTTACCATAATTTTCACATAAAAATAAACTATTTATTTGATTCCATAAAATAATTTATTAGCATTAAATACTGCGTTATTTTGTATTAAATAATTTAGTTTACTTGAATTAATAAAATAAATTTATTGTGTCAATTAATTTTTATCTGTATCAAAAATTTAAATATTTGGGTGAAATAAATAAATGAATTGTTTTTAAATAATTTACTATTTGTGTTAAATAAATTCATTTATCATCAGAATCAATTAATTATTTACTTGAATCAAATACAATTTATTTTGTTTCAAATAAGTATGAATCAAATAATTCATGAATTATTATTATTATTTATTATAATAATTATTATTAGCAAGTTATTTGAATCATATAAATGTTTTTTGGATCCGCAAATAAAAAAATATTTAAAACAAGTAAATATATTTCAAATAATTTGAATTATTTGAATCAAATAATTTTTTTCTTTCGCAGTGTACTTGGCGAGAATTGTGAGACCTCTGCTTTTTCGATGACTATAAAAAGGCTTAAATCTTAAAAAATATTAAATAAAATAAGTATTTTGAACGACGAAATTTATTATGAAATTAGATTTTTTTTCACAACTTTTTTAGTGCCCCTCGAAATAATTATAATAAAATATTTACTCATAAATATTAATCGAGGTTATTTGATTGTTTTAATTTCGGCTGTCATGAAAAAGGAATTGAAATTTTATTTTTCTGATACATAACTTAATGGGGTAATCCCCATTGGGATGCATTAACACCATTGGGCCAACGCAGATAATGGCCTAAGCACAACTAAGTCGGGTGCGCAAGTTGGATACGGGATATGTAAGTTCCCGCAACCGTCTTCAATTGTGCGTTGAAAAAACGGTTCCGCCAATGTTTCGCGCAATCGTTTTTTAACGCACAATTAAAGACGGTTGCGGGAACTTACATATCCCTTATCCGACTTGCGTCCCCGCATCAGTTGTGCTTAGGCCTTAATGAAACCTCTAATTGGCGATTCAAACAGCTACACTAGCGCCACAGTTGAACTAACTTAGGCGTGACTCGCTCTGTAGCACTCCATGTGTTTTAAATTATTTTTTTTTATTTAACGCTTAAAAATAATTTTACAAACGCAATAAAAATATCAGAATAATTAAATAATTTGAAATAAACTGTCAAAACAGAGACTGCTTTAGAGCGAGTCACGCCTAAATTAGTTCAACTGTGGCGCTAGTGTAGCTGTTTGAATCGCCAATCGTAAAGGCGCTTGTACACCTCACAATTTCTGAGTATATTCGGAATTTGTCAGAAATTTCACTAACTTTGATTGGCTTTGCTCATAGAGAATTTCGAAATTTTCAAATCTTTTGGAAATTCTTTATGAGCAAGATCAAAATTAGTATAACTTTTGACAAATTCCGAGTATACTTAGAATTTGTGAGGTGTACAAGCGCCTTTAATCTCAAGGCCTAAGTAGAATAGCTTCGCGAGAGACGTTCGCGAACGTGAAACATGAGTTAGAAAAAGACAGAGATATATTCGTATCCTTTTCTATCTCATGCATCTCGTTCGCGAACCTATTGTGCGTTGGCCTTTAAGCTTTTATACATGAGAGAGAAAAGGACAAAAGATATTTCTATCCTTTTTTCTCTCATGAAAAGCTTATCACCTGTTTTTAATGTTACATTCAAGAAGACTAGAACAAGGAGAGTGAACTAAGCTCAAATTGTACAGTATATAGGGGGAGCAGATATTGGCACTGCGGTAGGCTGTCCAACGAAATTTGATAGATGACCGTGAGACGAATTTTAGTATCTGCGCATACATAAATATATACAGATATGTTCAATTCTAACCTAAAAACCTTTAATATTTCCGATTTATACATACTAAATAAAATTAAATCACAGATAATTATAAACAATCTTATTATATTCGAAATAAAACATTTATTCCCTTTTCTGCAGTGAAAACATATTTATATTTTAATAAATTAAAAAAACTAACCTCATTTTTTGGAAAAGAAAACATCTGTTTTTTATTGTTATTTTCACTATTTTCACTTGCACATAAAGAACTGCTCCTGCAGTTCTTAACACAACAAATTCGCCCCGTTGTTCACTTTAAAAAATTTACACTATTAATTAAAAATTTCTCACTTTGATTAAAAATACTGAATATAAAAACACCGCAAAAACAAAAAACAGGAAAACAAATCAACGATATAAAAATATGCATGTGTTAGTATGCGCAGATACTGAAATTCGTCTCACGGTCATGTATCAAAATTTTGTTGGACAGCCTACTGTTAGGCACACTATCTCTTCCATCCCCACCACTGTACTTTGCTCTCCTTGTTCTAGTCTTCTTGGCTTAGACCTATTCTAGTATCGGTATCACCTGTTTTTAATGTTATATCTGAAGTAATGTTGATAAATTTTTGCAATCATCTCAACAAAAAAAGTAATGTTGTATGTTGATTGCATATGCTACAAGAAGAAATGAAAACAAATCGATTAATTAGTATTCTGGTGCGGAAACAATAAGAAATAATTAATCTTTGAACACAGTATAACTTGTGTACTTGAATAATTTCCTATTTAATCTATTCAACGAATGAAATTATTTAGAATATTTGACGCAATATAAAGAAAGAAACCTAAGAATCAAATCATTTTAATGTTATATTTGTGTAAGTTTTACTGTTTGTGTATTTTCAATCAAAAATTACAAACATAACCTAAAATTTTTTGCTTTTTATCTGCCTTTCTTTATATCGCTCCACATATATGTTAATAATAACAATGTCATACTTAAAACGAAGTCTTTTATTGAATTTGTAGCATTATAATTGAGGGGCTGGATGCTATAAGGTGATACGCGTCATTTAATTAATGTGGCGCGTATCACCTTATAGCATCCAACAACTCAATTTAATTATAATCTATTTCAATTGACAAAATAATATATTTAAAGAATATTTAAAGTCTGAAATAATTCAAATGAAAACCGATCTTCATTAAAAAAAATAATTTAAGCATTTCTCATCCTACTATGGGGCTCACCAATGTTGATTTCAAAGAACAGAATAAAAAGTAGAAAATTCATTAATGTCAATTTTTAAAGAAATAAGGTGCTCTCACACCTTTTTGACTGCCTGCAGGTTACCATGGCAACGCATGAGAGTGAGTGCGACAGAAAATTAAAAAATTTGATTATTCAAATTTTCTGTCTCACTCACACTCATTCGTTGCCATGGTAACCTACAGGCAGGCAGGCAGCCAAAAAAGTGTGAGTGTGTCAATAAGAGCAATTAACCTACAAAAATGAAAGAAAAATCGAGTTAATTTTAAAATCTCTCTGTCGATTTTTTTCATTTTAGCCTTAAAATCTTTCAATTTTATCAGTGAACAAATTTTTATAAAAAAAAAAAATAGTGTGGAAACTTTTGAGTTAGTTATTGTCGAGCCTAAACAAAATTTTTTTAAGAAAATTTTTGAAAAATTTTAATTGACATAAAAATTTATTCAATTGTTATGTTTGTTATTATAATACACACACATATATTATAAAATAATTTTTAAAAAAGTGAGATAGGAGGGGCAAAGAAGATTGAAAAATAGAGAGAGGGGAAAGAAAGATATATATATAAAGAATATATAGAAATGAAAGGGAGTGGATGGTCACGTCATCGACTCAATTGGCAACACTCTGTCGTTGTCAGTTTCAAGGATAAGGTGTTATTTGTCCTTGAAAAGGATGATTTAGAATCGACAAGTTCAGAATATATTTTTTTATATTTATCTCCAGACACAAAAAAGTTCAACTAAATTATTCGCGCAATTTATCTTTATCTGTCAATTAAAAGAATTTTATCAATTAAAATTCTTTTAATTGAATTATAAATGAGTAAATTATTTGTTTAATTATCTTAATTAAATTATGACTTAAAATATAAACTGTTACACTGAAAAAAATTTTTTTATTTGATTCAAATAATCGGTTACTTGACTGTATTATTAAATATAAATATTTACTTGAAGCAAATAGTTTTTATTTGCATCACATAAACTGTATTTGAACCAATAATTTCTGTATTTAAAACAAATACCATTTAATTGATTCAAATAATAATTATTTGATACAATTTTTTTTCTTTCTCGAATATATGAATTTTATAAATATAATAAAATGTTTATTTAAATTCAATTTTAATTTCATTTTCCAAAAATAGCAAATTTTTCATTAAAATAAAAATCATTATTAATGAAACGGAAGTAAAAAAAAAAAATTTTTATTTATTTAACTGAAAATCTTATAATATACTTTTTATAATTAAAATATTATTAGAATTGTTTATTAAAATTATTTTTTTTATTTGAATTTTTCTCACTGGTTATTCACGTTGAAAAATGAATTTATGAAATAGTGCATACTCGGGAAGTATGCAGTGTCCTTTTTTTAGCACGGAAATACAAGGACACTGCATACTTCCCGAAAATACACTTTATTAAAGAATTCCAACTCGGAAACGGTCTTTGAAAAAATGTTATTGTGGGCAATCCGTCGTAAGTCGACGTAAGAAATGTTAGATCGCACTAGTATTGTAAACGCACCAAAAAGGGATTCTCCCGCGCACCGAACCTGGTGACCATGATCCTGGTGACACTAGGAAACGTAGATGTGTGAGATTAGATCTAACTCAAACTGGAACGTGTGTGATTGTGTTAATTGGAGTGTACCATTACTGTGATATAAAATGAGAAATATACTTATTGATTATATATGTATATAATAATTGATTAATTTCTATCGTTATCATTAACTTCCTAAATCCTCCTTCTGTTGGATATTAATTTGGCTAATTTATTGGAGTCTAACATAACCTCTAAGAAGACAGGCTATCAGCTCTTATATTATTAACCTAGATAGCCCCAACAAATTCATATTTGTTTAGACCCTATATTTGTTTGAAAAAATTTTATAATTCAAATTTTAAATATATTTAGAAAAATAATAATGCGCCATCTGTAAATGGAGTATAAATTAAGGTTAGATCTCTGTTTTATCATCATGTATGATAATACTAGTTTTCAATATAATTTTTTTTATTAATAATTAAAACTAAGTTGAAATTTACTCAAAAGTAGGATTTTTTAATTTATCCTTTTAAAGTTACATATGAATTTTCTTTGAAAAATTTGAAATACCATTAAAAGATTAAATAAATTTCTACTATTGAAAATGATAATAAAATTTTCTATTTTATCGACATCCAACAAGTTCCTTATTAAATATATGACTATAATTTCAACAATAATTCCATTTTTTTTTTTAAATGCATGTATAAACATTTTAATAAAAAAAGACATTTTTATCATGCTTGTATTATTAAATTTATAAAATTATTTATAATTTTTGTATTATACTTGCGTATGTTCCCCGCATATACTAATAAGCACATGTTTTTCAATGTTTCTTTAAAAATGGCTCTTTTTAGTCGTGGAACGAATATTTTTATTAGTAATAATAGACATTGTTTAAAGTTAATTTCACCAATTAGAAAATTAGTGACATGTACAAATTTACCATCACAATTTACTTTTTGTGGATATTTTATTATACGACAATATTCATCAGAGACAGGTATTTATATTTTTTAAAATTAACCTTAAAAATTTTCTTTTTTCTTCGCAAATATTTACAAAATAAAAAAATTATTTCTTTAGAGCAATAACATTTTTTAAATACTATTTTTCTTTACAATTGAATGATTATTTTATTTAAATTTGTCAATATATACAAATACGATAAAAATAATAACAAAAATTTACATAACCTATAAGTTTTGTACTTTTTCTTTTTTTTTATATTTAAAATTAAAAACAAGTTGATATTTTAATAAAATGATTTCTTTTTTGGAAAGAAAAACATATAATTAATTTTGATAATTTAGAAAATTATTTTCTTTAGATAATAAACATAAATCAAAGGAATTTCTGACTTTTGATAATGTAATTAAAAGAAGACGAAATCAGGCGAAACGAAGTATTTTGATTCAAATTAGGGAAGATAGATGTATTCCTTATTTACATAAATATTGTTCGTCATTTGGTACAGTAAAACATATTTATCATTATCAACTTCCTGATAAAACGGTAAGTATCTAAACTATTATCTATTATATTATTTGAATTTATCATTGAAAATAAAAGAAAAAATATACAGGGTGATTTTTATGGAACCCCAAAAAATTTTTTTTTTAATCTCATTTCTTTCGTTTTTTAAACAAAAAAAAAAAAAATTTAGGGGCTCCGGAACATAAAAATCACTCTATATAACAATAAAAAGGCTTTTATCTCTTTTTTATATTATTTCTTTGATAATCTTTCTTAATCACTTGAAACGAATAGTTAAATATTTATGAAGAAAATTATTTCATTATTTAGAAAATGAAAACAAAAAAGAAATATATTAAAATAAAAAACCGTTTTTTCACATCTGCCCTTTTGTTTTACAGGATCACTGTTTAGTTGAATTTACTTCAGAAGAAACTGTAAATTTAGTTCTAAAAAAAGCGGAACACTTTAATTTTAATACAGTTATTCCTGTGAAGTCAGCAAATTTATATTTTCGAAAATCAACTTTTAATACCATACCATCTGATAATAATAAAATTCCAGTGACTTATGGAAAACAAATCGTCAAAATGTCGCAATTATTAAAACAATTGAAAACTGCAAATTCGGTGAAATCTATTTTTCTATTTTATTAATTGATTTTACAGGCTTCATAGTCATAAAAATTTAAGACGCATGAATATGTTCTAAAAATCATTAGTTAGAATTTTCATTCTATAGAATTGTCATAATTATTTTTGAGTCGAATTTTTATTTGTCCAAATTAGTATTTTGCAGAATTTTTAATCAAATCAATTTTCTATATTACAGAATATTTATATAACCGAAAATTCACTTCACAGAATTTTTATTTGCTCAAATTTTCATTTAACATAATAGACATTTTAAAAAATTTTTATTGGATAGGATTTCATTGCATAGAATTTTCATTTTATTCTTTCAGATGAATTTTCATTTTTTCGAATTATTATTTGATATAATTTCCATAAAATCGATTTTTCTGCAGAATTTTTAATTAACCGAAAAATCATTTAACAGAATTTCTAATTAATAGAATTTTCATTCGTCCGAAATTGCAAATGACCGAAACAACAATCGATTTTGGCGCGATTTTCAAAATCAACCAATCACAATTTTATGGATAATTTTTGATTGGTTGATTTTGAAAATCGCGCCAAAATCGATTGTTGTTTCGGTCATTTGCAATTTCGGACAAATGAAAATTTTATCAATTAGAAATTCTGTTAAATGATTTTTCGGTTAATTAAAAATTCTGCAGAAAAATCGATTTTATGGAAATTATATCAAATAATAATTCGAAAAAATGAAAATTCATCTGAAAGAATAAAATGAAAATTCTATGCAATGAAATCCTATCCAATAAAAATTTTTTAAAATGTCTATTATGTTAAATGAAAATTTGAGCAAATAAAAATTCTGTGAAGTGAATTTTCGGTTATATAAATATTCTGTAATATAGAAAATTGGTTTGATAAAGATTCTGCAAAATACTAATTCGGACAAATAAAAATTCGACTCAAAAATAATTATGAAAATTCTAACTAATAATTTTTAGAACATATTTATGCGTCCCAAAAATTTTCCCCAAATTAATTTTGTCAAATATTTGGAGTAGATTTTTAATAAAAAAAATACTTGTATAGAATTTTATGTAGAGAATATGTTTCTGAAACTTGATTTAGAAAATGGATTAAAAATAAAAAAATTTGTCTACATCAAATATTTTAAATTTGTTAACTATAAATTAATTTTAAAATTAAAATTTTATTAACAAAGAGATTCTTTAAATAAATTGCCTCTAAAAGTTAACATAAGAAAGTGATGATATTAATTAAATTAAAAAAAACCTCAGTTTCACTAATTTGTGAATGAAAAATTATAAAATATGTTTTCACAAAACAAAAATACTTCAAAGATGTACTAAATTAACCCTTTATCTTTACTTATATAATTTTCATTGTACCCTAAAAGTCCCCTATTTTAAAATTTTCAGTCCCCAAATTTCGCCTAAAATTTTTTTTTTATTATGAAGCCTGCCTTTATTATAATAACAAAAGATGACTTATATTTAATTTGAAATATATCTTTTTCAGATTTCAAATCAAATTGAAACTTGTTATTCATGTTTAAAATTGAGTGATATCGAATTGAGATTAAGGTTTCATATGTCACACGAAATTGAACGTTGTTTTATTGGCTTATTTCCTGATATTCAAGTTATGCCTTTTGGTTCAACGGTGAATGGTTTTGGAAAAACGGGTTGCGATTTAGATATGTTTATTAATCTCGATTATCTAAGAAATGTATGCACCTTTTTTTTCGTTTTTTTTTTTTTTTTTAATATAAATAATGAGAATTTTTAAGAGAACTGGAATTTTTTTTCTCTTTCATCAGGTAAATAAGGAATCGCCAATAATATTTGAAACGAAACCTTTACATCTCAATAAAAAATATCAACAGAATACAAACTTTTTAGAAACAGTTGGTGATGTTTTAAAAACTTTTTGTCCTGGAATTATGAATGTTATCAAAATAATGAACGCTCGAGTTCCAATTATTAAATTCAATAATGAATTTACGGGAATTCAATGTGATCTCAGTCATTCAAATATGTGAGATTTGAAGAATTTTTTAGTGATAAGAATTCTTTTTTTTTTAATAAAAAGAACATTTATAAATAATATAAGAAGATGATATCGATCATCCCGAGTCAAGGATTAAATAAAACACTATTCTTTACGTTTCAATATGGCACAGCCATCGTCTTCAGAAACTTAAAAAGAATGAAACATTATTTAAAAAAAAAAAGAAATTTTTCGTGAGAATAAATAAAATTTAGAAGTGATTAACCGTCTCAATAGACACTATTTCATTCTTTTTAAGTTTCTGAAGAGGATGGCTGTGCCATGTTGAAACGTAAAGAATAGTGTTTTATTTAATCCTTGACTTGGAATGATCAATATCATCTTCTTATATTATTAAATACTACCGTGTGATAGAATCAAAAATTTTATTAAGAACATTTATAATTTCTTAAATAGAAAAAATGAATTTATTAAAAATGAAATATTTTTAGGTCAGCTGTTTATATGTCAGAACTTTTATATTTGTATGGAGAAATTGACGACAGAGTGAGGCCCGTTGTATTCACTCTTCGTAAATGGGCACAACTTAAAGAAATTACCTGTGAGTCTCCTGGGGATCATATTACTAATTTTTCACTCACACTTCTTATTATATTTTACTTTCAACATAAGAAGATATTACCAACGTTGGAGCAATTAAAAAGTACAGCTCGTAAGTTAAAAAAAAATCGAAAAAGTCGATATTTTTTATTTTTAATAAATATTTCATTATTATTCACATTAATTATTATAAATTAAATAAATTTATTCTAATTCTATAATAAGAATGTTTCACAGGAACATTTCAATCAACCTTTTTTTTTTAAACTTCAGAATTAAACTATGACAAATTTTCATGTTTTCAATTCATAAGGACAGATTTTGAAAAATAATAATTTAAAATTACTAATTAAAAGAAGAAAAAAAATTCCAAGTCATTGTACAAATTATTCGAATTCACAATTTTGGCAAATGTTTTTAAATAATTAAATTTTCAAAGAAATTGATTTAAAAAATTAATTGAAATTGTCGGAAATTTGATTTGCTGAAAATTATTGGGAAAATTTTAAATTAGGGTAAGTCCACGTCAGAAATATCAGAATCTGCAAGTGGTTCTTCGATTTTAATGATACTTGGTAAAATTATAGCTTTATATAAGAGCAATGTGTAAGTAAAAGGAATTTTTAAAATATCTAAAATTGTAGGAGTTATATCACTTTTAATTTTGATACTGCATTTTTTTCTTTCCTTTATATCTCGGTCAATTTTCAACCGATTTTGATGAATCAAAAACGATTTTTTTCAGAAAATTACGTATTTTCAGAAAATTTTAAAATAAAAATAAAATTTTGTTATTTAAATAGAAAAAAGTAAAAAACAAAATTTCTTTTAGATTTTTTTTCAATTTCGACCTCTTTTTTTTAATTTTTAATTTTTTAATAATATTCCTTTTTATTTTATCTTTAATTTTAAAAAAAAATCATCCTGGAGACTTTTTTAGATCTCGTGATATCGTTCTTTAAATATCCACATCTCAAGAAAACTAGGATCCACATTTGTGTTTCTACTTTCATTTGTTTTATAATATTATTGTTACAAACTAGAAACTTTCGCGTAATAATGTTTTCATTTTTAAATTACTTGACTAAAACAAGTGAAAATTCAAGCAAATCAATATTTTATTAATAGATTTGAAGCAAAGTTTTTATTTTTTGTAATATTTATAATTTCAAATAAATTGTAATGAAACCTTAACAATGCAACCTGAAATTGTAGCTGAAGTTTTTAGCGCTTTCTTTTAGAGGATTCTAAAACAAATAGTTATTCATAACCATAAAAAATTTCAACAAACAAATGAAAGTAATGATACAAGCAAGTCCTGCAGTTTTCAAATTGATGAAGACTTATAATACTTAAAGGACGATATCACGAGATCTAAAAAAGTCTCCAGGATGAATTTTTTTTTAAATTAAAGATAAAATAAAAAGGAAATTAAAAAAAAGAGGTCGAATTTGAAAAAAAATCTAAAAGAAATTTTGTTTTTTACTTTTTTCTATTTAAATAACAAAATTTTATTTTTATTTTAAAATTTTCTGAAAATACGTAATTTTCTGAAAAAAAATCGTTTTTGATTCATCAAAATCGGTTGAAAATTGACCGAGATATAAAGGAAAGAAAAAAATGCAGTATCAAAATTAAAAGTGATATAACTCCTACAATTTTAGATATTTTAAAAATTCCTTTTACTTACACATTGCTCTTATAGAAAGCTATAATTTTACCAAGTATCATTAAAATCGAAGAACCACTTGCAGATTCTGATATTTCTGACATGGACTTACCCAATTAGTAATTGAATTTTAAAGAATTTTTAATAAAAAAAAAATTAATATTTATTACGTTTATTTAAACGTTAATAGACAAGAGAAATAATAAATTGTTTTATCTTTTTTTTAAAAAAAAAAATGTAATAACATATTCGTTTACAGGAAGAGAGGATGTGAGAATAACGGAAACTGGCATTGATTGTACATTTGCTCGAAATTTGTACAAAATGAAAAATTTTAATTCATCGTCATACGATTGTTGCGATCTTCTTATGGGATTTTTTGAATTTTATTCATCGTTTAATTATACAAATTATGGAATTTGTCTATTAAAAGGAAAGACCCAGGCAAAAAACAATAATTCACCGCTATTTATTTCCAATCCTATGGAACCAGAATTGAATGTCAGTCGTAATGTTTCCTATAGACAAATAGATAGGATTCGCTATTATTGTCAGGAAGCGTTGTATACATTGGAAATAGAGGCAAAGAATTTATCAAAATCTTCAACAATGAAGAATCAAATAGAAGATTGGGGAATTTTAAAACTTTTTCAAAACACGAATGTGGAGAAAAATGTAAAAAAACGAAATTTCGCACCACCAAATGTCATTAACATAATGAACATTAGAAATAAATCTAAAAATGTTCTAAATGATACAAAAGTTCATTTTGGTGCCAATTGATGTGTTGTATCCCCCCCCCAGTGATTTTCAAGACGATTATTGTCAATCGATCGTTGTAGAAAATGTACATATTTCAAAATTTTGATTAATGAATTTTTTTTTTTTATAAAATGTGTTCATTAATGAATTCCTTTGTGTGTATGTTGTTGAAAGTTTAATCATAATTGACGGAGAATTTTTTTTTTATAAGACATTGAACTTAAAAAAAAAAGTTGTAAATGTGATTAGTTAGATGAATTCAAATGTTTATTGAATCTAATGTTTTTGTATATAATATATACAAAAAGTTTTTTTATTTTTCTCGGAAAATATAATTTATTTAAAATTTCTGCTTTATCAACGGGGCATAGAGTGGAAACTCATGAAAAAATTTAAATTTTTCTATCAAGAAGAAATTATATTTGCAAAAATCATGAAAAAGGTAAAAAAAAATTTTTTTTTTTAATAAAACATTGTTATGGATTGTAATTTGTGTATATATTTTAATAATTCATTGTTTCACATATTTTTCGTACATATATTTCCTAAATTAAATTATTTTCAGTTCTGCGGCTAGAACATGTTTGCGCTTATACGTATCTGCCATTTAATGAGATTGAATCCTCTTTATTTCTAGTTTATTATTTATTTTAATACTTTTCAATTTATTTAAAACTAGACGTGAAAACATTCAGAAATGGAAAAAATTTTAAATCATATTTCGAAAATTGAACATTCGTCTAAAAAATAATTATTTCTTATAAAATACTTTTAAATTAAAAAATTCTGATTAATGATTTTTATGGGAAATTTATGCGTTAAATAAATAAATATAAAATTTTTATTGTAAAAAAAAAAGAAAATTAAAAAATTTCTGATTGTTTTGCAAGTCTATGATTAAAAAACGACTTTTATTTTTTTATTTTAATACTTTAATCTCCCTCTTGTTTTTTTTTCGCGTATTTTAATACGGATACGGATTTCAAATAGGCTACTAATCTGATAACCGCGCTTAAATTCGTAATATACCAGTGGCTGGCAGTGTTTCTTAACTATCTAAATTTTTAAATCCCTTTTGGGAGTAATCAAGTTTCTAACTATGTAATTCGAGTTTATTTTATTTTATGAGTAAACAAACAGAACTTAATAATTATGTTTCTTTTTAATGCAATTTTTTAATTTGATTTTTACGAATAATATAATTACTATATATTATGTCGAGAAATCATGAAAAATTGTTTTGCTTAAAAATTAATTTATCAGATTCTATTTGTTTACTCCTTAATTATTCTAAATGACCAAATTAAAACCATAAGAGGGAGCATAAAATTGAAATTAGAACCTTCAAAAAAATTATTAAATACAAAAAAAAACTGGAATCCAATATATAAAAAAAACTTTTGTTTCGATACCAAATCAGAGTAAAAATTCAAATTTATGTTTCTATACGAAAACGTAAATTAATGAGAAGTGGACTTTTGTTTCGTTTGTAACATTCTTCCGCCATATTGAATTCGCCATTTTGAATTCCGTAAATTAAGTCCTATAATTAATAAAATATTCTTAATTGCTATTAAAACAATAAATTTTTTTTTTAATTTTGAAAAAGTATACACATTAATTTTAAACTCCCTCTTAAGGTCAATATAAGTCAAAGATTATTTTCCTATCGTTGAAAACGAATTGGTGCTTCAAAATTAAGCGTATTTCCTCTCTCATAAAGAGAAATCCTAGATGTTAAAACTCCAATTTATATATATATTCAAAAATCATCAAGTAGACATCAGGAAAGTGGATTAATTTTCTATTTTTTTTGTTTGGAAATTAAATACCAAAGATTAAAAATCAGGTATCATAAATTATTTCTCTCACACTAATTTTTTCTTTTTGGATAAAAATCAACTTGTTAATAAAATTTTTTTTTATATATAGAACAAAAAATAGAACTTTTAAATTACAATCATTTAACAACTGTAACGTAATTTTAAATCGCAAATACAATTTTCCTATTTAAAAAAAAAAAAACAATATCTGAAAAATATTTGTGCGTCTCTCAAAAATGGACCACTATCGCGTTTTCATATTTAAAAAAAAAGTAGTACAAAAAATGTCCGCAAAAAAGTATCATAAAACTTTTTGATTGTAGGAAGGTTCTTCATAAAAAAGGCACATTTTTGGACAAGGAGGGAATTACATTTTCCATAAAAGGAAATAATTAAGGGGGTTGGATAATTGACATAATGTAATTAAATTTTATTTACCGTTTTTTTTTCTTTTTTGTTTGTAATTAGAATTTGATCTCATTTTTCCTATTATAATTAAATGACAAAAATTTTCCCATTAACTAATAAACATTTCACTTATTTATGTCTTATTTTAATAAATGAGATTATCCAACTCTCTTAAATAGCTTCTTGAAAGAATTTCTCAAAATGAAAAGTATAAATTGACATCATATATAAAAATTGCAGGATATAAAACATCCTTTTCTAGAAAAACGTTTTTATTTTACAGGCCGACAAGAATCTGCATAACCACAACTAAAGGCAATTTTTTTAATAGGCTAGTTAATATTAAATTTTTTTTTATTTTTTAAATTTTATTTAAAATATCTTATAGAAAAGAAAAAAACGCAATTTTATTCGAGTCTATTTTTCTTAATAAATCAAAAAAAAAAAACTCGTAAAATTTCCTTAATTTTTAAAACTTAAATCATGGTTTTAACATTGAAAATTAAATTTTTCGAAAACCTTTTTATGAATCGATTTAAAAATTTCTAAAAAATCCTTCCTTGAATAAATCATCGTATTATTATTATTACACAAATGTTTAATGCGACGATTTTTGTTTGAAAAATTAATTAAATTTGAAAAAAGAATTTTTTACGGTTTTTTTGCATTTATTAACAAAAATGTTGCACTGTTTTATTTTCTATAAGGTAATGCATTTTAAAAATTAAAATTTTTATACTTTTTAACCAGCTTGACTCGCTCGAAAACGACCGGTTATTATATTGTACGCGGCCCCTCAATTATTTTAATAATTGTATTAAAGCTTCTCCCATTGTAAATGTTTTGACTATATTGAATTTGAACACTTTTCTAAGAGTTTTGCAAAGAAAAAAATAAACCAAAATATTTCATCGAGCCGTTTTTGATAAAATCGATTTTTTAGGTTAAAAAATTTAATTTTTTTTATTTCTATAGTATATGTGCAGGATAATAATGAAAATTAATTTTATAATGTACACGGAAAAAACAAACTAACTATTTTAGCACCAAACTGCTTTATCCTTTATTAGTATACAATTTCGTTTACCTATTAAAGTGTGAAATAATGCTTTTTTAGTTTAAAGTAAGTCCATACTAAATAAGTATAATGGTTATGCTCTTATAGTAATAGTGACGTACTTCTTCTTCTTAAATGACTTGAGGCTTGGCCAACTGTCAGAACAACATAGTGACGTACTTTAAAAGCATAAAATTGATGCCCGCGAAGTACGACATATAGTCTACCTAAAATAGCAAGAGTTTCTTCCTTTTTGGTGGATAAATTCTTGCAACCTGCGTTTTGGCCTATATCGATATATCGATATATCAATGGTTTGGAATGCAACAGGGTTAGGAAACTTCTTACCAGAGTTGCACAGTTACGCGTAAAGGCCGAAAGTCGTTCGTGAATGGGATGCATGTGTTCTAACACACATGTTGCCATGACAACATGTGCGTTAGAAAAGGACAGAAAAGTGTAAAAAAAAGTGTATACCATTAATAAAAATTCAAAAATAAAATTTTTTAACCTAAAAAATCGATTTTAGCAAAAATGGCTCGATGAAATATTTAATTTTTTAAATTTTATTATTATTATTATTATTTATACATATTGGCATAATTCTTGTCAGCTACCGCACCCTACTCTAGTAAAAATTTAGCGATTATATAGTAACTTTTAATTTTAACAATAAAGACATTAAATTTTTACTAGAACAGGGTGCGGAAGTTGATCGAGAATTATGACAAATGGCAAAAGGGGACAATAGCAACCTTCCGTATATGCAAAAACATTTACAGTGTCAGAAGCTTTAGGTTCAAATCTCACCTTTTACTGTTCTGGATTCGCCCAATTTTTGTCAAAGTTTAAACTTGAAAATGCATTTTAATGCTATGGTAACTTACAAATGTAAGAGAAACAGACAAAATTGTTCTCCCTCTTCCTCCTGTACGTTACCATAACAACCTGCTAGAAAATTTATCAGTTATTAACATTCTAATAAAATATTTTTTAATAGAAAAAGACTTATTTAAACTTTTGCAAAAAGTTTGCCGCATTATTGTCCTTTTAATCATGTAAAAAAAATTCTATTAAAAATTACATTTGTAAGAAAAAAGAAACTACCTTTTAGAAAAAATACAGAAAAGTTTTTTGTCGGCCTGTGTATTTAATTGAAAAAGGGATGAAATTCCATCGGATGAGAGAGAAAGAGTGAAAGGGCGGAGAAATTTACTTAAAAAAAAGACTTCTTCGTCGTTAATTAGTTTTGCTTTTGCGATGATGACGATGATGATGTTGTCGTAATTGTGAACGTGTTTCCTGGACCGCTGCAACCAATGTACGAACTGCCTCCTCATGACCCTCGAAACTGTCCACCTTTTTCAATTGACCCAAAGCGCTGCCTTCGCTTCCGCTTCTTTTCTTTGGACCAGGAAAAGTCTCCCACCAACGCTGCTTCTGCACCAGAGATAGAGATGATCTCCGTTTGATCAAGAGTACCAGAGTTTTCCTTGGGTCCTGCGCCGCTCGACCCACCTGAAGAGGTCAGAGCGCAGAACTTTAGTGAAACTCTTCATCCCAACGATAAATATATCATTTTTCATAACGAGGAGCATTTAATAATTACGCGAAATTAGCATTAGTTTTGTGATTGTGTTTTTTTTTTTTTTTGAATTAACAATTTTCGTGTGGATGAAGACTTTTACTAGTTTCAAAGGAATTATTCCGAATTAAACTTACCGAAGCCTCAGCGATGCTAGTTTCGGACCCTGTGATACTGAGGCTGTCGCAGCTAGCGCGTCTTCTTCTTCTTGAATTATTATTTTCCCTTGAATAGAAAAGCTCCTCTGAATCACTCACTGGATAAACTTTTGGACTCTTTCGGGAACTTTTCTTTTCATCGGGAGGCACTGGATGAACTTGAGCTTGGACTCGTTTCTTGGCTTCGCCAAGTGTTGAGGCCTCGGAAATTCTCTGATATTCACAGTCGTCTGCGAATAAAGGATTTTTAGTTTCACTTCCTACGAGATTCTGTATCAAAATGTCTAAAATCATTTACCGCACTGTTGATTCTGCTGCTGATCACCTCCCTTGTCTCCTCGTTCCGGTTGATCAAGACCCTCCGCTGAATTATCTCCGGTACTTCCCTTCAAGGAACGATAGAATGAGCGAACCTTCGAATGACCAGGAGGTGTCTTTGGTTTCTGATTTTCCGGCGATTTTCTTGAGTGACGTGTTTGACTTCGATCGCGACCCTCTTCTCTACCTGGTGACTTTTTTCTATCCTCCTTAGTTCTCGCTTTGTCGATCAATTGACTCAGTACACCTCGTTTTGTATCCGATTTAGCCGGTGCCGAACCATAGACGACAATATTGCCACTGGAGTCTAAAAGTGCTCCCATTCCTCCCGATGGAGTTCTACAACGCGGTGTAACTTCTTTTGATTCTGAAAATTGAAATTCTTTAAAGAATTACTGAACCATTTTGAGTATATATATGTCTCCGATAAAAAAAAGTGAACCTTTCATGTAGAGAGCATTATCCGCTGATGGAGCAGAACCTCGAGGATGTCGACATTCTTTTGTGGGAGCTGGACCTTGAGGCTGTGGAGGTTCCTGCATTTGCAGACGAGCCAGATGATCCAAAAGGGCCTGTAAACGCTGATGACTTGCAGCGTCTGACGCAGCTGTTGATATTTCACCTGCACTAATTCCTGACGAGAAGGATTTGACAAACGGTTCAAGCTGTTGCGCCATTGTCAGAATTTGTTTCACTTCACTTCGCAGCGACAGGATGTCATTCATCTGAAAACAAAAAATATGGAACGATTTCGATAGCGTTAAAACAGCCTCTAAGTGATGTAGACTTCAAATCAATGTTACAATTATTCAGTCATCACCTGAGAGTGGAAAATCTCCTTTTCGAAGTGAATCCTACAAAGTTGTTCCTCCCAGATTGTGTCGAATATGCCCCGCAAACGTTCCAATTCAGTTTGATGATGATCCAACTGTTGCTCGAGGAATCTGCAATCCCTGGCAATGTGTTCATATCGGGATCCAACTGGAGGAGTGTTGGCTCGACTAAGTAGAGCTACATCTCGATGAAGTTCTCCTAATCGCTCTTTAACTGTTATTAACTGTTGGCTCAATTCCTTTAATTGTGAGTCAAATATTCGGCAGTGATTTGAAAAGGGCCCGGACTCTGAAGGTGTTTTTGTCGGATGTTGCAATTTCGACGGTTTGATATTCTAGATTAATGAATGAATTAAAAATTAGGCATCAAAACCAATTTTGCGAAACAATAATAATTAGAAAAAGACCTGAATAAACTGCGACTCGTGAGAAATAGTGTGTGTCAAATCATAAACGGAGTCCTTCTGCGGCTGGGTTTGACTCATGTAAGGCTGCAGAGCTCTGATGATTTCGCTTCTGTAATTAATTACCAAATGAGCATTAAGCATCGGCGGCTTATTGGGATGACCAAGTTGTGCGACTTTGCCAAGTCTCTCGAGCATATGATGAGCCAATTCCAAGAACTGATATCGCGTTGCTCCAGTGGTGAATGCCGTGCAGAGCATTAGATGCATCTGAAGAACTGGAAGTGCACTACCCAATGAAATAAGTTGCGCTCTCACCATACGTTCCTTGGACTCGTATTGACGTTGAAGATCGGACAAAATGGAATTGTGACTCTTCTGAATGACGTCCTGCATTCCTTGGCAGTAAGCGTTGAGACTTCGCTTCTCGGACTCGAGACTGTGACGCAACTCATCCAATTGGGACTTCAAAGCTAAAAATCCATCCTTCACGCCAACTTGAATTTCGCAAATGGAGTTTGCGGCTCTTTCTATTTTTTTGGAAGCTTGTTGCCAAGCGAGGTCGATATCAACGCAGTGAAGGCGGGAATCTGGCGGGGTTTCTCGAAAGCAAGTGGCACAAAGCATGCACTTCGCACTTTGACTATACATTACGTACTGCTCCCCGTGGGTGGGACACCGACGTTGGGTGTCCTTTGCACACTTACTCATGTGCACCACCTCGTGAGTTGAAAACATCTTTGCTCGATGAGTGTGTTCTCGACAGTGGTTGCACAGAGCTTGACCTGAAATTGTATTTTTCCATATTATAATTATTAATGGAATTTTCAACAATTTTTTAGAATTTTAGGTTTTTTTTTAAAAAAAAAGTCTTAAATATTGGTAATAAACAATTCTTTTTCTATTATACGATTTTTAACAATTTTACACGACGATATCGATTTTTTTGTCAGTTTTATATTAACCCCTTCGCAGTCCAGTAGAAAAATCCCAAAACAGTCCAAAAAATATCGTATCACCATATAAAAGTTTTTGTGGTCGTTGAATCCAAATTTGAGGTCAGATTTAAAAGATTCAAAATGGCGGTAAAATTGTTTCGATTCTTTTAAATTTTGGTACTCGTGGGTTTTGAGGGTCTATGAATCCAAATTTTGAATTTTTTTTAAATCTGACCTTAAATTTGGATTCAGCGACCCTAAAAACCCCCGAGTACCGAATTTCGAAAGAATCGAATCAATTTAAAAATTTTCCGCCATATTGGGTCGGCCATTTTGAATTTTTAAAATCTGATCTCTTTGAATTCAACGACTTAAAAAACCTCAAAAGAACCATTTTCATGCAAATCTGGTCAATTTAAAAATTTTTTTGGAAGCCATATTGGGTCCGCTATTTTGTAAATTTGACATCAAACTTGGATTCAGCGACCCAAAAAAACTTAAGGTGCTTATATACCTCAAATTTCGATCAGATGAACATTATTTCTGGACCGTGAAAATGCGTGAAAAGTCATTTTCACGGCGGGTATTTTTGAATTGTTTTATACAAAAAATGTTTTTTTAAGAAATATAATATTAAATAATTGTTTTAATATGTAAGAACACTTTAAAATAGTGATAGAGAGATGATTTGATTAAAAAATTTAGCAAATTTTGCTTTAAAACGTTTTCTGCTACAAGAAAGTATAAAATGACGATGTTTGTGAAATGGTTTGTACAGTGCTTCTTCCTTGTGAGTGTTTCTCAGAGTTTTGTTTATGTTATGTCGGTTCTTTTTAACTTGTAATAAATAATGAGTGCTGAAAATAAATCGGTAAGTTGAAATGTTTATCAAATAAATTTAAATTCAACTAATTGTTTCGAATAACTGAAAGAAACATGTAAACATGTACACTGTACAAACCATTTCACAAACATCGTCATTTTATACTTTCTTGTAGCAGAAAACGTTTTAAAGCAAAATTTGCTAAATTTTTTAATCAAACCCTGGCGGATCGCATGGACTGGAATGGGACTGAACTCGGTCCGATTTCAGTCACGTTTCGGTTCGATGTGGAAAAACCCATGAAAAAGGTGGAAAATGGTGAAAAAAACTATTGGAATAAATAAATAACTAATCCAAGGTTTTATTCCTGTAATAATTTATTTGAATTCAGCTTTTATTAACTTATTATTAATGTTGAAAGTCAAAAGGTGCCCACCTGTCACTTTAATTTAACTGTTGTGAAGTAAAATACTATTGTACCGACACTGGGATTGTCGCGCGCAAAACTCCATAGATGTCAGCAGGGGTTTTTTCTTTTTAAAAATATTATTATTTGTAAAAATTAAAATACAAAATTTTGTTTTAATTCTTATGTTTAGGTGTTAATCGATTAATCTAAATTGTTTCAATAAAAATACATTTACTTATACCGTGCATGTTTTGAGCAAGACCTAATGGATGTCGGGAACTATGCGACCACATGAATACCTGTATGTGCGTGAAATAGATATGAAACAGGGGCCATTTTTAAAATTTTATTGTGGTAAAAACAGCACTTAATTGTGAAAAGCAATAAGTAGCATAAAAATAGTGCATTAAATGTGACGTTTCAATTATTACAATAAATTTTAATATATAATAAATAGGTTAATAAATATATTCTAATAAATAAAAAAAAATTTGAATATTTCCAAGGCAGAAAACTATTGAAAACATTAATCAGTAAATTTTTCTAAAATTCTGCTATAACAATGGTAAAACAGGAATAAAAAAATGTTTAATTCAAAAAATTAAATTTTGAATAATTGAATTTATTGTAACCATAAAAGAAAGAGGAATATTTACATAAAATTAAAAATATTTTTTTAATAAAAAATGATTTTTAGATAAATTTTAATTTAAAATTTACAGGCTTTTTTCAAATTTTCCGTGTATAATTTAAAAAAATGCTATTAAAATTATTAAATCGATTTAATTATTTTAGAATACATCAATGGAAAGAATTTTAATTCATTAAAATTTGTTTACATAAAAACAACTTAAAAATTAAAAGATTGAAACGACATTTTCAGTTATATGAAGGAATTAATTTATATTTTTGACAAAATCTTTTTTGTACTGATTTTTTAGAGGAATACCATGATTTATAAAGAAATAAGGCAAACAAATTTTTGACCATTTTTCAATCGGAAATCGAAAAAAATTTACTTTTTTGTAAAACTGGAATAAAACAAAACCCATCCGTAATTAAAAAAAAATTATTATTAAAATTAAATTGACACCTAAAAAATTTTAATAATTTTTTTGTAATTTCTAAAATATTTTAAAATCTTATAAACATTTTTCAATTTTTAATGTTAATATTAAAAATAGCTGTATGTTTTAAAAAAAATTAAAAATGTTTACTTGTTAAAGAAGAAACCAAGATGACATTTTCATTTATGTGACAAATTCATTTTTAAACTAAATTGTTGCGAGGAATTCAATGGTCATAAAAAAATTAAGTAAACAAATTTTTTCACTATTTTTCGAAAATCGAAAAAAAATTAAATTTTTGTTAAAAATGAAATATTTCAAAATCCATCCTTAATTTTCTAGAATATATGTTTTTTATTAATAAAATTTGACAGATAAAATTTTTGAATTTTAATTTTATTAATTCATTTTTTTCGATTAAATTTTTTTTCACATTAGTATTAAAAATTGAAGAAAAAAATAATTTATTAATTTCTTCTTAATTTCTAAAACATTTTAAAAAGTTATATAAATTATTATTTTCTTTTTTGATTTTTAATAATAAAATTAAAAATGTCCGTTTAAAAATAAATGAATATTTAAATCGAAAATATGTTTCAAAAACAGTTATATTAATTTATTTTTAATATATAAACATATTTTTTGAAAAATTACGAATAAGTTTTGAAATATTTAATTTTTATAAAAAAATAGATTTTTTCGATTTAAATTTTTTTTTAAAATTTGTTTACTCAATTTTTTAATAGCCATTGAATTACTTTCAAACCATTTTTATAAAAATTATTTTGTCTAAAATTTAAATTAATTACTTCAAATGTCTGAAAATGTCATCTCTGACTCCTGTTAATTATATAAATAAAACTAAATTCTAGAAATATTATTGATAATAAAAGAAATCTGTCAATCGTTATTATAAAATTATTTTTTGGTGACAAGAGAAACAAACATAATTTTCGCTGTAGCAATAATTGCACCAAAAACATAATAAATAATTCTTAATAATTAAGGGGTCATCATTTTTCAAACAAGTCAAAAAAAAAGTTCAAAAACTTTCAAAAAACATTCAAGAAAAAGTTCAAAATAAGTTTCTAAAATTTTTAATAAAAAAATTTTTTTTGTATAACTTTTTAACAATTTAGTTTTTTACAAGTTTTAAATAAGCAATTGTTCTCTCGAAGTAAAATTGACCGATTTTAAATTACGTACCCTACTAAATATAAAACCTTTGAGAAAAAAATGTTCCTCAATAAAAAATAAGATAATTAATAATTATTTGTTTATAAATTTTTTAAATAATAACAACTATTATTTGTTTTAAATAATAATTACGTGTAAAGAGACTATCAAATTAAACGCTATAATTATTTTTGTCAACTATATTTCAAAAAAAAGAAAATTTCTTTATTTAACCTTCGCCGGACTGGATACTTTTTATATACACGGTTGACAAGATCCCACCCAGGGTGGGCCAAATGTTTTCTTCTTTGTATATTGCAATAAAAACTTAGAATCATTCAGTTTTTTTCCAAAATTGTTATATGTTACCAAATAATATATTTTATTAATGTTTTGTTGATTTTTTATTTTTTGAACAATTTATTATTAATAATTTATAACTTTTTCAAATATACATACGACAGTAGAAGAATTTTATAAATTTGTTACCTTTTCTTCGTAGTTATTAATTCAAAGGTTATAAATAAAATAAAATATATAATTCAATTTGCAACAACTATTATTATAAATTGTTTAAACAAATAATTGTTGCTATTTATTATTATTTTTCATAATTTTCCTAGAAAAATGCAGTATTTTTTCCTATTGTAAAATTAGGAAAAAGCTGCATCTTTCTAGGTGCACTACAAAAAAGTTAATAAATAACAACAATAAATTGTTTAAACAATTGTTGAATTAATAATTTTACATCAAATCTATCTTTTATTATATTCCGCTTGATAAATTGCAAAATTAGAAAAAAACTGCATCTTTCTAGGTGCAGAACAAAGAAAGTTAATAAATAATAACAATAAATTGTTTAAACAAATGAAAAATGAAATATAATATTTTTTATATCTATTATTTGACATCATAAAACACTCACAGTGAAAAGTCTGCATGATTTCAAGTCTTTTTGTAAAATAGAATTAAAAAAATATCTGAATCATCCCGGTTATATCCGTACATACATTGATAAAAGTTATAAATAATCAAGAAGAAATTTTTTTTAAAAATTTGTTTTTACATTTTTTGAAAGTTCTTAAGATTTTGTTCAGTGACTTAAAATCGTGATTCAATTAAGGAAAAACTTTAGAAGATATGGCAATTTCAAATTTGTCTGGCCCACCCTGGGTGGGCATCTTGTCAAGCGAAGGTTAAGACTTAAAAATTAAATTATTAATAATTTCAAGGACAATTTTTTTATCTGAAAACTTTATACGCATAATTTAATAATATTAATTATAGTAAAAAATTTATTCATCGTTAAAAATTAAAGTATTTTTTTGCTCACACGCATGAATAATTTTGACCATAAGCAGTACAAAAAATTTTAATCACTTTTTTACAATATATTAACGTAGTTATCATATTATTTATATCACTTAAATATGTTTTCCTTTTTTTGAGTTTCGGACTTTAAAACAAAATTTCTTTGACAAAACTGCTTAGCAGTAGTTTCAGTAGCCTTTATACCATTGCTTTAGGGAGTTCTTTTTATTTGCTTCTTCGATGATTTCTCTGCGTTTCATCTTCAATTGCACACTGTAGTTGGATGTTTAATTTCAAGAAGTCGTTCCTTGCAATAATTGTCATTCACATAGTTTGATGGAAGCAATTTTTTCACTTAAGAGATGATTACACGCTTTTGGATCTAAAAAAAAAGACAAATTATTTCAAATGAAAAATTAAATATTTTTCCAAAAAACTTTTACACTACTTATTTAGTAAATTATTATTAAAATGAACAAAATATGTAACAAATTGAATTTTAGAAGAAGAACGAAAAAAGAACATAATTATGTTAGCAATAATAATCAATTACCTGAACCAATTTCCTATAATAACACTGTGTTACAAAAAAATATGACTTTAAAAACTTCTTATCGGACCTAGTAGAGTTTGTAGAGCATAAAAAACTGAAAAGAATGGTGTATATTTAATTGCTTATACACCCTCAAAGTTTGATTTTAGGAACGAAATACCATTTTTTGTGAAAAAATCCTTGTAACTTCCTTATTTTTTGCCCGATTTCAAATTTTTTTTAAAATTTTTAAGCTGAAAAACAGATCTTTGCAACTGTATAAAAGATTTTTGTTGTATTTTCTTAATTGATGACGATAAAGACCAAATACTTTCAAAAATTTCGATTTTTTTATTGATTTTTCAACTTTTTGATCAATTTGTAACTGTTATCTGATGAGATATACCTTCTTTCTTTTTACACATCGAAAGTGTAGTCAATTCTGCTTCAAATGACCCCTAATTGGTTGGAATTCGTTAAAATTTGTCTAAGTTAGCAGACTTTTAATTTAATAGTCACATTAGGTATCGTGTGTGATTTATAGTTTTTTTTAATTTTCATAAAATTTAATAGATGTTTTGTGTATACTAAAATTAAAGAATACAGAGCATTTACATTTAAATTTTACGAAAATTAAAAAAAAACTATAAATCACACATGAAACCTAATGTGACTATTAAATTAAAAGTCTGCTAACTTAGACAAATTTTAACGAATTCCAACCAATTAGGGGTCATTTGAAGCAGAATTGACTACACTTTCGATGTGTAAAAAGAAAGAAGGTATATCTCATCAGATAACAGTTACAAATTGATCAAAAAGTTGAAAAATCAATAAAAAAATCGAAATTTTTGAAAGTATTTGGTCTTTATCGTCATCAATTAAGAAAATACAACAAAAATCTTTTATACAGTTGCAAAGATCTGTTTTTCAGCTTAAAAATTTTAAAAAAAATTTGAAATCGGGCAAAAAATAAGGAAGTTACAAGGATTTTTTCACAAAAAATGGTATTTCGTTCCTAAAATCAAACTTTGAGGGTGTATAAGCAATTAAATATACACCATTCTTTTCAGTTTTTTATGCTCTACAAACTCTACTAGGTCCGATAAGAAGTTTTTAAAGTCATATTTTTTTTGTAACACAGTGTAATTATGAATTGAATTACAGTAAAAAATTTTAATATGATTGACAAACTTTTAACTTTACCGTATGCCGAAATGCTCTATATGGGACATTAATTTCATGAAAGTTTAGAGTTAAGAATAACTTTCGTTTTCAGGTCGTAGGGGTGATTATGTAGGTTGTAGTCATAGAAAACTATAAAGAACTTAGGTAAGTGATTTTGCATGTACACCGAAAAAAAATATTCTTGTATTCAGAGGAAAATTCCTCATACAGAATCCTCTTGAATTTTATTCTTAAAACAAGAGTATTACTCTTTAAATGAGAATATTTTCTTCTAATATCAAGAAGATCGAAACAAAAAGACTATTCTAGAGCATTCCTCTTATATTCAGAATAATCTTTTTAGAATAAAAATAATACTCTTAGAATTTAGAATAATCTTCTGTGTTTAAGAATATTCCTCTAAATTCTAAGAGGATTTCCCATAGAAAGTCGCTCATGCGCAAAGATGATTGCGTCATATCATTTACTTCGCGCCATAAATCGCATATCATACGTGAAAATTAAGTTTTAGTTTTTGTGTGAGAAAAGGGGAATAAACCAAAATGGATAATAATCTTTCAAATATCTTGCTAGAGTTGAAACTTACACAAAACGTGCCTATTTTTGAAGGTAAAAGAAATTTTTAAAAGAAATATTTTTAAAAGTAATTTTAAAAAAACTTTAAATAATTTTGAGGTTACGCTATTTAAAATTTTATTTATTTTAATTTTATTTAAAATTTATTTAAAATAAATTTTCAAATTTAATGTTTTGCGCATAAAAATATTATTAAAAATAGATTTAGTTCATTTATTCAAAAAAATTAAAATCAATTTCAATTTATTTATACTCAAATAGTTGTAAATCATGGAATAACAAATTTTATTCCTTTTAATTTTATAGATTATATCTATGACATACAAACTAGATGATTGCATTGTTATTATTTCAGAGTTCTTTTTAAGATGATATTTTCCTCTTAAAATAAGAGTATCCTTTTAAATTAAGAGGAATAATTTTACCTAGAGGACAATCCTCTTAAACCTAGAGGACATCCTTTTTCAGCATATAATAGAGGAAAATATGCATTGAAATAAGAGGAATCCTCTTGAAACAAGACGATTTTTTTCGGTGTATATAGTTTTCTTGAAAATCAAGAAGTTTAGTATTTTATTAGGAAATGGTTTTGTATTTAGGATCGGCCATTTGTTATTTTTTAGAAAATAACAACCGATTTGGGTCGATTTGTAATCAGCGACCTCCTCAAGAATTACTACAATTTTTTTTAAAGACTCCATTTTGTCTGGGTGTAAAAGGGGTATTAGAGTAACAATCCTTTTATAATATTAGGGAAATTTTTATAATAGATAAAAATCGAGTAGTTATAAAAGTTATTATTTATAAAAATCGAGTAGTTTTGGATTATATAGGAAACTAAAAAAAATATGTTGTACAAATGAAGTTTCATTTCGTAAGAATAAAATAAATTAAAATGCATCTTTTGCATTATCGAGAACATACAAAATCGAATAATATTAGGTATAATACACTGAAATTTACTTACAATAATTCAGTGAAAACAATCTCTGCTTAAAAACCTTTTACACAGTTAGAAAAACCAAAACAGGAGATACTTGATTCTATATCGGTGTCGATTTCAGGTACGCATTCTTAATTAGTACTTATACGATTGGCAGATTTCGAAGATTCATCATTATTACGAGCTAAAAAACATAAAAATGACATTGAGAAAGAACAAGTGATTTATATTTCACTTTACTAGATAATTTATAAACTTTATTTTTTTCTTAATAAATAAATTGAAATATTGAAAGTTTTAAGCATATACTAACATACAATTTAAAGTATTTTTATGAAATTTTTATTTCTAATTTTTCAACTCTGTCGTTGAGATATAGTTTTTTGAAACCACCCAGTGAAAATTATTTCCACGGTGGTCTAGATGATTTAATTTTATGCTAAATCAAAAAGCAAAATTTTTTCTGTTTCTGATTGAACCAAAAATTTAAAGAAAAATTAAAATTTGAGTTTTTAACAAATTCTTTTTTAAAATGTAAATGTGTACTAAATAGAAAAAAAACTATTTGTTCAATCACTAGTCAATTCTTGAGGTAATTAAGTGTCTAAAATTAGTTGTTAAAAATTATTCCACCTTAGTTTTAATCATATTACACTTTGTTATTTGAAACTATTTTTAAACTTCTTAAAGACATGTCACCCCTTGAGAAATATTTAAAAACATATTTTTCACTCTAAACCTAAAAAATTATTTTTATTTTGTTGACTGCATTAATCATTTTATTTTTTTTTAAAGTAGATATTTAATTTTTTTGAAAAACCGATGAATAATTAAAAATATATTAATAATAATTAGAAATATTTACCTATGTTTTTTTTTAATGGTACAGTGACTACTTGTGTGCATTGCTAGTCTGTTTCCCAAACGTTGCACAGAGAAACAGCTGCCAATCCGTTCGTCAACGGAATAAAGAAGCCCGGACTTATTACTCTCTCGAACCTGATAAATTCCCTTCCATCTTGTCGCACAACTCGTTGCATGTGGGGAGTCCCGTACACATTTCCATTGCTTTCTAAATGTTGACCGATGATTCCTGAGACTGTAACATCCTGATGTCTGTACGACAATATGCTTTTAATTTCATAAAATCGGTATTCTTCAGTAAAAACAATGTGATTACAAAACTTTCTTTCAACGTTGTCTTGAACTCGATATTCTGTCCCATGAATTTCAGCTCTTCGGAATAGTGTAATTTCCGTTTCATTTTCTATTTCGTATCCTGCATATCTGAGAAGATTTATTTCTTGAACTTGAGGATTACGAGTTCTTAGTCTACCCAAACCAAGAAAATAGTGCCCTTCTGGCATGCCTTCTATATGTTCAACTCTTATCTTCAGTAAACGACACATTTCTTCCCTTGCCGTTTGTGAAATCGGGGCTTGTCCTGCAGCAATATTTATGAACTTTTTCATAAAAAATCGGGTGACGATTTGGTCTGCTCTACCGTTTGGACTTGTTATGTAATCCGTAATTTTTTTGTTTAATGACTCGAATGGTAGAGCAGAATATGCCCATAAAGGACCTAACATTCGTACTGATCGTACAAGGTGAAGTAAAAGATGCACGTTGTAAACCATATTTACTAAACCGTAATGTCTCTGATAATCGTTGACGAAGTCATTAATCAAACGATCTGCATGGTTGAGATTTGCATCTGTGATGGAAGCGGAATTAAGAATATATACAGCCTGGCACAACATTGCCAAATGATTGAAATAAGGCTGAGCTAATATTCCATCAAGACATGGCAGTGCATAATAAAGAAGCCAATTTCTCCATTCTGATGCCTTCCACATTTTGTAAAGGAGTATGCTTCGCGGTTGTCGAGAAATTCTTGTCGGTGGTTTAATCCTCAACAATCTTTCATTTATAGCAGCCATTTCGTTTGGAGTTCCTATATACCAACGTTCTCCTGCATCAGTCAGGTATCTGACAACTAATCTTTTGGCTGCACCAAGAAAAGCATTGTGGGCAACATCAACACCGACACCATCTCTCATGTCAAATTCAGGAAATGTTGTTAAGGCCGACACGCCTTTGACGCCATTAACTGCATGTCCTTGTTGAAGAGCAGCTAAGCCATCTGTCCTTATAGAAGCATCTGTGCGTTCCACAAATGGTAAGGCAGGATAAACCCAGGTATCGTTTTCTCTTTGTCCAGGAGCGAGACATAATTGACATCCATTTTCTCCATTAAATCTTTTCATACGCAATACGTCTGGCCTTGCCACGGAATCCGCTGTTAAGATGGTGACTATGAACCTACTGATCACTTCACGAATGCCGTCAGGACTCCAACGGATTCCAAGCCGATATATGAGCCTCAATTCGTCTCTGATTGGTCCAATAATTTGATTCATAATAGGGTGCTCATTTGCTACCCAAATGCCCCCCAGCACCAAATGTTTTTTGCGAGCATGCGGTGACAGTTCGTTGACTTGAAAAACAATTGGGTATGTTGTAGCACGGGAAGATCTAGTTATTTTTAGACCGTCTGTCCAGAACGTGAGAGAATAGTTGTGCGGGTTACTTAAAAAGTTGCCTGGCTCACTGAGTCGCAGGTACATCTCACCATCGTAGATGTCTTCTATTGCATCGGGGTGTATTCTTATCCTGTTGTCCCTATAATTTAATGCTTCGGCAATATTGGGAATGCGTAGTAAATCAGTAAGTTGGGGTCTCAATAAAATTTGAATAAAGATTGCAACAAATGTTTTTTCTTGCCCTGGACCACATCTACTGCAACGACATCTTACTGTTATTTGCCCCACACCAATTGGTTGTTTGCATTTTTCGCAAAAATATCGGTATATCAAATTTTCTCTTGATCGACCAAGTATTTTCCACAAAGCTTTTTTAGTCGTCGGCATGTTAATAACTGTAAAACATTTTTTAATCCATTTCAAATCATCAATTAAATGTTCGTATGTTGAATTGTGTCGTACCGCTCGCGTTAATGCTACTAAGAGATAATCGATAGCTCGTAAATTTTGATTATGTTCTAATGGCACGCGTAAACCGATGGTATTGATACCTCTAAAAAATGTTTCTTGTAAATTTGGTATTTCTTCCTCTTGATTGTCATCATTATTAACTGCAATAGGATTTGCTGCATTAATATTGTCAATCACTGCAACTTCTGCATCAATTTCCATTGCATTTTCATCATTTTCTTCTTCTTCTTCGTCAGATAGATTTTCGTCGTCCGCAAAAACCTCTTCATTATCATCATTATCTGCATTATCATGATCGAAAAAAAAGTCCTCTTCATCCTCTGAATTTTCGCTATTACTATCATTTACTCTGGCTCCCATTTCATCTTCACTTAAATCTTCAATGTCTGACATTATTTTTTTGCTCTGTCCTTTGAGTCTGAAATTTTATAAAAGTTTATTACAATTAATTCGGTTTTGATTAAAATTGCTGCGGAATATTTTTTTTTTAATTAAAATTATAAGAATAATTTGGTAATCTGTCTGAAGTATGATATAACAAAATATATGTTCAAATTTTTATTATTTCCTTTGAAAAATGAGTATGTAGTGAAGGAGATGCGAAAAAATTAATTTTTGAGGTAGTAGAAAGTACAAGCTTAAAGAAGAAATTATTTATCATTATTGCATTTATTTGTGAAAAAATGAAGTGATTATAAAAAGTTTCAAGTTACATATCACAAATACGCATACAAATAACTTATTACTCGGGGGTTTTCGGGGTCGCTGATTACGAATCTTGCATCAGATTTTGAAAATTTAAAATGGCGGATCTAATATGGCGGAGGACTTTTTCAAAAATTCATCGGATTCCAGGGTGTCTAACAAGGATTGAGAAAAAAATTCCCTGACTCCTCCCTGACATTTTTTGATTTTTCCCTGACTTTTCAATAACCTTATTTCTGCTTTCTTTGGACAAAAATATGATAATTGACATATTTAACAATAAATTAATTTCTAATGGTGGTAACAAATGGTAATAAAAACAATTCAAGTTTTTGTAGATTAAAAAATTTTTAAATTCACAAAAAATTTTAATTTTGTAGAAATTTACAGAAATTTCCCTGACTTTTAATGAAATTTTCTGAAATGCCCTGCCTTTTCCCTGACCAACAAAATTCCCTGACGTTTCCCTGACCGCTAGACACCCTGGATTCACTTAAAACTTATTATTTGGGTATTGTTGAGGTGTCAGATCACGAATTTAGTATAGGTTTTCAAAGATTTTAAATATCAGATCCAATATGGAACAAAAAAATATTTGAAATTTGCCGAAATTTGTTCAAATTTTGTTAGTCAACAGTTTTTGAATTTTCAAAAAGTGACATCGAATTCGTAGTCAGCGACTCCAAAAACCACCGAGTAACAAGTTTCCATTGACTCCGTTGCCGCAAGCTTCCGTGCGATCTAGAACTAAATAAGGTACTTCAGTTAAGGGAGGAAATTCATGTGCCATGCAACCTACAGGTCTCAAATCTCAACCAAGATTTTTATTTATGTCTTTGTTTAGTAAAAATTAAATACTTTAAAGGCTGTGCAGTAGTTTTCTTAGATTTTACAGCTGCGCAATACTTCTTAGCATGCATAAGTAAAGAGTTTTAATTTATTGTATACAAATATTAAATATATATTTTCTTGTACACGATCTTATGGAAGATCTTGTACAATTTTCGTACAAGAACCTGTTCCAAATTCTTGTGTCAAAATTGTATAACATTTTATATGAGGGAAAATTCTTGAAGTGATCCAATACTTTCAATACAAAAAAAAATAGAATGACGTTTTTTTGTTTTCGAGATATTAATTAATTAACTAATTAATGTTTATAACAAATGAAATATTTTACAAACAAATAAAGTTAACGTAAATCTGAAGTTAGCAATTGAAAGTTAACGTAATTCCGCATCCAACGAGCCCTATATGAAGTACTTTGGTTAAGTAGATTGTTAATAAACAATTGCAATGTTAACTATTTATTTATTAACAATCTACTTCACCAAAATACTTCATATAGGGCTCGTCGGATTTGTTATAGATTTGTTATAAACATTAATTAGTTAATTAATTAATATCTCGAAAACAAAAAAAACGTCATTCTATTTTTTTTGTATTGAAAGTATATATCTTAAGCTTCATTCTGAGGGTAAAAAAAGAAAAAAAAGTGTCCTTTTGAAAAAAAAATCAAAAATATTTTTGATTTTCAAAAAAGGGGTAAATTTGGAATTTAAAAAAAATTCACCATTCGAAAGAGCAGAAAAAAACCTTTCGAAACATATAGGTCAAAATTTTTTTTATCCATTTATGTAGAAGTTAGGATTTTTTAAAAAATCCACTGTTCATATTTGACGAGAAACTTGAACCCCCTCCCCCCTCTACAGTTTTGCATAAAACTTAGTAATAATTTATGGGTGAAGTACTCACCCATAGTACTAAACTTTGTGCAAATTTCAGTCCGATCCAAAAACCTTCAATTTTAAAATTGGATCACTTCAGGAATTTTGCCTCATATGTTCTCACTAGAACAGGTACATGTTCAGCTGCTTAACATGCACATTTTCTTGTACATGATCTTGTACAGGGATTCTCAATAGGGCGGCGCGCGAAAAAACACGTTTTGCCAAAAACGCAAAAAAGTAGTGTTTTTACTATTGCTTTGAAAACGTTATGTGTTCGAAAATAACTATTGCGCTGTAACTAAGATTTACTATCACTTGCTAACAGTTCTTGCTACTGACAATTAATAAAATTGTATTTTTAAACTGTAATTATTAAAAAGTTGTATTTGTAATAGTTTTGTCAAAATTTATTTTTGAAATAAAATGAATAAAATAATTGCATATTAATTGAAATGAAATAGAAATACCAATTTTCAGGCGTTCAGGGTGGCGTAACCCCTTAACATCATATTATCAATTCTGTTTGTAATTTTTAATTATGTGTTAAAAATATCGTGAATATTATTTATAATAATATCCAATTGCTGTGAAAAAGAATAGAGATTTAGGACAGAAAGGATAGACGCAAGTCATTGACCTAGAATAGTATTCAATTTGCCATTTACGGTCAACCTGGATAATTTTACCCATGCAAAAACTATTATAACCATTGGTAACCTTTAATGAGTGAAATCTTTGTATTAAAATGTTTAAATTTGCCATTTAGTATAGGCAATGATTGATAGTTTAACTACAAAGGTACTAAATGAAATTACTTCATTTTTGTAAGTTAAGAGAACAAAATTTATATAGTCGTGAGTCTGGTAAAAAAAACTTTCGCAGGTTCGTATACATTATACTGGATCTCGGAAAGTTTTATAGCATTTCATACAATATTGCAAATAATTGTTGACAATTTAGTTGTGATGATGTATACGTAGCGCGATAATTTTAATTGTGCATTTTAAGAGAAAAGTATGGAAAACCAGCATTTAACAAGAAATGCATCATATCCTCAAAAAATTGTCAATATTTATATGTTTTTCGAGTTAAATTTAAAACTTTTCCTTTGAGAATATATTAAAAGGCTCATTAGTTTTAAATTGCTACATAATTAATACAAAAATGTATACTTTTTTACTAAATGTACATTTTATTAAAAATGCAGTACTTTATTTTCAAATTTGTTGAACAATGCCTGTAAAAAAATTTTTAGACTATCTACAGAAAAGATTTTGAACAGACTATACTATCAATAAAAAATTGTAGGCTATTTTATGAATAAACAAACTTTGCTGGTTATATTTTCCACAACCGCGGGGCTATTACACCCACAACTTTATGTTTCTATAACATTAACTCCAGCAAAAAGAATTTTTACAGCATCTAACTTGAATGGAAATCTGCAATAGTATGTCCACAACAAAACGCAATAGTTGAAATTTTTTTTTTATAATTGTTAATTTTAATGAAGCATTTGGTATAAAAGTTGCGATTTTCTGAATAAAATTACCTCGGTTGGCGATATCTGAGAAATTATTTCGCAAAGAAAGTAAATTACAAGTGATGTCCTAATAATGTGGAAATAGTCGAATATGTTTCAAAATATTCGTCTGATTCCAAGACTATTAGACATTCTATATAAAAGTTACTTGTTAAATATTTCATATTTATTTATAAAAATATTTAATTTTTAAACAAAACGGTTAGTTACATTTGAAATTAACTTAAATTACATTTACATTACACATTGAAGCAACATTGCTATCAATAAAATACTATCTTTAAAACGAAAATTTACATTAAACTTTTTAAAAGTTTAAATAAGATTGAAATATTTCTTCTAATAACATTTATTCTGCATTTTCTTTGGTAATACTCTTTGAAAGCTGTCTGAAAATAAAAAAGTCATTGCATTAAAAAAAAATTTTTAATTTTAAAAAATTGACAGCTCAAAAATTTAAATTTTATTATTTTTGATGCGACTATTTAAAATTACTAATTTAGAAAAAATAAATTTTTATTCAAAAACATTATTCAAATTAGTTCCAAAGAGATTTTTAATTACTTTCTCACAAACTACAATTATAAATACGCATGCATGGCAAATTTCAATTCTGTAGCTTTTAAATTGTCAAAATTAAAGTATGGAATACCTTTTTTTCAGGAAAAATGAGTTTTTCTTTTAAAAACCATATTCAAATTAATTCCAATGTAGTTGAATATAATTTTTCTGTAATCTAAGCGCAAAAATATGAATGGGTACCAAGTTTGAGCTTGTTAGATTGAAATGGCTAAGCATGGAGGGAGGGACATGAGTGAGAGAAAAAATGAATTTATAAATCGAAAAAAGTGCATCTGAAGTAGGAAAATTAAATTTTTCGAGCTGTCAATTTTTTTTTAATAAAACAAAGTTTAATAGGAAAAAATAGAAATTTATAAATAGAAAAAAATGGGACCCATGAATATGCACAAAATATCAATTAACCGAAAGGACAATTAACCGAATTGTTATTTGACCGAAGTGTCAAATATCAGAATTGTCATTAAACCGAATTGTCACTAAACCAAAAACTCACTTAACATAATTTTAAGTTGTCCGAATTGACATTTAAGAGAATTATCGTTCGCCCGAACTGACAAATTACCGAAATGTCAAGTATCCGAATTGTCGGACAATAGAATTGTCATTTAACCGACACGGCAATGGACAGAAATGACATGTCATTTAACCAACATGTCATTTTATCGACACGTCATTTAATCGAATTGTCAATTAATAGAATTCGGTTAAATGTTAATTTTGATATTTGACAATTCGGTCAATTGGCCTTTCGGTTAAAGTACAGTTTGGTTAATTGACATGTGGTGCATATTCATGCGTCCAGAAAAAATGCATCTAAAGTAGCAAAAGCAAAATTAACATTTTGCAGCTTTCAAATTTCTTTTGAATAAAAAAACACATTTTCTAAAAAATTATGGATGGGTTTTAAAATATTTTATTGTTAGCAAAAAATTAATTTTCTTCGATTTTCGAAAAAGGGCCAAAATAATTTTTTACTTAATATTTTTTATGACCATTAAATTCCTCACAAAAAAAAATTTCTCAAAAATTAAACATTACTTCCTGCATATAAGGAAATATATGGGTGATTCTCCGCGTAGCGCACGATTTGGTGTCTGAAACTTTAAAATATTATTTTATTGAAATGATAAATATCAATACATATTTTTGAAAATAAAGTGTTAAGAAATAAATATCCATGGTGGGTCGGACAAATTGTTCATAATTTTTTAAGTTTTTTAAACAAATTTAAAAAAAATTCTTTGCTTCTTGAATTCTATAAAATAGTGTACATTTTATTTACAATGTTTCTGGAAATTCTCGCGACAATTTACAAAAATATATATAACGCGAACGACAATTAAAAATTTTGATTTCGGTAATTTACGGAAATTTTTGAGGTAATTTATGGAATAATTATGTGGTAATTTATATAAACTTTATCTAAAATTCATGAAAATATGAAAGCATAACTCACAATTAAAATTTTTAAGTTCGGTAATTTATGGAAATTTTCGCGGTAATTTACAAAAATATACATAGCGCTAACGACAATTAAAATTTTTTATTTCGGTAATTTATGGAAATTTTCGCGGTAATTTACAAAAAAAAACATAGCGCGAACGACAATTAAAAATTTTGATTTTGGTAATTTATAGAAATTTATGCAGTAGTTTATGGAAATTTATGCGGTAATATATAGACATTTATGTAATTATTTATTACTTGCTTAAAGTTCAATGTTTAAAACAAATTGTTTTGCTTCACTTTCTATGTGCACTTATAGACACTTGAGTGATACACGCCGCTCAATGGAGGAAAAGCCTTACCATGACGCACAAGAAAAACTGATTTTTTCAAAAATGTATTATCGATTTTCAATCTGTTTCATATGCTTGTTATTTATATTCACTGAACTAATACTACTGCACTTCAATTGACATAAAAAATAAATAATTATTAATTTTATTGAGAAATATTTGAAGGCTATACCATGACGATTCTGTTATTACCTATGCACATTTGATGCTTTTGATGTGTGAAAAACAAAAAAAGTAATTCTGAAAGCAGTTTCCCTCTTAGTAATTCACTTAGGAGAGCTTATTGTTGCTGTTAACTAAGGTTGAGTATTCGATTTGATTTTTATGTAAAAAAATGCTATTTTATAAAAGGGTATACCATGACGCAAAAACGAGGATCAAGGATTAACACCCAAAAAATGAAATAAAATAAATTTTTTTTCACAAATGCTTTGTTTTTCACAATTCTACTAACATAAACAATACGAAACTATCAATAGTTTTTATATTGATTACTATACTTTACTAAATATAACATTTTTTTTATAAAAGTGGTACTGGGAACAGGTCATATCATGACATTTTGGCTCCTTAAAACAGCTTTTTAGCTAAATTATAAACTTTTGAATAAAAACGACTGTGGGCTTTTGTTTGTAAACATAGAAATTAGTTTTTCCTGTTGGATTTATTGCAATATGTACAATTGATTTTTTTAAAAATACGAGGGACATTGAGTTGTGCACTACGCGGAGAATCACCCATATAAATAAATCCAAGAACATTTTAAACGAACAAAAAAAATTTCAACAAATTAATACTTTATAAAAGTGTGGTAATGAATTCATTTGAAGCGGATTTCTATTAAATGAATGGTAATTTTTCACATACTTATTTTCAATTTGCTTTGGTTTCTTTTTAAACCTTTCTTTCTTAATGACGCCTCCTATTTTTTTTTTTAAATCTTCAGTTGTCAACGCAGACGCAAGTTTTTCAAGTGGTGGGATGTCTTCTTTCTCTAATGCAATAGCAACATCTATAATGAAATGAAAATGGAAATGATAATATTAATAACAATAATAATTTATTAATATTATTATTATTAACAAAATTTGCTTTAAATAAAAAAGTTACTTTGCTACAACTAAGAACAGAGCTCTATTTAGACAACTTAAGACTGGCCTATTGAAAATCCTTGCCGAAATTGTACAAGATCTTGTACATGTTCTCACCGGAACAGGTACAAGTTCAGCTGCTGAACATGAACATTTTCTTGTACAAGATCTTGTACAGGGATTTTCAATAGGGTGATCTTTTATCTCAAACCTGTGTCTCAACTACAAAAAATCATAACCGGGAGCGAGTTATACAAATTAAAAAACTGATATTTAATGTATAACGTATCCGCAACAACAATGTACCTGATAAAGGCAATATTACCCGACTCTCACCAAAATAGAAGTTAAAAATACGTACTGAGTATTTCATAGGCATGTCTGTCTGTTATTGGAATCATTTCCTCTTTTGAAACGCCTTCAGGTGGCCTGGCATTAGCCAAAAGCTTGTAATCACTGGGTTTCCAGTAGCCCAGAATAATGTTTCGCAATCTTTCATCGAGCTCGAGGGAATGTTGAGCTCTTTGTAGTGAAAATTTTTCAATGCAAACACCCGCAATTTTAGTCAGGATCTAAAATTTTTTTAATAACTTAAATAAAAAAAGTGCATTCTTTTTTAAGAAAACTGCTAAAATGTTAAATGTTTAATAAACCGGACACACAAGAAAATTTTTTATTAAGTGCGAAGACTGCCATATGGCAGGTATTTTTCTTTAGAAAGAGAAAAATCTAGTCCAAAATTCAGTTCGGTTCTAGTTTCCATTTTGCAGTCCTGGTGGATGCACCCATCTTTGATTTGTATGAAGTTTCCCCATTACTTTTAATCCAGAATTCAGTATGGTCAGTAACAAAAATAAACCCAGATTTTTATTTTGTATATATTTGTGAGTAAATATCTTCGATACTTAATTATATACGAAGCTGAAGTACGCAACGTTTATGATAAACGATTTTTAAAGAAATAATTTTTTAAAATGAAAAATTCTATAAATTTTTGTCTAAAAAATATTTCTTGTAGTTTTCATTAATTAACAAATTATAAAAAAATATTTTTTAGGCAAAACATTATAGAATTTTTCAAATTAAAAAATTATTTCTTTAAAAATCGTTTATCATAAACGTTGCGTACTTCAGCTTCGTAATTATATGACATCTATAATTTACTTAGATCCGCTATATCGAAATGAGCAGGGCATGCAAAATGTAATCAGAAACCAAACTCAAGGTCGGATTACTTTTTTTAGATATACGATGAAAGAAAGATCCTACCATATTAGTCTTCAAACTGAAAATTTTTTTCCATTTTGATCCAATTGAATACCATTTTTAAATTGAAAATATTTGTAAAAATGTTTGAAATCGTTATTTAAAAAAAAAGGTTTTATCTGTGGAGTTAAGATAGTGATAATGGGCTATTCTCCACGTAGTGTAAAAATTAGTTACTGCTATTCTGACATTCTTTTTTAAATTTAATAAAAATTAAATTCTAAACTACTTCTAATCTTGCTCTAACATGACGCTGAGGCTTTATCATGACACACAAAAAACATTAATTCTTCGGTGTTAAAATTGTATACTTTTGAGAAATGTAAAGTAGAATTAAAAATTTCAAGATGGTGGACCAATATGGTGTCAAAAGTAAATAAAAATTTAAGAATTTTGGGCAATACTCTTCTAATTGCTAAAAAGTCAATGGATTCGCTTGAATTTTGATATTATAAGGGTTTTGGGATCGATCATTTTGAATCCGATGTCTACTTTCAAAAATTCAAAATGTCAGATCCAAAATGGCGTACAAGAAAATGTTTCTAATCCTATGCGAAAAAGGGAAGTTCGTCCTTAACGGATGTAACGGGTACAATTCAAAACGTAGTCTGACCGTGGTGACTCTACCCTATCAATTTCAAATTTGTAAGTGGTACTGGAGACAGACTTCACTATGATGATTTAACTCTCTAATTTGCAAGTGAAAAAGAAATTATATTGATATGAAAAAGTGACTGTAGGATATTGCTTGTAAACATAAAAGCTACTTTGTAACGTTGGATTTATTTAAGTTTATCCAAATAATTTATAAAAAAAATATAAGAGACATAAAATTATACGCTACTTGGAGAATCACCTCTATATTTTGCAAAATAACAACACAAAAAATTTACCCTCGTGGGTTCTGCAGAAGAAGAGGAAGATTCTTCTGGAACTAGATCTGTTGCTCGATTATTTACGAGACTTGACACGTTTTGATTAATTGAAAGCAGCACATCCTTCATTCCCTGTTGGCTGATTTTAAATGCATGATTTTCTGATTTTAACATAATATTTTCCTCTCTAATGTCACGATTTTTTTTTTTTAAGTTAATAATTTCAGCATCTTTTGCTGCCAATTGAACTTGCAACTTTTCGATTTCTTCGCACTTAAAAAAATTATTTTGATTAAGATAGTGCTTAGTTTGAAACTGTGTAATAGGTTAAACGTAAATATTATCACGGGATATATAAAATTCGAACTATTTATACGACTATGTATACTGTCGAGCATTTTATGGTTTGCCCACTCTAGGAATTAAAGACATTATGAAAAGTTAAATACTTCGTTTTTTAGTAAAGATAGAAAAGCGAGAAAGAACTTTAAAGTTTATATATATATATAAAGCTCTTATGTAGAAAAATATGAAATTTATATTATTTATACTTATGAATAAACTGCGATAAAGATTGGAAAATAATTTTGAATTTTAAGAAATGAAAAAAAAGCTTAAAGTAAGCAACAAAACTTTTAAGTTAATATATATGCAACCAAAATTTAGCTGATGCAACAAAAAATTTTGTTCTCAAATTTTAGTTGGCACAACTAAACAGTATATGACACAATTCAATAAAAAAAGGAAATTTTCGCTTTAAGAACATTTTTAAAGGAAAAAAATAGTTTAAAAAAATCTGAATTTAAATTTTTTATAATCTCATCATAAGAGAAAGTATTATTTAAATTTAGATATAATGAAAAAAAGTATGCATGCGACATCAGTCGGCCACTTTCCGAAGACCTTTCAAAATAATTTTTTTTGCACTTACAGAAGCATATGCTTTTTTATAATGATACTGCAAATGTTTAGTAACAAACAAATTGTTTCTTTCACATACTCTCTAAATATGAATTAGTACACTGAGAGAAGTTTAACGCAACATGTGCATTTTTTGAGGGACAGATATTGTACCTCAATTATGTGCAGACGCAGTACTAAAATCGAACAGCAGCAGCGCCAATTGAGTACAGATTCTGACCTAACTTGTGGGACAAACGATTTAGTACAGTATCTGTCCACCAAAAAGCGCAGCTGCGATACAATTTAGAACCGATGTTGCTCGAAAGGTTAGGTTCACTATCTGAACGTGTGTTTAGTACGAAATCTGTGTTTAACTTTTCTCAGTGTAGAAAATTATATTAATGAAACAGTGAGAATTCGTTTTTTATTTCTATAGGTAGTTTTCTACTAATTTTTAGTAGAAAACTACTAAAAAAGCTGAAAATTTTTTATTTTGGATTCGTGTTTAGTATAAAAACTCCCTTTGGAAACATTATTTATTGATTATTATTGTTATTATTTGAACATCTATTTTCTTAAAATGTTTCAGAACATTTTTTGGCAGACATGAAACGTTATTAAAACGAACGTGATTTTTTTCCGACTGGGTATCCATATAAAAGTAAATGTATTTTTTCTCCATGTTAACAATATCAAAAGTCAATGTGAAAATAATTTTAAAATATTTTTTTAAGTGAAGTACTTAGCCAAATCCCGCGATAATAACCACATTTACCCTATATATTACATATAATGCAAAATTATTATGTATAATTACTTTTTGAGATTCATTGTTTGGAGTAGTCACATTTTCGACTGTTTTGTCAGTCGAGACATTTTGAGGTTTGACATTCTAAAAATCAAAAATAATAATAATTTATGAAGAGGAATTGAATATTTAATTAAAAAATTATTGGTCAAAATCAAGATATCACCTTTCGATATTTAATTTTTATTCTCATTTTCTAAGTTTGTTGATTAATTTTTTCATTTTCTGATATTTCACTAATTTTTCAAGTTTACATTTTCTTTATTTTGGTGGATTACACGTTGGTTTATCACACTAATTTCATTGATTCTACTTGGCCAATTATAGTTTTCCAAAAACAAAATTCTTTCTTTTGAAGTATTTTTTGAAATAAAATTGAATCTCAGCCATTCCGGATGAAAAAACTTGCACAAGAAAATGTACATGCCCAGTGAGCAAAAAACAAAATTTTCATGTCTGCCAAATAATGTTCTGGAACATTATTTGAACATCTATGTTCTTAAAATGTTCCTGAACATTATTTGGCGGACATGAAACGTTCTAAAAACGTCCATAAAACGTTTTTAGAACGAACATGTTTTTTTGTCCACTGGGTATTGTTGTACAAATTTTTTTGTGCAGATTTCATGTTCATTTTCTTGTACCAGATGTGGAACATTTTCTTGTACATTTTCATTTTTGTTTTTTAAATTAAAAATTAAATATTTTAAAGGCTGCGCAGTAGTTTTCTTAAGCCTTTACAGCTGCGCAATGATTTTTAGCATGCATAAGTGAAGAATCTTAATAATTATAACTTATTAAAGTTTCAAATTTTTTTCAAAAACATTTTTTGTACAAATGTTCTTGTACAAGAACATAAACGTGTTCATGTAAAAGTACTTGTACATGAAACCTGCGCAAGAATAGGTACAAAAACATGTACATTTTCTTGTAAAAGTATATTTTCTTGTCCAAAATCTTGCACAAGTTCTGATAAAAGAACATGTCTCAATTCCGGATGCTCAACTTGTTCAAGAACATTAATTGAACCCTCACAACACAAGGATATTAAGGATATCCCTGGGACGTCCTGGGGTTATCCATTTGCTTTTGGCGATTCGGATATCCCTAAGATATCCTCTGGATATCCATGGACATCTCTAAGATATCCCAGGGATATCCAAACCGCCGAAAAAAAATCGATATCCCCAGGACGTCCCAAGGATATCCTGAATATCCTTTTGTTGTGAGGGAACATATACAAGAAAATTTACGAGTTCATTCATGAACATGTACAAGAACTTGTACATTTTCTTGTACAAGTTTTTTCATCCGGGATAATCAGCTTATGTATACTGCGCATGCGCTGTGCTGTAGTTTTAAATGCTTATTTTGTACAATGTTCTTTCTACAATTTTAAAATTATTAAATTATTTTTTACAATTAAAAGAAATTCAAATGAACGAAAAAATTCTTTTTTAGAAAAAATATTACTATTTAAAAGTGTTTCAAATGTAAAATAAATATAACAATGAAAAATTAAAAATTTATTAATTAGAAGTACAACTCAACTCCTAACACAGCCCCACAAAAAAATGTCGTGCACGGCGTACTAGTATAGTCATTCCCTATGTATTTTGACGCGCTGAACACGAATCCGAAGTCCGTTTTGCTCCATCTCGTCAGGATTTTTTTTCTAACCTTAAAAAACCTTTTGGCTTTTTGAGAGGTAGGCTATTTTTTTAAAAAATTGATGAATTTACTTCAAACTTGGTATCTAGGGTTTTTTTAAGTCGCTGGTTACGAATCAGAAGTTAGATTTTCAAAATTCAAAATGGCGAATCCAAAATGACGGACGAAAAATTTAAAAATTGATGGATCAATCAATTTTAAAAAAAGCCTACCTTTTAAAATCAGAAAGGTTTTTTAAGGTTAGAAAAAAATCCTGACGTGATGGAGCAAAACGGACTTCGAATTCGTATTCAGCGCGTCAAAATACATAAGAAATGACTAGTCTAGTCCGCCGCGCACGACACTTTTTTTGTGGAGCTGTGTAATTAATAAATAATACATATAATTATAACTATCCATACAACAGTAATATATCCCTCGCTATTGTTTTTGCTTTTAAAATTTTTTAGGTCAGGATAAGAACACAAAATTAGTTTATATAAAACAAAAATAAATAAATAAAAGGAACATTATAATTTACTTATCAATTATTGACGGAAAAAACTTTACTACTAATATTATTGAATAAAATATAGACAAAAGTAATATACGGCATCATTTTTCATATATAAAATCCACATTACGTAAAACGTTGACGTCTTTAAACATTTTTCTTTATTATAAATTTAATGACAACGGAAAAATCGTTTGATTTACATTTAAAAACACACGTAAAAGAAAAAAAATAAATGACGTTTTGGCATATAATTCTCGCGTAAGATATTCTAGGGATATTCTCCACGAGATATCCCTTTTTATCCTAGGGATGAAAATGGGATATTCCTTGTTATGTGGGTATATGGATGGCTTTTTCCAAAAAACATCTCCTGAAGCCAGCTCTCTGATGGTAATTACATATAAGTAATTACATATAAGTAAGTAATTTTTTTGGCATTTTGAACAACTCATTTTGAATTTTCAAAATATTGTAATGCCAGTTTTGTAAATCACTGCCAGATAGCCCAAAAACCCCCCTTTTAAAGTATTTAAAAGTTTTGGTACTTTCTTCTAATAAAAGAACATAAATTTATAATTGATCTTGATTGACCTTAAATTTTTTAAATTGAAAATTCTTTGTTAATAAAATTCATCTCTGAAATTTAATAGTGACAGATCGATTTGTAAGGTCTTTAATATATTTTATTTTTTTCCAACATTAATTGAAAAATGGATCTCGTTTTTATTTTAGCAGTTATCAGCAATAACTAAAGTATTCAGCTGTTTACTTTCAGTTAGAGAATCGAACAATTTTAGCTGATTCCTGACACTGTAAATTAAATTTTCTTCTGTCGAATGAAGGTCAAACATCAACTATATAAGGACTAAAAATTCAAGTTCCCATTTATTTGAAAAGAATATTATCTAATAAATTTAAATTAATTTTTTTATTATTTGATTTATAATTAATTATTAAAATCAATAATTCATTCAAATAAATTATTGTTTAATTTATAGTAATTCTCATTTAACAGAATTAATAAAATTTTTAAATAATATAATATCTTTGTTTTATCAAATTTTCATTTTTATTCGTTCCAATTTTATTTAAAAAATCAGGTAAATCAAAATTTTGTTGATTTAAATGTAGAGTAAATACAAATTAATGTAACAACAACTGAGAGTGAACTGCGCTATTGTCGATGTGATTCTCGGTCTTGTCCACGTTCAAGTAAAGGCTTTTATGTAGTAATCGGCCATTTTCAGCTCTCCCCGAAGAACGACCGCTCGTCAGTCCACGATGCTGAAGTACGCAACGTTTATGATATACGATTTTTTAAGAAATAGTTTTTTAAAATGAAAAATTCTATACTTTTTTTTCTGAAAAATATTTCTTGTAGTTTTTATTTATCAACAAATTATAAAAAATATTTTTTTAGATAAACAATTTTTTAATGTTCCGTTTTCAATAAAATTTTATTTCTAATCGTTGATCATAAACGTTCTTTTCGTCTCAGAAATTCTACCTTTCTGAGTCGACACGAGGTCCATATATATATAGTCGACTGTACATATGATGTACAATATTTGTGTTTTAACGGAAGGAGAATCACGATTAAATAAATAACCGTTCCCCTTGCCTGGTTTTCGAATTGCGGAAAATTCTTTCCTCGACTTAACCAATTTATCACAAAGGGAAGTTTCGCTCCATCCTCGCCAGTTAATGTGAGTGAGACAAGACATGAAATAAAAAGAGACTCACCAACACTGACAATGCGGGATGAGGATGACCAACTGCCACTGCTTCGATAAATGATTAAAACAACAGATCACACTAGATATCTCACAAACTAGAATTACAATTCAACAATGCTATTTATTAATCGAAATACTGAAAAACTATATATGCAATAAAATGAAGGGTTGAGGAGAACTCAAAACGCGACTTCTTATTCTAAAAATCCAAATAGAACTGATAGATCAGCGACGCTGACTTCCCCCTTGATCCTGGTCGATAGTGGGGTTCACCTAATAGGTCTCTCCTCGTCATCCCCATAGCCTTGTCCTTCTTCCGGGTAAAATTTGGCGGTAAGCTGTAAGGAAATTTCGGAGAGCGACGCTGACAATCGGGCCTTTTCGCATCTCACATGCGCAATTCATTTGAAAGAAAAATCTGCTAAGACCTAGGTCTATGACAACGCTGACCATGACATTGCGCGACTATACGAATATGAGTGAAATGAGACGCAGAGTAAATCGACAATACCAAGTAACGAAATACTTCGTTACAATGTATAGATGCATTCTCGGACACATTTTCGTACGCGTATAACGTGTTTGTTATATTACTTTAATTATCCTATTTCACTCAAGATGAATGCTCCTTAATGTAAAATATAAATAAATGAAATCTTGATAATAGGTAATAACAATCATATTTGATTCATTATTAATAATAATATTTTGATTGATAATAAAGTAAATGTAATATGATTTACTTAATTTTTTAAAAATGTTTTTTAATTTATAGTTATATAAATTGTTGTCACTTGTTTTTATTTCAGTAATTAATCATTTTTCTATGTACATATTATCACATATAAATGTTATATATTATTAATTTATTATTTAATTAATATTACTCGAAACAAATATTTTCTATTAATTGATTAACAAATTTTCAAATAGAAAATAGAATTTTTTATTTAAACAAATATATTTATTTGTTAAAAATAATACTTTATTTTAAAATAATATTTTATTAAATAATAATACTCATTATAATTTTTAATTCATTGAATTTACATTTTTAAGATAATTTTTGTTTAACAGAGTCTAATTTTAATTAATTATTATATTATATAATAAATTTTTAAAAAATTATTTTGTTTTTAGTAATATTATTTATGTATGATAATAGGTACAGTCATTTGATTGATTATGAAAATCATAAAAGTTTTATCAAAGTTAATACATATTTAGTTATATAAAAACGATTCCACGTTAGATTTCAGTCGTCATTTAAAATTTGTTCAAACATATTTTGGTTTCATTCTTCAGAGAAAAAAACGTTTATGTACCCATTTACTTTTTATGGACTGCCAAGTTTTCGAATTATAAATTTTTAAAATTTTTGCTTTTATAAATAGACCTATTTTTAATGACATATAATTCAAGAACTTGAATTTAGAAAAATTTTAGTAAAAAAAAATGGTCTTACCAGGGAATAATAAGAATAATTTGAAAATATAAAATAAAAATTTTTTTAAATTATAAAAAAAAATAAAAAAGATTTTATTACTTTAAATAAAGAAAATATAGCAAAAATAAAATTTTGTGTGAAACAAATTTTTACTGCTACAAAAGTGTAATACTACCTTAAAGAAACCATATTGAATTCAACTTTTAGCATTTAATTTGTAACCCAAAAGTTGTAATATCAACATGGGAACTGGATATTTTTTTGATTTTAAATGCAAGACATTAAAATTTTTATAATGCGACTTTTAAGAAGTTTCCTGACATTTTAAGGTTTTCTATTAATAAAACAAATACAGGTTTTCCATATTTCAAGGTTTCAGACTATATACTGCTGTAGGATTGGCATATATTAAAGGATGTTATCGCGACATCGCATGTAATGCACTGTAAAGGCAATAAATTGAAATGTATTCAAATTTTTTTAATCAATTGGGTAAACACTTTTTTGGGAATTTTCTGAACTTATTACCAGATAGGTGGCTTTAGAGGATGTTTTGACGAAATAATTATTATTCAATAATTAAATAATTTTAGTGATAAATTATGCGATAAATTAACAATATTTTTCGCACATTAAATTTCTTTTTTTTTGAAAAATCCATTACCCAACTGTCGATACAGTTAGTTATGTATATTATTTTAAAGTCAATAAAATCCTTAAGTGTATTATTTATTAATTAGGAGTTTGATTGCACCCACAATTAAAAAAGTTTAAATTTTTCATTGTTGTTATATTTTTTTTTCATTTTGAACACTTTTAAATATGAATATTTTTTGTCCAACAAATTTTCTTTGAATCAACAAAACCTGTTTTCTGTGCACGTTCAATAATTTTAAGATAAACATAATATTAAGAACAAATCAAACCTAAACAAATTAAATAAAAATTTTTTACAAAATATTTTTGTAGATAGTCTTGTTTTTGACCGATATTTAAGTGATAAATATTAAAAACTTACATCAGCTAACATCAATTTAGCATTCTCATTGTCGTAAGTTTTATCCAACTCCAATCTACATTTCTTAATTAATCTCTGTAAGAATGCAAAATTATACATTTATACATATATACATTTATCTACTTCCTCGGAAATATAAGTGTGCTAAAAACATGATTTAATAACAAAAGGGAAATATTTAGACTGCTTAAATCTTCATAAAAGTTTTACAGAACATTTTTAAAATATTTTCCTTTCAATATCCCTGAATAAATCAATTTTTGTAAAGTTATGAAGTTTAATGAAACCTTAAGAATAAAATATAAAGAATGAGTTTGCGAACAATTTTTATGACTATTTTACTTTTCTTTTTATAAAATAACTTACTTGGTCAACTTGAGCTTTTTTTTTCAAGGCATTGACAGTACTTTTTTTTATTTCCTTTGACGTAACGTAGTCATCGGGAGAAAAAATTGGTTTCGGTTTTCTGACCCTACCTCCTTTCCTCACATCTTTAAAATCAAAACCAGTTTTTATTAATTTCGCAATCCCCAAACACCGTGGGAATTATATTTTTTTAATCTTCAAAAAATGAAACTCAAATGTGCGATTTCAAGACAAATTTATAAGAATAAATTTAATTCAAAAAATAAAGATAAGATTTATAAAAAATTATAAAAACACTACTATATAAATATTAGTGTGGCCCAAAAAAAGTCATACTGCCGCCCCATAGAATTGTTCCCACTGGAGTAAAAGAGACCCGCATTTTTTTCAAATTAAAATCGGTTAATTATTTAGTGATGCCGTCAGGCCCTTGAAGTTTCCCATGAATTTTATATGGAAAAAACTGCTTTTTCGTAAACTTGAAATAATTTCGTTAAAACTTAATATTTTTTAATCGGCCAACGGTATTTCTCTTTAGAAGTGTTCAAACTATAAAGTTCTAATAATTATTTTCAAAAAATTAAATCAACTATTTTTAAAAGGTTCCAAAAAACCCCATAAATGCAAAGAAAGGTAAAATACATGTTTAAAAATATCTCTATTTTATAGCTATTTTTCGAATAGATTAAATTTTTATTAAGAAAAAATTTGTTAAAAAAATAAAATTGTTAAATTTTTTTTAAACAATTATTGTTATTTATTTATTTTTTCAAAGTTAGGCTATAAAATAGGATTTTTTTCTGAATATTACAACTTACCTTGTTGACTAAATCATACAACCAGTAGAAACTGATTGTCAAAAATGACAATACGATATTTTCAAACAATTTATGATTGCTATTTATTAATGTTTAAAACATAAACTAATAAATTTGGCTGTATGGTATAGTCAACAAGATAAGTTGTAAAATTCAGAAAAAACTGAAATTTTATAGCTTTATTTTGAAAAAATAAATTACAATGATTAGTTGAAAAAATTTTTTTAACAACATTCTTTATTTAACAATTTTTTTATATTATATGCTGTATAACATATTCAAAAATGTCAATAAAATCATCTAAAATACTTTTGAACATATAACATGAGATATTAATTTTCAAGAAAAAAATTAAAACTTTTAAAATTTATTTGTTTATACAATTTGCACAGGATAAAATTTTTTTGATATATCACTTCTATAGATTTTTTTAAAAAATGATTCGATTTCAAAGAAATATGGCTTATTTTCTTGAGAATAATACATCAGATATACGAAAATGCTAATTAATAAATAATGTTATTCTTCTAAATATTAAAATTTCTTATACTTATTATTGCAACATTATATTTTACTAACTTAAATATTTAAAATATTCATTCTTTATTTTTAAATTTAAATAAGGTATAAAAAAATTATTTGTGGCATGCTCTGGAGTAAGGCACCTTAGAAAGCAAACGAATATTTACGAAAATATTTCACTCTTTTTTTACTTCATTACGCCGTTCATGTAAGGTGCATTTTCAAGTCAGATTCAATTTCATGTTTAAAAATTATTTTTTTTTCGAATAACAATTTTTTTACAAAACTGAGAAAATTAAATTAAATTTAAAATAATTAATATTTTGAATGTAAAATATATTGCATAAATAATTACTTTAAGAGTAATTAAATAAATACAAAAATACCAGATTTCAAAACATTACTAAACTTGAAGTTCTACTTCAGGTAAATTATATGTTCATATTTCCAAAAAAAACCATTATTAATTTTAAAAATAATTTTCATCGGTAGGGTTAAGAAATAAATTTACCGTTTGAAGATGCAGCAGCATCTTTTTCACGAATGCTAACTTCTTCTTCTTCCATTGTACTGTATTTCTGAAATGAATCGAGCGATTGTTTTCAATAACAATATCTAGAGTTAATACATTAGTTTACATAAAAACAGTGGCGGATCCAGAATTCATTTATAAAAAGGCGGTTTCGATTTTTGAATTCTCCACTACATAGAAATAAAATTTAAATTTAAAGGACTTGTACCTCACTAAAATATTTTTTATGAATTTAAAAGAATGTAAGTAAGTTTTTCATAATTAAAAAAAGAATTTTTACGGAGTGAGAGGTGAGAAAACAAAAATTTTGATTCTTAATACACCGTAATAATGTATGCATTTAGAAAAAAGTTTTCAAAAATGATTTATTTTTAAGCAACGTCTTGCGACATAGCTGAAACTATTTAAAAAAATAAGTCGATTTTATCTTGTGTAGATAGAAATATTTCGAAAATATTGGAACAAGAAAACTAAACAAAAGGGGGGGATCCTTCTTTATACAAGAAGATTATGTTCATTTCATAAACATTGTGCTTCCTCAAAGAAAAAGATCTTTTGTCATATTTCATGTTCGTTCTTTTTATTATTTATATTATTTTTACGTTTCAAAATTTAAAGAAACTATTCCAAATTTAAACATCAAAAAATTTTCCAAAAAAAATTTGTGAACTGACGATGTAATTGAAGTCCACAACGTTTATAAATTTTTTTTCAATATCACCATAAAAACTTTCCTATTTCATAAAATAAATTTAAAAAATGATTCATCTATGAATCAAAATTTAAAAATCAAAATCATCTACTAAAATAATAAAAAATCATAAAAAAATTCAGATCAAATATATTACATGTGAAGAAAGATGTACACAAAAAACTGTACTGTTCTTTTTTAATATTTCTTATGACACCTAGCAGAAAAAAATTAAAACCCTTGTGTAATTATAAATCGTATGTTTTCAACCTCTCAATTGTAAAAAAATTGTAATGCAAGTTATACAACAAAATTTTTTTTTGAGAAGTAAAGACCAAAAAAAATTGTTGCTTTTTTATTGTGTATTGATCGAATTAACTAATTTTAATTAAAATTGCAATCAATGTCATTCTTATAAAATAAAGAAATAAAATTAAATTAATATAAAACAAGTTGTAAATTCAGATGTTCATTACATGAACATTTATCAGCAAAAAGATTTGCTTCCTCGTGGAGAAAGCATTAACATTCTAATAAATATTCATAAATAATATAATAATACATAAATTTGAGTTAAATTTAAAGAATTAATAAAAGTTAAAAAATCAAAAATTCAGATTTTAGCTAAAAATTTTGTCTTTAATCAAATGTATACTTTATATATATATATATATACCAATGGATTCGTTTCAATGCAAGGAATACAATTATTTTATATTTAAACTTGAATTTAAATAATCACAAAATTTTATAGCCAAAATGTGAATTTTTGATTTTTTAACTTTCATTAATTCTTTAAATTTAAATCAAAACTATATTTTATATAAAACGATCGATTCGTCTTGACGTAAGAAAGACGATTTTATTATATAAGACCTTAAATTTGGCAATTTAAAAATTTTTTCTTTTCAAAAATTTTTTTTAGAAAACAGACGATAACATTTTTTTTTGGGTATTTTTTAAAATCCTTTGGTCAGATTTGAGATATTAATTTGATAAATAAGCATACCAAATTTTATGTATATCCATTAAAACTTATTAAAGTTATCCTGTAAACAAAAAAAAGGGATCTATACACACATACACACATACATCTGGACAATTGATCAGGATCTCATATAACATGTTTCTATAAAGAGGAAAATTTGTTTCCGCCACTTTAAAAATTTTTGAAAATGAGACGACTACAAAGCTTCCCCAACGAGAAAGCAAAACCTTCGTTTTACATCCATATACAAATAATAAGAAATTATGGACTGTTGGGAAATTTTTTTTCTTCTGTAGATAAAAACCTTATATACTCTTGTTCAAATGATGTCATAAAACTGCTCGCATAAGGAAATCTTGAGCATATAGTTGAAAAAAAGTTTCTTAAATAAATAAAAAATAATAATAAATAATTTAAATAAATACCTAATCCGTCTGATAAAATCTTATATTATTTAATGTGTTACCCTTCATATCAGAAGTTAACTGAGTGATTTTTTAAAATTATTATAAATTCAATAATTTAGAATTTTGTTAAACTATCATATCATATATTTTATGCGAATTCCGTTCAATTTAACGAGAAGAAAAATATAATAGGCAAAATTCGATTAACTAAAAGTTATATTACATAAAAATTCAATTAAATAAGAAGTTTTAGATGGGAATTTTCTTTAAGTAGCAACATCTTTTAATTTATACTTATAAAAATAACCCAGAATGTTCTCTTAAAAATATTTTTTATTTTACAGAATTTAAATAATATACTTTTTTAAAAAACAACTTGTATGGAACAAATTGTTTCTCAAAAGCAAATTGACTGATTATAATCACATTCAAATATGTTATAATCAAAAATGAAATAATTGAGAAAAAAGCCAAAAATATTAGTTTTATCGGTTGACATAAACTTGTGGACCTTTCAATTACATGGCACTGTCAAAGGTTAATGCGTGAACAAAGGTGCAAAATTTATATTGTAAATGCTTACTTACCCAATTAAATTTTCCGTGAAGAAAATTTATTCCATTGGAAAAGAGACGCCAAATTTCACAATTTCACTCAATATCACAAAATTACAACTAACACTGTCTTTCACCGTGTAAAGGCCGGACAAGAACTGAATCCAGCAAGCATGGCAGAGAAAGCGCCGGCTCGGTAGCCTAAACCACCAGTTGCGTGCTATTACTTTTTTTTGACACTTGGCGCTGTTACCGGCAAGCTGAAATTTACCGACCCAACGTTTATCAAAATAATTTTAATAATAATTTGTTTTACACAGTTTTATTAAACTTAACCTTTTTTAATAATGTAATAAATAATTGAAATTAAATAATAAAATGCACTATTTAGTGAAAATGAATATTTTACAAACAAAGTTGAAAATGACAAAAACAATTTTAATGTAAATATTCACTATTATATCAAAATTACTAACATATTAATTAAACCTTTATTAATTATTTACATCTATTAAAATTTTCAAATAAAATTGTGTACGTTAATAAAACAAGAATGATAAAACATTTGAAGAGGAAAGAACCAGTTCTGACATCTAGCGTGTTTCGTGCGCGGCAATCTCATTATCGGCTAAGTGACATTCTACCGAAACACATAAACAGGACATTTATTACAAAATGTACTATTTTTTTTATTAATATGCACTATTCAAAACACAAAATATATAATTTAGACACATTAAATATTCATTAATATATACACATTTGGTTTTATCACAATTTTCACTTTTTCACTTTAAATATTTACGAAATAAAGCGAACATTAAAGTGACAGGTGGGCACCTTTTGACTTTCAACATTAATAATAAGTTAATAAAAGCTGAATTCAAATAAATTATTACAGGAATAAAACCTTGGATTAGTTATTTATTTATTCCAATAGTTTTTTTCACCATTTTCCACCTTTTTCATGGGTTTTTCCACATCGAACCGAAACGTGACTGAAATCGGACCGAGTTCAGTCCCATTCCAGTCCATGCGATCCGCCAGGGTAATCATCTCTCTATCACTATTTTAAAGTGTTCTTACATATTAAAACAATTATTTAATATTATATTTCTTAAAAAAACATTTTTTGTATAAAACAATTCAAAAATACCCGCCGTGAAAATGACTTTTCACGCATTTTCACTGTCCAGAAATAATGTTCATCTGATCGAAATTTGAGGTATATAAGCACCTTAAGTATACTCATTGAAACTCAAATCGAATTAGGTTTAGTATTTTTTTTCTATACATGACCAATTTCACAAAGGTGGTACGACTTGTTTCTGGACATATTTGTCCCATGGACCGACAGGGTGTAGTCCCATGACGGCGAGAATACAGAATGCAAATCCGAAAACCATGAGTGCAAAAGAGATGGAAAGATATCGCTATCCTTTTCACTCTCATTATTTTCAACTTTGCATTCTGCATTTGCGCCGTCATGGGATTGCACCCTCAGGGAGTTAAATTTACGAAAAAAACGTTTTTTTGCTATTCAAAATACATATAGGCAATTTGTACCATTATTAAGATACTTCTACAAAGACTTTTTTATCTCTGTTTACATTTTGTTCATATCGATGAAAAAAGTTGTTGTAGAATCAGCTTTAAGTAGATATTCTTGACTACCCAATCCTGTCGACTAACATGCTTCATATCGTCTTTTGTCTTTCTGTTCATATCATGCAAATTTTTTTCCCCATAATTATATTGGCTTTAAAGAAGAAATACTTTTTTATTTAATGATTTAAAAAGTGTTGTAATTAATTAAAAATGAATTAAACGTATATAAATATACTTTTGATTTTAAGTTTTTAATAAATAGATCTATATTTTTGGCTTCATTATTTTATTAACATAAATTTTTTCGCCTAAAAACATTAGGCCTCTTCAGATGAAAAAAGATTATATGGTTTTTTGTATCGCTACAATAAAATGTAATATGAACTTTTAGGTTATGTTTTCAACTTCAATCGTAAAAGAATAGCTTCTAAAATGTTAATTTCTCAAATCAGGCTGATTAATATCTACATTTGCAGAATTATCTATGATAAAAGTAAAATTTATTGATTTCAATTAGATTCAAATTGTTAATTCTGCGCATCTGAGAATAAGTCTTTAATTCATATTCTGTGTGGTTGTCTGGCGTGTAAACATATTTGTGAAACTCAATTCCCTGTGTTAAAGTACGACAACTTGGAATTTTTGTCAAATATTTTGTTTTCAAATGACTTTAAATCTTTAAAAAGCATTGTATTTTTATTTAAGAAAATTTTATCTGATCGTCAAGTTGTATAGGTTTTTGGTGTGTTTTTTTATTGCTTTATATATTAATTTTTTATTATTTTCTTATACGAGCAGATTCCTTTTGTACGCATTATTATATGCGCATAAATAAATATATTTATTTTCCCAATGAAATTAGTACCAAAAAAAAATAATTTGAAATAAAACGATAAAATAATAATAATAAAGAAAAGATGGAATTTTTCACAGAAAATTAAAAGGTAGGGGAATAGTGTCAGGGTTGGACACTTGTCAGGGTTGGACACTTGGCTTTTTTTAAATAAGAACACTAGCGCCACCTGTGTGCGTACGTGACGAATCTTATAGTAGTGTAACCTAAAGGTGCTTATATACCTCAAATTTCGATCAGATGAACATTATTTCTGGACCGTGAAAATGCGTGAAAAGTCATTTTCACGGCGGGTATTTTTGAATTGTTTTAAACAAAAAATGTTTTTTTAAGAAATATAATATTAAATAATTGTTTTAATATGTAAGAACACTTTAAAATAGTGATAGAGAGATGATTTGATTAAAAAATTTAGCAAATTTTGCTCTAAAACGTTTTCTGCTACAAGAAAGTGTAAAATGACGATGTTTGTGAAATGGTTTGTACAGTGCTTCTTCCTTGTGAGTGTCTCTCAGAGTTTTGTTTATGTTATATCGTTTCTTTTTAACTTGTAATAAATAATGAGTGCTGGAAATAAATCGGTAAGTTGAAATGTTTATCAAATAAATTTATATTCTACTAATTGTTTCGAATAACTGAAAGAAACATGTACACATGTACACTGTACAAACCATTTCACAAACATCGTCATTTTACACTTTCTTGTAGCAGAAACATTTTAAAGCAAAATTTGCTATATTTTTTAATCAAATCATTTTTCTATCACTATTTTAAAGTGTTCTTACATATTAAAACAATTATTTAATATTATATTTCTTAAAAAAACATTTTTTGTTTAAAACAATTCAAAAATACCCGCCGTGAAAATGACTTTTCACGCATTTTCACGGTCCAGAAATAATGTTCATCTGATCGAAATTTGAGGTATATAAGCACCTTAACTTTTTGTGGCATTACATTTTTGGAGAATCAGAAGTAGCGTCTCCTGTGACTTCGGTGCAATCGAAGAGACAAAGAAAGTTTTGTTTGACTTGTGAATAAACCTAAAAAATGTGTAAAAAAAAGCAAGAATTCGGCAAGGTAAGCTTATTGAATGTATTGTGGGGTACATAATTTAAGAAGAAAAAAAGTGAAAAATCGAATCACGACACATGTCTGTTTATGGTTAGCACAATTCGAAAATGATGCTTCTAGTTAGGGTTGGACACTTTATACAGTTAGGGTTGGACACCCATATTAATTATGAATTTGACACATTTTATAAATAAATATACAAATAAATTTTATTTTATTGATATTGCAGTGCAAAATTGTGCCAAAGATATTAGAAAAATAATACTTAAATTGTATAAATTTTGTTCATCATTTCATTGAGTTATTTGGAACAATAAAGCGTTATTTTTTATAATTTGAGTTCATTCCTTTTTTAAACCCATGAAGCTTTACAATTTGTAAACAATAAGTAAAGATAAACATGAAAAAATAAGAATAAAAAACATTACAAATGTTATTTTACGTTTTTACCAATAATGCGTTTCGATTTTCAAAAAGTGTCCAACCCTGACTGAAAAGTCCAACCCTGACTAGATTTTTTTTTTTAATGTTTATAACTTTTTTAATTTTGGACCAATCAATTTACGGTCCACAGCAAAAGTGTTCCTCTTTTGTAGATCTTTCCACCCATATACCACAATTGACTGAATTTATCTAAACAAAATATTTATAAACAAAAAACCAAAACTGTGTCCAACCCTGACACTATTCCCCTATTAAAATAAGGTGCAACGCTTATTATTTTAATCCAATTTTGCTTATTTTAATACCAAAAGTGGATTAAAATAAGCAAAATTGGATTAAATTAATAAGCGTTGCAGCTTATTTTAATACCTTATAATTTTCTGTGTTTTCATTGCACATATTAATTTTTTCCAAAAATATATATACTTGAATTTAATAATTCATTGAGTCAGATAACCCAAAAAAAATGCTTTATCCGTATTTTATATATATATCTGTAGATATTTTTTATCGATTATCGAATAAGAAATTCAGGACGCACCGCAAGTCGTGCAGAAGAACATGGTAGACTTGTCTCTCTTATCGCAGTTGGCGCAAGGAGGATTTTCCGAATTTGCGAGCTCCACCAAATGCCGCATTAGCTGGTCCGCAGGTGGAAGCTGGGTACCTTCCTTCAGTATCGTTACTTGTCTGGCGTTGCAAAAAATGTAAAACGAATTTTTTTTTTAAATTCACACAAAACTATATTGGAATATATGGATTTATGCAAGAACAATATGATGAATAATGTCTCGGAGAAAACACAAAAGGCAAACAAATGACTTCTTTAAGACGTTCAAGGTTTGGTCTATATAATATAGACAACCTTGGAACACATCAAATATATTTCCTTCACTATTTCTTCTATGTTCAAACTATTAATAAGACATAAATAAATTTCCAAAAATTTCATTTTTTTATTTTTTATTACTATTCGATGATAAAATTTTAACTATAATCATTTAATAATAATAATAATAATAATAATAATAATAATTTACAATAATAACAAGAACCACACAATATAACCGCGAAAAATTAATTTTCCATTTCCTGTACCAACGGAATATAACATATGTAATTGTAACACCGATATTCATAGTTCAAACCACATCCTTAATTTGAAATCACCATTACTCGAAGGATATAGAAAATTAATTTAAAAATTCGAAAAATTGTTCTTCAATCTATTTGTTCAAAATTTTAATTTAAGAAAATTAGAGTTTAAAAAAATTTTTATTTTTTTTTTTTCATTTTAATCGTTATTAGAATTTATATTTCATCGATCTTTCAATATGATCGAATTTTCCTTTAACCGAATTTGCTTTCGACCCAATTTTCATTTAACCGAATTGCTGTTTGATGGAATTTTTTTTTTTCAAAAGAATTTGTATATAATAATAAACTAAATTTATATTTGACGGGATTTTCTTTTGAATGAATTTTTAATTAAGAACAATTTTAAATTTTGAAATTTTCAATTGATCAAATTTTAATGTAAACTATAAATTTTCATTTAACCAAATTGTTATTTAATGGGATTCCCTTTTTAAACTAATTTTCATTATAACGAATTTTCTTATTATTAATCGTTTTTTTAATTAATCGATTTGTTTTATAGGATTTTGAATAAAATTATGTTACTCAGAACCAGCAAATAATGAAAATTTAATGTTTGAATTGGTTTCATAACAAAAAAAAATTATAGATATATAAACATGAAAATAAGAAAAATAAAATAAACATAAAAACAAATCAAATAAAACGATGAAAATAAAATTAGCAATCAGTCATTCTCACAACCGTCAATAAAATGATATAAAAAGATGAACATCCAAAAAACACCCATATATGATGGAGAAATAATATCTGGAGTCAGAATTAAATTTTAATTAACAAAAACATTTAAAGTTGATTGAATGATTAGTTCTATTATTAGTTTGATAAATTAAAATTAATAATTTTTTATTAATTTTCATTCTTCAATTTAAATTTTATTTAAAATTGAGGCCTTGGATATTAAAAGGACACACTTCTAATTTTTGTCGATATTTATTGGCTTCAAATAATAAATTTTTGAAATTTTTTAGAATAAAATTTTACTTATTGTTAAAATTTCAAAATATTATTGGGGGTCAATAAATAAAATTGGAAGCGTGCCCTTTTAAGATCCGGAGCTTCAATTAAAAAAAATTAATTAATTAGTTACTAATAATCACAGAAAATTATAAGGTATTAAAATAAGCTGCAACGCTTATTATTTTAATCCAATTTTGCTTATTTTAATCCATTTTGGTATTAAAATAAGCAAAATTGGATTAAAATAATAAGCGTTGCAGCTTATTTTAATGCCTTTTAATTTTCTGTGAAATAAATATTAAAAGGAAAATCCATTAAAGATAAAAGGATTTTCTTTAATAAATTGTTTTCTCAGTGATAATTAGAATGGATTTTGTAAACATGCGTCTTATAAATGAAGAATAAGAGGCGTGTACTCGGGACGATGATCTGTGGTGAAGAAAAAGCGCAAAGCGCTCAATTTTTCATAAGGGACTCACGCGCATATTGGACAAGATATTTTGCTGTCCATATTCTGTCCGCGTAGACATCGGGCGCAGAAGGTGTGGAAACACGAGAGTAGACATGGTTCCCTGTAGTAATCGTGGCATATGCCGCAAATAAGGGGATTCCTTGGGCTCGATATCCCAGTGGACGGAGCGTCATTTTCACCGATGACACCGTCGGTTGCGACCGATCCAGAATTGGCCATCGTTAGGCGCCAATGAATTTGTCACAGAAAATAATCACCGATGACCTACTCTCTATCTCTCTTTTTTTTTTTCTCTCGCGATATTTTTTGCGATTAAAAACAACGCGCGAGGTTCTCGCGACAACCCTACGAAGGGCGTCGAACAACTGAACCGCAGCGAGAGAAAAGAAATTTTGAGCCCCGCCGCAGGCTGACGGTCCACTGACTCCCTTGCGCGCAGAAAACCTCCCGCGCTCTTATCGGCTCGTCATTCTGACGTTGCGATAACGACCACGACTGGGACGCTGCCCTTTCTCTCTCTCTCTCTCTCTCTCTCTCTCTCTCTCTCTCTCACCCCTACAACCCCTACAGTAAGTTTATACCCCTTCCAATTCCATATATACAATTCTCGCGAAGCACATTGCGCGCGCGAATTCAGAACTCCTGCTCCGTCAATCTCCGCACCCTTTTCCACTTTTCCTTGAGTCCATTTTACCACCACCCGCAATGTTTGTTCCGTTATTAAAAAATATAGTATATAATGCGTTACGCAAACAGAATCTTATGTAAATACCCTTTTTTACTCCCCTTTCCTAGAATTTGTTCATTTTTACCTAGAGAGATGGAATTTGGTACAAATTTGTATTTTTGCATGCAGATTATTTTTTTGGCTATATATATTTATATTTCTTTTTACAATCAATCATTGAATTAGATATTTTAACAATAGCCCTGTTAACTCCTTCGTTAGCAGAAGGAATTCGATAAAAAGTGCCCAAAATGTACGAAAAAATTTTTTTCCTGAAAATTGATATCCAGGGGTTTTTTTGGGGTCGCTGATTACGAATTCGATGTTAGTTTTTCAAAATTCAAAATGTCGGATCCAATATGGCGGACTTTTTTTAAAAAATCCATTTTTTTCCTAAAAAATGTTTTTTTTTGGAATCAATGACTACGAATCTAAAGTACTATTTTAAAAATTTTGAATATTCAAAATGGCGGTTCCAATATGGCGGACGTTTTTATGAAAAATCATTGTATTTTCTTAAAAACTGGGTTTCTGAGGATTTTTGAGGTCTGATTACAAATCTAAAGTTAGATTCTTAAAATTTTGAAAAATTAAAAATGTCAGATCAGCCACATCAAAAAGCCTATAAGATACCCAGTTTTCACGAAAATCCAATATATTTTTTCAAAGAAACCAAATTTTTTTTGTCATAATTCATCCGCCATATTGGATTAGCTAATTTTAATATAACATCTCGAATTCGTAATGAGCGACCCCGGAAACCCCCGAGTACCAATTTTTAAGCAAATTCTGGCAATTTTTAAAAATATGGTCCGCCATTTTGAATTTTGAAAAACTAACATATTTGATTCGTAATCAGCAACCTCAAAAATCCTAAGATACACATTTTCACGAAAATCAAATATTTTTTCAAAGACTATTTATATAGTTTAATATTTATTTTATCATAAATAATTAGTTTTAAATATTTTATTTATGGAAAAATCATGTTTTGCAAAAAATTCATTACGAAGGTTCGACCCAGATCCACATCAATGAGTTCCACCAACAGATATATAGTATATGAATATTCATAAAAGGAACTTTCAGAACAAAAAAAATTAATTCATAAAAATATTAAATGATAATCTTTTTTTTATATTTGCTTTTCAATAACAGTTTTTATATATTGCAAATATTCGCATCAAAAAATTTAACATTTTATTTCTTTTATTTGTAATTTATTATTATATATTATATTATTTTATCTAAATTAAATTTTAATTCTAATTTTTTAAATATGAAAATAATAAATGTAAATAAAAAAAAAATAATAAATAAATAAAATAAATAACAAATATTAGAGAATAATAATAATAATAATAATAATAATAATAATAATAATAATAATAATATGTATATAAAGGCTCTTGGGAAATATTTTAGTCATATTCTCTCCATCATCATATTCTATTTGGTTGGCTGAGAGACAAAGCGGTGCTTTTTCTTTTAATGCATATACTTTTCCTCTCGCAACTCTTTTTAGCTCTTTCTTTTTGTTTTATTTCTTTTAGAGAAAAAATTTTTTACTTGTCGATAATTCCATGCTTTGAATATTTATGTATCTCCAACTGGGAAAAGCTAAAAATTTCAATACACAATTTTTTTTAATAGAAAATAAATATTTTAAAAATTTTTATTTATTTTTCCATTTTTATTCATTTATTTAGCAAATATTAAAAATTAAAAAAAAATTAATTAACAATTTATTATTATTATTATTATTATTATTATCATTGTTATTATTATTATTATTATTATTGTTATTTGAATCGAAATAAATTTTATTTAATTGTAAAAGTTAAACACACCTTTTTGTTAACAAGTTTATAAATAAAAAAAAAAATTATAATAAATTTTATTTATTTAAATAATATTTTGAGTTAATAATTTTTTTGTATATATTTAAATAAGTATTGTGTAGTTTTATATAGAAATCATTTATTTTGTTTTTAAATAAATAAATTATTAATAATAAATTATTTTTATAATTTTAACTAAATTTTAATAATAGGGGATATATTTTTTTTTTGAAATGGAAAATTAATCCAGTCGGTTAGTGGAGTAAATTGATTTTACCGACGCGTTAAAAATTTTAAATTACCCGCTAAAAAAGTTGTAACAATATTAACGCATGCGCACAAATCAGTTGACAAATGGCCTCTCGAAAACAATCAATAAAATTCAATATTGTCATGTTTGATAATTACAAGTGCATAATATTTTTGTGAAAAAGAAAACAGTGTATTAATTAGAAAAAACTAAAAAATGCCACCACGCGGAGAAGAAATTCTTAAAGGATTTCAAGTGTATCCTTTATAAAAAAAAAAAAAAATTATATATTCAATAAAAGAAAGAATGAAAATTCTGTATTTTTAGGTTATGTATAGTAAACAAATACAGAATTTTTATTTTATCTTATTAATTCCGAAATTTATATATTTGTTAATACAAATAAAATGCGTCACATTTTTTTATATATAAAAAAATATAACTTTATTTTATTTTTTTTAATTATTTTAGAAAGTAAATAATACGAAAACAAAAAATTTACACTCATGTTTTCATAACTTAAATTTTATTAGAATATCAACTTAAATATTCTTTGCGAATATTTACGACTAAAAGTTTGTTTTATTAAGTCTTTTTTTATTATTTTCTTAAAATAATTGTTTTACAAAATTTTCTTAACCAACATTTCTTTAGAAATTGGATGAATTTGCGAGATGCTGATACAGGAAAAACTCTTTGGCAGGGAAACGAAGATTTGTAAGTAAATTATATAAAAAATAATACAAAATTGAAATTTCTATTTAAAAAAATTAAATTATCTATTTTTTTATTTAAAAAAAAAAACTGCAATTCTTTACGAAAATTTTAATTAAAAATCTCATGAAATTCAATTATTTCTAAAATTTGTTTCTTTAATTCTTTAATTATTTCAATAACTTTTATCAATTTTTTTTTAAATTAAATTATTTAATACTTTTTTTAATTCAAAATTTCCTAAAATTCAATTATTGTTTAAAATTTTCTTAATAATTTTCAATTTACAATAATTTCAATTATTTTCAATTTATTTATTTATTTATTTACGGGACTTCAAAAATAAAGTACCCTTTAAATACAAATTGTATAATTTATATGTATAACGCTGCTATTTAGGAAAGAAAGAAACTAATTATTAAATAATAGATTACGCAGTGCTGTACTAAATGCTTCTAAGTTAATATTTAAAAAAGTCAATGTCATTAGCAACCGTATTCGCCTTTATAGATAATCTGTTAATGATAGAATTAATTCCGTAATTTGTACGATGGTATGGTATTTGAAACACTCTCTAAATTTGAATCAGTCATATTTTACTGATTAGCAGTAGAAATCTACTAATTGCCATAGCGAGAATTGAGCAACTGACAATTAGTAGAAATTTACTGATTCAATTAGTAAAATATCAATTACTGATTGAATCAGTAATATAAATATATGTCTGGAATGACGTTTTGGAATAGAAAATTTAATGAATGATAGTAGGGGGAGGGGCAATCCCGTTAAAATTTTAAAAAAGAAAAGTAAATCAAAATAGTCAAATCTAGATGTAAGTCTGGGTATGTTCGCCAATGAACGATTTTGAACTCGTTCGATTCTAACAAGATAATGAGCATAATATGGTCTCCATGATACAGAACAATGTTCAATTTGTGATCTAACAAATGAAAAGTAAAGCGATTTCAGAATTCGTGAGTTATGGAATGCTAAAGCATTTCTAATAACAAATCCGAGTGACCTGAGAGCACAGTTAACGATATTGGAAATGTGATAACTAAAAGATAACGAGTCATCAAGTGTGATCCCAAGATTCCGCACCTGGTTTACTCTATTAAGCTTCTCATTGCCAACAAAGTATAAATATCTCTGAATGATATTAGATTTACTAAAAGAAAATGATTAAATTCTTTATTGAATTAATTATTTCTAAAAACTAATCAAAAATTCAATTACTTGAAATATTTCTTAATTAAAATTTTTCTAAAATTCCATTACTATTTAAAATATTTGCCAAAATTTGCGTCAATTCAAATAATTTTTAAAAAGACCTAAATTTTCTTTTCAAAAAAAAAGGTAGGGTCAACCGGGGTAAATCCGAACGCTTTTAGTAAGTTTCAACAATAACATAAGTTTTTTCTTTAAAAAAAAAATACTTCCGGTATTCTGGTGCATGAAGTTGTTACTTTACTTCCATAGAACAAGTTTATGGGGTAGCAAAAATTTTTGATAAATTACAATCGCAGGAAACTTAGCGTTCGTATTTACCTCGATACTTTGCAACTTTCCTAAAATACCGGGGTAAATACGAACGCCACTGTATTTCAGAAAAATCTTAGGGAAAATAAATTTAAAGTATTGCAATTGTTAAACTTATATAAAAACTCAAAAAAAATACGATAATAAACCTATTATGTAATAATGCATCATATATAAATACAAAAATCAAATAGGTTAAAAATTAAAATGCATTACACAATTAAAACCTTCAATAACTTTATCAAATCATAACGGATTTTTGCAAAACTTGGTACAGAAAGTATTTTGGAGTGATTGAATGTAAATACAAAAATAAAAGTCAAATTTTTTAAATTCAACATGGCGGACTTTCCTTAAACTTATTTTTAAAAATGATCAAATTTGCTAACTCCAAATTCGTAATCAGCGACCCTGAAACCCCCCGAGTAACAATTTTCGAGCGAATCCAATGAATTTTTTAATTCTCGTCCGACATTTTGAATTTTGAAAAACTGACTTCAAATTGGTAATTAGCGACCCCAAAAACCGTAGAATACCAAATTTTATTAAGATCCTGAAAAACTTTTTTCAACAAACCATTTGGCAAAAAAAATTGAAACACTCCTTCGAGAGAACAGAGATTAAGTTTCTGCTTATTAATTACTAACGAGGATACGTATAGAAAGAAAAACTTTTTTCTATGTACTTTTATAATGTTAAAATAATAGTGTAATGAAATAAAAACAATTTTGTGTGGCTCTGATGTAAAAAAAAATGATTGAAAATACCGTTCGGATTTACCCCGGTTTTCCAATTTTCCTGGGTAAATACGAACGGTCTGATATTATTAATAAAATTTTACAGAAGGCAAAAATGAAAAATAGTTTCTGTTCTAGTATTCATAACAAACAATTATAAATAATAAAATGAATTTTTAGCTTCTTTTTCTTCAAATACGAGACAAAATACTGAAAGAGTGTCATCTTTGATTTTCAATCTTTTTTGCAATACTCGTTATCTTTGTTTATGCTGTTGCTAATTAACAAACGAAAAATGGGATAATACTTAGAATCTCTTGAAGAGGATCTGAGGTAAAAATTCTCATATCGAACTTATTTTTAAAAATTTTAATTAAGCTGAAATAATTAGCGTTCGGATTTACCCCCCGTTCGGATTTATCCCGGCTGACCCTACTTGAAATATTTCTTAATTAAAATTTTTCTAAAATTCCATTACTATTTAAAATATTTGCCAAACTTTGTCAATTCAAATAATTTTTAAAAAGACCTAAATTTTCTTTTCAAAAAAAAAGGTAACTAAATAATTTTTTTTTTAAATGTAACCTATTTATTGAAATCTTGAAAATTTATCTCAATTCAATTTAAAATAAATAAAAATTCTTGAATTTCTATAAAACATTTTTATTAAGAAATAAATATAATTCATTTAAATTCTGGTAGTAAAAATATTTGTTAACTAATTAAATTTATTAAAAATTAAAAAATCAAATTTTTTTCGATGTTTAACTGAAACGACTTAATTATAAGATTTTGTATTAAAATACTTTATAAAAAGAACTCATGAATATCCCATAAAAATCATTGATTAGAATTTTCATTTTTATGAATTTCATTTGAAAGAATTCCTTTTTAGATAAAATTTCATTTTTCAAATTAGCATTTGAATTATTTTCTTTGTAAATGAAATTTTATTTAACATAATTTTTAGATACCAAATTTTTATTTTATCAAATTATTTTGATCCAACTTTAAATTTAAAAGAATTATAATTTAAACTAGGGTAAGTGTACTAATTACGGCGAGTGCACCAATAACGGCGCATTCATAAAAAATAACTATTATTACTATTATATTTAATATAACTGTTGCCAAATGATTAAAAAAAATTATTTCAATCTTTTTTTGATACAAATACTTATAAAGATGCACATTTAAACAATTATTAATTTAATTATTTGAGATCAAATTTTTTTCCGCGCCGCAATTGAAACATTTTTAAGATTTCCATTGGCTTCAATTTCGGCGGGCAAAGTATCTTCAAAATACACGTAATTTTGGTCACCGCAATTGATACACCGAAACTGATACAAACTCGCCGCAATAGAAAATTACGGTATTAGTTTTAATTTCTCATATTTGTTTAAATAATCGATTTTTATAGAGTTAAAATTTTTTTTTAATATCTTAATAACATAAGCTTTAAGTTTAATAAGTCTTAAATTGAGTTTATACAATAGAAATGTCGAATTTTCTATTTCAAAAGTGTTTTGACTCGAATCGCGCCGCAATTAGTGCATTTACCCTAATTGATTTTTCGAACTTATTTTTGTGTCACCAAATTATTTGATTTTTGTACAAATTTTAGTAATTATAAATTTATATACAATTTTTTTTAAGCAATATAAATGAATTCTGAGCAATTTACAGAGACGAGTCTGATGAAAATATTTATATACTTATTAATTTCTGTACGAAAAATACTATCGTGCTCAAATATCATTAATAGAATTGTAGGAAAAATTTTTAGCATTTCGCAAATTAATTGTACCGATCGTTTCTTCTATCCACTTGTAGCAGTGAATAATTCCTGAAAAAATGCCTATATCACAAATATTATTTTCACATATTGGACCATCAACAACAAGACCTGCCAATTTTTTGTTCCAAATTACAGGAGTACCAATATCGCCTGCACATGTATAACTACCTGTTTTAAGTTTAAAATATCTGCCTAACAAATTTAGTGATTTATTTGGAATTTTTAATTCTTTCTTTTTTAAATTCCCCATACAGGCAAAGGGTTCAACATGCGACATCTATAAAAAAAAAATATATTTACATTATTATTATTATTATTTTTTTAATTCAAAATTTTTAAAAATATTAACATTTTCTTAGCCTTCTTTGAGAAATGATTGGTTAAAAAAATTAAACAATGTGCATGACTTGGAATTATTTTACCTTTTTTCTTCCATAACCGATAACTTTCAATTCAGATGTACCATATTCATATTTAAATTCGTCAAAATATTCTTTACTCAATAAAGTAATTGGCTTTCGAAATTCATTGAAATTCATTTCTGTTGTTAGCTAAAAAATTACATTAATTTAATAATGTTATATAAGTGATGTATACCACGCCAAGAGATTTTTTATTTTTCAATGCTCACAACTTTCTTAAAAAAGAACGCATGAATGTGTTCTAAAAATCATTAGTTAGAATTTTTATTTTATGGAATTTCATTTGTCATAATTATTTTTAAGCCGAATTTTTATTTGTCCGAATTAGTGTTTTGGAGAATTTTCATCAAAACGATTTTCTTTATTACAGAATTTTTATACAACCGAAAATTAACTTCACAGAATTTTTATTTGTTCAAATTTTTATTTGCTCGAATTTTCATTTAACATAATAGGCATTTTAAAGAATTTTTATTGGGTAGAATTTTCATTTTATTCATTCAGATGAATTTCCATTTGTTCAAATTATTATTTGATATAATTTTCATATAACCGATTTTTCTGCAGAATTTTTACTTAACCGAAAAATTATTTAACAGAATTTCTAATTGATAGAATTTTCATTTGTCCGAAATTGCAAATGACCGAAACAATCGATTTTGGTGCAATTTTTAAAATTATCCAATCACAATTTTATGTATAATTTTTGATTGGTTGATTTTAAAAATTGCACCAAAATCGATTGTTGTTTCGGTCATTTGCAATTTTGGACAAATGAAAATTCTATCAATTAGAAATTCTGTTAAATAATTTTTCGGTTAAGTAAAAATTCTGCAGAAAAATGAAAATTCTACCCAATAAAAATTCTTTAAAATGCCTATTATTATAAAATTCGAACAAATAAAAATTCTGTGAAGTGAATTTTCGGTTATATAAAAATTCTGTAATATAGAAAATCGTTTTGATGAAAATTCTGCAAAATATTAATTCAAACAAATAAAAATTCGGCTCAAAAATAATTATGACAAATGAAATTCCATAAAATGAAAATTCTAACTAATGATTTTTAGAAAATAATCATGCGTCCCCGATTCAAACATCGGAGATGTAAATGCAAAATAATGTCTGATTTGGCATGGAATACCTCAAAATATAAAAGATAAAAATTAAGTCAAAAAAAGAAAAATAATGGGAAAAAATTTTGATTTGTTTTTAACCAAACATTTTACCTTAATAATACACATATCACTTTTATGCTCGTGGGCACTTTCAAGCTCGTCACATTTAATTTTCTGAACATTAAATGTATCTGAGTGTGAAGCATTTTCTAAATGTGTTGTTCCTGTCACGACTTTTAATCTTGAAACTTCACTAAAATTCATAATTTTACCATATAAAATAATATAAATTTTGTTTTCAAATTAAAAATACTTATATTTATATAAATATATATATATATGAATTTCCTATAAAAATCATTAATTAAAATTTTTATTTCCAAGTATTCTATTAGAAATAATGATTTTTAGAAAAATTTCCAAATTAAAATTTGATAGATTTTCTTTGATTGGCAGAATTTTTATTTTACAGTCATTTTCTTTACATGACTTTTTATATAAAAGAATTTTAATTTAAGTTAATTTTAATTTAACAAAATTCTCATTCAATCGAATTTATGTAATTCGAATTTTTAAATGACAGAAATTCCAATTCACCGAATTTTAATTTGTCTGAATTTTTATTTGTACGAATTTTTAATTGATAGAATTTTTAAGACGCCAAATTTTTATTTGTCAGAATTTTTAAGAAGCCGAATTTTTATTTGTCCGAAATTACAGAATGACCGAACAAACTATCAACAGAACGATTTCGGCGCAATTTTTAAAATTCACCAATTACAAAATTATCAAGAAAATCGTGATTAGTCAATTTTTGAAAATTGCGCCTTTTTTTTTTCTTTTCGTTTGTTTTTTCGGACAAATGAAAATTCGGTGACTTAAAAATTCTATCAAATAAAATGATTATAATAATATATTATAAAATATAAATATAAATATTTATAGATTTATAAATATAATAAATAAAAAAAAGGAAAAATAATTTTTATATCCTAATAGGAATAAAATTTCATATAATAAGTAACAAATTACTATTATAAAAATATTAATATATTAATGAAAAAAATTTAACCAACGATTCATAAAGGCGTTCAGTAGTTATTAAATATTGGCTCGTAATTATTATCGCAATACTGATCCTTTGAGGTTTAAAACAGTTTTTTGTTAATACTGTCGCCTGAAAAAAATCAATTAAACAGATATATTTATAAAAATCATAAGAGAGGGAAAAATTAGAATAGAAAGGTATTTTTTTTCGTTTAATACTTACAACATATGGTGCATCTTTGATGAAAATTGGATCAGTTAAATTGATATGTTTCTTTGAAATTATAGATTCTATTAAAAAAACATAAAATTTTTTAATAAAAAAATAGTTATTAAAATTTAATATTATACCGAATTTAACATTTTGATAAATTAATATTATTCTCATATTTTAGTTATTAAAAGTATTTTGTATTCCAAATTTCATTAATTTAACATATTTTAAATAAATTTTCACAAAAAAAAAAATTAAAATTTATTCATTTAAATAAATATAAATTTCTCTTTTTTATTTTTTCAAAATGAATTTCGGGCAAAAAAAAGACTTTCAATCATTTTTACTTACCATGTTCAGTTATACGATATGCCATGGAAAATCCAGATAAGATAACAAATAAAAGGATTCGCCACATTTTTTAATTTCGACTGTCCATTTATTTCGAACATCAATTTCTATTTATACATATAAACCGGATGCTTTAAACGGAAATAAAATGATAAAAAAAAAATTGTCTAATTTAATTACGATATATAATTATCATGTTAATTAAAATTATACAATGTATTACTTTTTTGAAAATCATATTAATTGGAGAAAATCTTTTTGATTTAAATTTTATTTGAAGACGCCTGCCAGGCATATATTTTGTAATTTAATAAATTGTAGATTTTTTATTTTAGTAATAAATTTACATTTTTACAAATATAAATTAAATTTTTTAATATTTTATTTTGAATTTTTATTCAATTGAAAAATTTATTAATAAAATTTGTTTAATTGAAGTACAAATTAATTTTTCAATATTACCGTTTTTAATTAAAGATCTGTACCGGAAATGGAACACGAGGCTCGAGTACCGAAGAAAATTCTTCGATGTCGAGCAGTTTCAAGGGAAATTAATTTTAGTTCAGTGGAGCCAATGGAGAGATTTCGACTCGAGCAAAAAGTTCTTTTTAAAGGACGATGTTTAGAAGAATGGTTTTTTGAATTTGGTTTTGTCATTCCAAATAGTACAAATACATGGCAGAGTTTAATTCAAGCTGCGCCGGAAAGTCAAATGATGCCAGCAAATGTTTTAAAGTAATTGAAAATTATAATTTTCATTGAAATAAATTATCTACACCGTCAACTGGGGCTATTATACTCAACGAAATGTTATTTTTTACGCAGTGCTTCACAAAAATTCAGAATTAAAAAAAAAAAATTTTTTTTAACTTTTTTGTTATGTTATGAACATCCGTCTAAAGGTATTCTGTAAGTTAGACGACAAAAATTTTTTTTTTTTACAAAAATTATCGAAATTTGAAGTCATGAATATAATAGCCCCAGAGTGAGTAGAATAATCCCAGTTGAAGGTAGTTCACTATTCAAAATGGGACACATAATCCCATAAAAATAATTGTTTTTTAATTTATAAAATTTGTATTAAAATAAAAAATTTTCTCTTTACAGTGGCAACGTTGTGATTGAAACAAAATTTTTTGATGACGAACTTTTAGTATCAACGAGTAAAGTACGACTTTTTTATGTGTAATAAATTTTGGTCCTAAATTTTTGCTAGAATCCAGAAATGAATCCTGGGACCAAATAGTAAAGGGGAAAAAAAAATCGCACTGAAATGTTGAATTGTTTTTTTCTTCACAAGCACCAAAATTCAAAGCATTTATGGATGTATCGAACGAAATCTTTAAGAAACGAATCGCACATATAAATAATATATATATATATATATATATAAAAATTGCAATTCTTGTTGTTTATGAAAAGAAAAAATCGGAAAAACATACAAAAGTTACTATATATAATAAGAATGTGATTCCTTTACCAAAAAATTTGTTCATTGACTTCTAGAATCAATTTTTTTTTTTTGAAATAATAAAATTTAAAAATCTACTAAAAATTTTTCCACGAAATTGAAATAGACAAATTTTAATTGGCAGTAATATTTATATATTATAATGCTAGTTAGACATGTAACAGGGAAAAAATTGATTTTAGAGTTCGACGATTAATTTTTGAGGTTAGATTTTAATTAACTTAAATAAATTTAAGTTAGAGATGTAGATTTATGAGATTATTTATTTTGTATATATCGTATAAGAAAGAAAACAACGAATTTTAAAAACAAGAATTCGATTACAAAAATTTTTTAAATGTAAAATTTTTGAATAATATTCCTCAAGATTGTCAATTTTTCGCAAATTTTAAAAATTGAATACTCCAAATTAGATGAAAGTGACGAATTTTAACAAACTGTTGAAAGTACAATATCAATTTTACAAAGAAAACTTTGTAATATATGTTTTTTCTGTGATTGAAATTTCATTTTTTTTTTTTTGACATGTTATTGTAATTCGAAAAGCATTAGAATTGAATGTTTTTCTAATTGTCATGAATCATTGTCTACGATTTGTAATCAGAATAAAAAGAAAACTTCTTTACTGAAATAATTGACATTATTATTTAGAATAGACATTTCCTTCCTTTAAAAAAAAATCATTTTTATAGAATGAAAGAAATTTTTTTTCCCGTTTATTTTCATTATGAATCATTCATTATCATTCATTCGTATTTTGAAAAATTTATTTTTCACCTTGAAACCCTTGCATTTTGAAACAAAACCTTGAATTATTTTTTCTCAACATTTTTTTTTTTTTTGAAACTATAAAAATATTTTAGATAGAAAAAAAATTCAGAGCAATAAAATTTACATGCAGTATAAAAAAAATCAACATTTTGAAATGGTAATTCAATAGTCAAAAATTTATATTTAAAATTATTATCAATTAATAAATATTAAAAATAAAAATTATATTAAGAATTGAATTTTTACTAAGCGAAATATAATTTCGAAAATAATAGAAAGAGAAGGAAGACAATAATAGCAAAGAATAATAATGAAAAACTAATAGAAAGAAAAGGGAGATATAAAATTCAAAAAGGAGGAATATTTATAAGCCAACACGAAAAAAACAAACTAACTATTTTAGCACCAAACTGCTTTATCCTTTATTAGTATATAATTTCGTTTACCTATTAAAGTATGAAATAATGCTTTTTTAGTTTAAAGTAAGTCCATACTAAATAAGTATAATGGTTATACTCTTATAGTAATCAAGTAATATTATATTAAATTAATCATTTAAATTTGATTTATTTATAACCTGAAAAGTTAATTTAGAATAATATAAGAGAAATAAATCTATAATTTTGGTTAGGGTAAATTTTTATAAAATATTAATTTTCATATAATAGAAAGCGACCCCCAGGTAAAAATGATTCGTGTGTCGTTTTAAAACAGAATTTGTCTATAATTTAATCGTAATTCGTATGATTTTATTCGGAAAAACGGTTACAGAATTGATAAAAAGAATAAAGACAAAGTCGCCGAGCAATCAAGTGATAGCCAGTTGGTGTATATTCTTCACTACGCATGCGCCGCGCTATAGTTATAAGCTGTTTTTACAATACCGCCGTATACTCTTGCCCGAGTATTCCAACATTTTTTTGTCCTTTTCTAACACACATGTTGTCATGGCAACACGTGCGATAGAAAAGAACAAAAAAGTGTAGGCATATATACGGCCAAGAGTGTACATAAGTTTACGTTTTATTTTTTTTCTCAAAAACCATTAACGATCCAAAGATGAAACTTGCAGAATATATTAAGCACATTTTCCCCAACATTTGGTGAAATTTTGAAGAAAAAAATGTACATTTTATTAAATTAATTTTATTCAAAAATATACTTAAAACCAAAGAATTTCGTCTTTTAACCAAAGATTTCGTAAACTAAATTCGGTTAAGTAGAATAAAAGTTACAATAACATTTTTAAAGAGCAACAATTTTCAAAATTTAGTTATTTTTCAAAATTTTGGAAAAATATTTCGTGGAGTTATTTATCGTTATTAAAGTAATAAATTCACAAATAGTAGTGGCATAAATCCCATTCAATCACTAAAATTAGTGCGTGATGAACTGACGTGGAATCCACGCAATGGGGGAAAACCTTCAGCGCTACTCAAATGATTTTTTTCCCTCAATGATCTTTTCCGCACAAAAGTGAATAGTCATATAAAAAAAATTTAGATATTTATATCTCTGATTTTTTTTTTTTTTTGTTCAATCGTAGTTTCTTGTGTTATTGATTCGTGTGGTGTAGAAGCAATACATTTTTGCGGCTTCCGCAACCCCTCTTGAATACGCGATCCCCTACTCTCGGGGCTCTCTCGCAGGTGTAAGAAAAAAAAGAAAAGAGAGGAAAGAAACGGCCGAGTTGTCGAGTCCAAGGTAGTTGTCAAGCCGCTTTCGATTGGCATTAGGAAAGTCCGTGGATTTGCAAAAGCCATCATCTAATCAAAGGAAAAGTTTCTCAAGGGAGAAGGAGGGAAAAAAAAAAAATGATTCACTGAAGAAAAGTGGTGTGTGTGTGAGAGGGAGAGAGAGAGGTGAAGAAATAAATATCCCCCTCATAATGGAATTGAAGGTGGAAGACGAGAATGGTACCGAGAGGCAGATGTTCTTGGTTGGTAGCCCTCGAGATCCTTTGGTGTCGACGGGTGCAATTGTTGCGACTGGTGCCGAAGAAATCAGTCCTGGCGATCTCCAGTCGAGCGCTCTCGCCGGTCTAATGGGAGCGCAATCTTCCTCCGTTTGCTTCCCAGCTAAATTCAGTAAGTGCAACCCAGGGTTCTGATTTAATTAGAGAGAAGCTCTCTTTCTCGAGGCTCCTCTAACTTGGGGTTGAGCTCAATTAAATTATTGCTAAATGCATTAAGCCTCTCTGAGTCCGTCCCTTTTTAAACAAAGTTAGCGCTAATCAGCTCAGGAGTTATGAACCTCTTTACACCTCTTTACACACCCCAAACATCCGGTCTATCAATTATTCATCTCTCCTCTCTGGAACTGCAACTCTAATTCCCATCTTCTAGAATTGTTTCATTTTTATTCACCGACAGTATCGTTCCTTTTTTTATGAAATCATACTTTTCTCCTTTTCTTTTGATGAGATTTAGAAATAAATCACATCAGTTTTGTTCACGTATTCGAAAAAGCTGACGAATTAATTTTTGGAAAGTGGAAACTAATTTTTCGCTGAATGAAAAATTTTCAATTAGTTTTTTAATTGAGAAACGTATTTTCAGAGGAATATAGAAAATGAAATGCATAAAAATATAAAATCTACAAAAACAATATCTATAGTGAGTTTTAACCCCTACAGATTCTGCCACTAAATGTTTTTGCAGATTAGCAGAATGGATTTTAACCAATCAAAATTTATTCTCTTGCCGTAAAGTAATATTTGCCGAAAGAGACTAAATTTTGATTGGTTAAAATCTAATCTGCTCCATGTGACGAAACCCTAATGGAGGTTAATGTTTAGTTTACAAAAACGACTTTTTAAAATATAATTTAATTTTCAGTGCAATACAATCGTCGAGCCGTTTTTGATAAAATCGATTTTTTAGGTTAAAAAATTTAATTTTTGAATTTTTATTAATTGTATGTGCAGGATATTGTAATAAAAATTAATATTTATAATGCATTTTTGGAAATAAAAGTATTGTTGCTTTAAAAGTTATTGAAATTATGGAAGTAAACGCAAACGTAACCGGAATAATGAGTTAGAGAAGGACAAACAATCTATCTATCCTTCTCCAACTCATTCTTCCGGTTGCATTTGCGATTACGATTACGTTTCTATTCTGCTCAGGCCTTCAGGACGGTACGATTTTGTCTATTGTGGAATCAACCTAACGCGTATAATGTTTTAGCAAAATTGCACGGCAATATTTATCAATGGCGGAAACCGCGGAAACATTTTCCTGTTTTCATCAACATTTCATGAACCTCGCATTGAAATATTTCAAATCTTTCAATAAAATATTCAGAAAATATTTAGGAAATATAATATACTGTGTGGGCTGTCAAATTTCTAAAATAATTTCTCAGTTTTTATTCAATTTGAACACTTTTTCACTGTTAAACTCACTGATAAATATCGTTCACTTTAAACATTAATAATTTAATAATTGCAACTTACTTTAAGACAAAATATTCAAAAATCAATCATTTAATAGTTTATTTATTCAATTCAATAACATTTTTTTTATCAATTTTCATTCATTTTCACCATTATTTCAACAAATTACAAATGTGCAACGAGTTGCTTTTTTATTATTTTTTTTTTTTTTGGAAAACAAAATTAAAATTCAGTATCTTTTGCAGCACAATACTTTTATTTCTAAAACTGCATTATAAATATTAAATTTTATTACGATCCTGAACATTTTATTAATAAAAATCCAATAATTAAATTTTATAACCTAAAAAATCGATTTTATCAAAAATGACTCCATGAAAGATTTTGTTTTTTTTTCGTCTATAATTTTATGCTGCTGACTGATTAAATTTTCTAAATAGCCCAATTTCAATTCGATAAAATTTTTTTTGTTAAATCTTTAAATGTATAATAAATAAATTTGTTCGAGTTATCGTCGGACCAAATTTTGTCTACAGACATACATACAGACAGACATTTTTTTAAGACCCATTTTTTCGGCATCAGAAAGTCTCAAAACGTTGAGATTCACTGGAATTAGAGAGGGCTCAAAATCGCCCAAATGTAATACCTTCTCATTATGATGAGAATGTAAAAAAAATTCTTTAGTTAACAGAATTATTTAGGACCTAATTAAGAAAATTCAGTTAAATTTCAGCCTATTGAAATTAATTAATTGTTAAGAGGTGTACATTTTTTTTTTCTAACCTTTAGAATCTAAAATATTATTTATTAAAGTTTTTTAAAAAATTAGTTTTGTCTATTTTAGAAATTCTGTTTTTTTTTGCAAAAAATTAAAATTTTTAAAAATCCATACGACTGATTGTTCAAAATCATTAAAAAAAAGCGTATAAAAAATTTGTCGAAAAATAATCAAAATTGTGGAAGAGATTGAATTTTTAAAAATCGTAAAATTTAAACCATTCAAAATTAAATTTAGGGGTAAACAAATTTTTTTGTTTTGCCATTTTTTTAGAACCTGAAATCACATTTCACTATGATAATTAACAAAAGTAATTTTTAATTCAACTTTTTTTATTTTTTAAAATTGTCTGGTAGAACACATATATCGACACATAAACATCATACCACATAATTTGAATTATGTTTGGTTTCACGAAAGCATTCCCTTTTTGGGAAAAGTATTTTTCTAATACAATTTTTTATTATTTTTTTGTTTAAAATTATTAAATGAGAGTGAAAATCCATATATTGTATTTAAATCTGATGAGGCCCGAGACGTTGACGGGCGAAAGCTCATTTAATTATAAGAATTTTAAAAATAAAATGTGGATTATTACCAAAAACAACTAACATCTTGACTAAATTATGTAAATCCAAAAAAACTATTATCTATACTAATTTTTAATTTTTGATAAACTTTTAGTTTTATTTTTAAAAAATCTTAATTTTCACAATTTTAATCAAATAAAGAAATAAAAAATACGTATTTTCTTATTTTTCGTAAAGATTTTGAAAAAAATGTTCCATAACAAAAAATTTTTGAAAGACAATCTGAAATACCCCAATTGTAATTGTTAAAAAATTATAGTTTTTTTTTTGAAAAATTGCTTTTTACTAATTTAAAAATGAATGAATGCATTTCTCGCCTTTTTTTGGTTTAAAAGAAGAATGTGTGTATATATATCAATCAGATGAAAGTATTAGAGCTTCTGAAGTTAGACTTTATAGTGATTCTTTCGGTTGTCGAATCAATATTGTCTACATCATGGCGTGTATTGTTTTTTTTTCCAAGACAATTTTTAAATACCTATATTTATCACTGCGACGAGAAAAAAAAAAGTTTATTTTAAAGTAATTTAGAAGAAAATGTCTGTCTTGAATTTTAAAAGTTTTACTTTTTAAAGAAATCTTTGCCTTGGATGAAAGTTTTGAGCTGCGCTTTAACTTTTCTTTTTTTTATAAGAGCTCCTGACCTCGGAATTCATTAAGGCTTGAAATGCTGATTTTATTGATGCTAAATTCAAAGTTAAAAAACTTTTTTTTTTCTCAAATATATCATCATTTCTTAGATAAGAGTTACAATATTGTACTTTCCAAATTAATCGTTTATTTTTCTTACAAAAATATTTTATTTATTTTTTAATTTCTATTTCTTTGTTTTGGTTAATTATTATAAATTAATAATCAATGCTTTGAGTTTTAAATTTTGCAATTTATAATAAGGTACAATTTTTTATTGAGAAAAACTAAAAGTGGGTTAATTTTTTAAAAATTCTTCGTGCAAACATTTTTTTTTTTCATAAATATACGATTTTTGCGTAAAATATATTTTTGCAGCTTATGATTTTTCACAAAGTCCAATAAGTGAAGAGCGTCAAACTTCGGGAACCGTTGGAAAAAGAAAGCAACGAAGATATCGAACGACTTTTACGAATTTTCAACTCGAGGAACTGGAACGTGCCTTTCATAAAACTCATTATCCCGATGTATTTTTCAGAGAAGAACTTGCACTTAGAATTCAACTCACTGAAGCAAGAGTTCAGGTAACATCAAATAATAATAATAATAATAATTTTCCAAAATAATAATCACAGAAATTATTTAATACATACTTGGAAAAATTTCGAAATTTTAATTTAATTTTAATTCAAATTCACCGAATTTTAATTTGTACGAAGTTTTAAAACGCCGAATTTTCATTTGTCCGAAATTACAAATAGCCGAAAAAAACAATCAACAGAAAGATTTCGGCGCAATTTTCAAAATGTAGACCGAAAATATCAAGAAAATCGTGATTGGTCAATTTTTGAAAATTGCGCCGAAATCTTTCTGTCGATTATTTGTTAAGCCATTTGTAATTACGGCTTAATGAAAATTCGTACAAATTAAAATTCGGTCTAAAAAAATAATGATTTCTAATGAAATACGTTAAAACCAAAAATTCTTAATTAGAATTTTTATTTTAATGTATTTTATTAGAAATCATATTTTTTTTAGACGAATTTTCAATTTTTTGGTTTTTTATGAAAAATTCATATGAATTACAGGTGTGGTTTCAAAATAGACGGGCAAAATGGCGAAAACAGGAGAAACAATGCAAGGGAAATCATTTGGGACCACATTTAGGTTCAAATGAATGCCAAGAAGTTCTACAACAACAACAACAACAACAGCAACAAGATCATTTATTGTTAGAACCACCATTGGGAAGTCCGCCACCAATTTATCTTGGAATGGAATGGGCAGGATTTTCTCCATATACCAATAATTCCTCGTCTCCTTTAATTGTAAATGGAATGAATAAACCACCTGATTCTGACGACAGTCCATTGTTAGATCCAGAATTACTTCAATTGAAACCGCCTCGAAATTAATGAAGTAATTTTCCTTCTTCCCCCCCATCACCTGCTTCCATTTTTTCAGACGTGATATTATGTAATTCACTAGGATATTTATAATATCGATTTAAAAAAAAAAAAAAAAACTTGTATAATGATAATTAATAATATCAATTTTATAGCTTTAAATTATTTAAAGTTAAATTAATATTTATTGATGCTATTAATGTTTTGTCGATTTATTTGTTGTCTCATATTAAGTTTCGAATTCTATGTAAATTTATAGTCTGTAGATTTTTTTTTAAATACACATGATTTGTTTGAATATTTTTGTGAATTTTTAATTTATTTTCTTTGGTAAACTTTTATGTTTACTTATATATAAGTAGAGTTATTTGAGGTAAATGTAAACAGTTGTTTGAGATTAATTATTTAAAGATTTAAAAAATAGAAAGTTAAAGTGCTGAGTATAATAGCCCCAATCACTGCTGGGGCTATTATATTCATCACTTCAACTTGCTATAAATTTGATAAAACAAATTTTTCTTTTTAAGTAAATAGTATAATAGCCCCAATCGCTGCTGGGGCTATTATACTCAGCAAAGTTTGTTTATTTATAAAATATTCTTAACATTTTTTTTATACATCTTTAGCTACATGAAATATTTTATTCAGATAGTCTAGATTACGACAAAAAAAATAGAAAATTAAAAAAAAATTTAAACAATTGTTTAATAAATTTGAAAGTTAAACATATTTTATTAAAATCTATATTTTTATTAAAATTATTTAAAAAGGTGAAATTTTATTTAAATTAAAGATTTTAGGGTTAAATAAACAACTCAATATAAATTCTAACAAGCTTCTTAAGTTATTTTAGAAGAAAAAGTTACTTTGAAAAACATGTAAAATATTAATTTAGTGCCCTCTGTTACAAAACAATCAAACAATATTTACGTCAAATTTAATGAATATTTTATTAATTAAAAACTGGTGCTGAGTATAATAACCCCAGGATGAGTAGATTAGCCCCGGTTGACGGTATGTACTTGAAATAACTTGTACACCATAAAATTTTTCTAAGGCAATTTTTGAAATTTACCAATCACGATTTTCTTGAGGAAATTTGTAATTGGTCAATTTATAAAAATTGCGCCGAAATCTTTCTGTTCATAGTTTATTCGGCCATTTGTAATTTCGGACAAATAAAATTCAACGTCTTAACAATTCGTACAAATAAAACTTAAGTTAAATTTAAATTCAGTGAATTATTGGAATTTCTGTCGTTTAAAAATTCGAATCAGATAAAAATCGATTGAAAGAGTATTTTGTTAAATTAAAATTTATTTAACTAAAAATCCTCTTAAATTAAATGTTATGTAAATTAAATGACTGTATAATAAAAATTATGCGAAACAAAAATTCTATAGCTAAAAATTTTGTTAAGTAAAAATTCGTATAGAAAGAAATTTTTGTGAAATTCTAATTCGAAAAATGAAAATTCGTCTAAAAAATAATTATTTTTAATAAAATTCCTTTAAAATGAAAATTCTAATTAATGATTTTTATGAGAAAATCATGCTCCCTAATTCCGATCGCAATAGTTTTTTTTTAGAGCAAAAATGTACTTTTTTAATCTCTATTTCAAAAAAATTTCATTTTTCACTAATTCAACGATTGTGAAAGTTATTTACGAGATAATAACTTAAAATTTTGGTTCCCTGAGTATTTTTATAGGTAGAAACTACTTAAAAAAAATTTTGAGTCAAATCGATGAACTGCTGCCAACAAATTTTGGTTTTAGCCGTGGAATATCTCAGAATACAAAAAAAATATATTTTAAACTAAGGAAGTAAATTCCTTTATTGGAAAAATAAAATTATTTAATTAAAAACACTTTTGAATTAAAATAGTAACTTTATCTTTATTCGGTGTGCATATATTACATTTCTGTTAATCGACTAATCATCGTATATTAATCAACTGATTTAGAATCGATAACGTGGATTCGAAGTCGTTCTCCTCGAAACGCTTGGCGTTCAAGTTTAATTTTTTTTTTGTTTTTTTAAAAAAAGCACACAAAAATTTCCAAAAAAAATCCTTCTTTCCTTCAGTGTATACATTTTTTTCAATAAAATACATAATTCTGTAAATATTACCATTCTTCAAAAATGAAAAAAAAATATTTTTACAATCAGTAAACATTTTTCGATTGTCTCGGTTTTATTTAAAAAAAAAAAAAACCGAAATTCACAGATAAATATTATAAAATTTTCAAATCTTAATTATGAAAAATTTAATTATATTCAAAATGCAACATTAAACATAAAATTTTCATTTCATTAATATTTTTTTGGAATTTTTCCGTTTTTTTTTTTTAATATTCCTTTTAATTTGCTACAATTTTCTAATATCGTATGAACTTTAGTATTAATTTTTGCGAAACTCGAAAATTGTTTATAGATTAATAAAAAGAAATTCTCCTCTCTCACCTCTTTGTCATTTGGTGTTAAATTTTCCATTCAGATAGTAACAAAATATATTCAAAAGGGAAAGAAAATTAATCAATAAAAAATTTGTGTGGCAAATAAATTTCGTTGACCCCCCCCCTAGCCCCAATCTCAAAAAAAAGTCAACGTATAATGAATTCTGATTTCATGTTTTTGGAGAATCGCCTTTTCTGTTTCTTTTTTTTTTAACTATACAAGAAGAACGTCTTGCGCGAAATAAATTAGTATCGAAATTCAGGAGCGACGTTACGCCACATATGAGTATTCGTCCGCGCTATTTGCCGTTCGCTCGATATATTGTTTATCAATTAACGCCTCGATGCATTTTTTGATCATTCCAATTGACGGTGCGAACGTTACTTTCGATTGGCCTAAAACCTGCAACAACAAAAAAAAATATGCCAAATTAATTAACAAAAAATTAAAACAAAATCGTATAATAGAAATTTTCTTTATATTGCATAATGTAGAAAAAAATATATTAAAAAGAATTTTTTTTTTTGGAGAAATTACTTCTTGAACGAGTTGATTGTGTCTGAGCAATTTTCGACTTTTCATAATTCGAACAATGGCTGCTTGGAGGTAAAGTTTTCGGTCGTCGTCGACACTACGATGAGTTGCTTCAGTGTCATGTGGCGCGTCTCTTTGCAATGCTCCTGTGATTCGAAATTTCGTCCTTTTATTGTAATAATCAAAATTGAGCGTGAGTATCGTGTCCTCTTCGAGTTCACCCTCCGTCGATTTTTTCAAAATTTTACAATCAACCAAACTCGCTGCATGCTTCACTAATTGATCGTGTGATAGTCTCAAAGAAGCTGCAGCTTCCCTGAAAAAGAAATTTTTATTTTAAAAGAATTTTCTTTTAATTCTATGACGGTCACATGAGTAAATAGAAAAAGAAAAATTACCTGCAATTAATAGAATCGCATTGCTCAAAAAGAAGCAAAAGTGCCATCTGATAAGTTTGAACAGTGACGAGGTAGGATTTCTTGAGATAATTAAATTTGAGTTCACCCTGACATAGATGATGTAGCCAAGTAAGTTTTCTTCCGCTAAATTGAGCATGATAAAAACTTTCAAATGCTTGAATTGATCTTTCAAGTTGTTGTGGAACGTGAAATGGTCCCGGCGATGGCGAGAGACCCAATGGCCATGCACCGGCTTGCAAAACATAAACAACAAAGCCAATGCCCAATTGACTCTCGCCTTCACGTTCACGTAGGCTTGCGGCAAATTTTGCATTGAGATCCGTCGACACCGACATATCGGTGAACATTCGATGCAATTTATTGGTGAATTCATAGCCGCACGCTTGTTTCAATCTATCGATCATTGCCTCCTCAGCGTCCATTGACTGTGATAATTGATGAATTAAACGTTTTGCCAACATTCGGGCATAAAATTTTTGAAATATATCTTTGTCGTCGACATATTTAAAAACAGTTATCGAACTCGCGAGTTTCTCCTCAATTTCACTTTCTGTCGCTCCTTTCGCTGATTTTTTTAATAACGAGTCACAATATTTTGCCAACTGTAAAAGAAATATTAAAAAAAAATCATTCGAATACTTTTTTATTTTAATTATTATTAATTGGGATAAAAAATATTTACCAACTCAGGAGCTCGAGAAGGTTGTCTCGGTCCTGGCCTATGATTAACAAGGGCAGAGCATGCTTTATCTAAAGCGCCACCAAAGACTTGATCGCCTTTAAACACCTCTTTAATCATAGTTGAAAATTTCGAATGTACAACAAGCATACTTTCCACAAATTGTGTATGAACCTGTAAATAATAATAAAAATTTAAATATTGATGGAATTTTTTTGCAAAAATTTAAAAAAAATAATTACATTTTCTCCTTGCAAGGATCCAATGGCCTTTAAGCCTTCATTTATAATGTGTTCGGTGAGTTTTTGAACTAATGCCCCAAGACCATTGGGCAGTGGCCTAAGTAAAGGATAAAGAAGGGCCAAATTTCTTCTCCTTTCGTTTTGAATCATCGCATCGACTTCCGCATGTAACCAAGTCAAATGAGCGGCGACCATTTTCTCCTCACAACATCGCCGAACCTACAATTTTTTTTTTTTTTTTTGTATTTCCCCTTTGATTTTAACTTTAATTTCTCAAAAAGAAAATTCTTTTTAATAACGATTTTTTTCACAAATAAGAGAAAACTACCTCAATTGGGGCTATTTTACTCATTAAAGGGCTATTATACTCAGTGTCAATTTTTGAGTGTTTCGTGGCTCAGGCCCGAAAGCTTTATAGATTTGCTTTGGCAACAATCAAATTTGTAAAAAAAATTTTATAAATTTTTTTTTCTATTTTTTTATCGTACTTTAAACTATCTGCAGAAAAGATTTCAAATAGCTAAAGCTGTTTTAAAATATATTGAGAACATTTTATAAATAAACAAACTTTGTTGAGTATAATAGCCCCAAACTGCGGTAATTAAAAAAAGAAATTAAAATTAAAATAAAAACATTGTGTGATTCGTTAGTAAATATTAGAGTTTCATTGAAAAAAAGATACTGTGAATTAAAATTCAATTTATAATTGTAATTAATAGTTAAAATTATTTTCTCGATTTTTTTTTTGAAAAAATTAAAATTAGTTTATGTAAATTATGAAATTTTTTTTTTTTTTTCAATTACCTTTGGCACTGAACTGCTATGAAGAAATTTATGAACTCTTAATTCTTCCTGATTGAATCGCCAGGTAACTCTTTCCATATAACGAGTAACGTCCGACTGTTGCAAAAGTTCTGACGCTTCTCTCGAATAAAATTCACCACTTGCTTCTAAAAACGGAGTCTCGAAAATTTCTATATACATCTAAAAATTCAAAACACAATTGTTAGGAAAATTTTTCAACTTTTTTTACTAGTAAAAAATACCTTTTTTTTTTGAGAGAGAAATTTCATGGCTAAAATAAAAAATTTTAACTTATTGAGTAAATTTACCCGCAATGAGCAAAATAACCCCGTATTACAGTTTGAAATAATTTTTTTTTTGTCCAAAATTTACGTTTTTTAGAGCAGTTTTTAATCTCTATTTCCAAAAAAATGTTATTTTTCCTCTGGCAAAAAATTTGGATTTTATCCATGGAATCCCCTCTCGAGATAAATTTCTAAAAAAAATAAACTAACGTCTAATTCTCCCTTTCGTTTATATTTCTTAACAGTGACAAAACTTTGGATAACTTCACAAATGACATCGTTTGTCGTTGGTTGTCCCTCGCCAAGACGATCGGCATGAATACCCTCAAGAAGAAGGGCAACAAGTTGATTTTTCAATGGGGTAATCATTCGTTTCTCCCAAATATCAAGGCCCAATTCGCCAATTTCCATTTGCTCTTGATATTCAGTGGCAGTTCCCGACGACGTACCGTAAATAATTTCCGGCTCGGTCAGTCTTTGTTTTTTGATGTGTTGCTGATTTAGATATAAGTACAATTGATGAAGGTAATTAATTCCTTGAGAATATTCCATCCATGCATGATGATAAGCTTGCAAGAGGCCAATGTCCGTTTGGCTCAATACTTTCGTTAATAATTGTGAAACGTGCTCGTCTAAAAATTGCTTCGTCTCGTTGTAAAGACGATCCGCGTGCGGTTCCGGATAAGCGACACATAGCGAATAAACGTCACTGGAAAATTTTTCATTTTTCTTATTATTCATTGAAGTATTCATAAGAGAGCAGAACCGAGGGATTAATATTAAAATTCTATTTTTATTTTGTAAATTTCATCGATTACGAGAAGCAAATGAATTCAAACACGTGGTTTAATGACCGTAAACATAAATGTTTAGGTAATTATTGTAACATAAATTTGAGAACGAAAGAAATAATAGCTATTGTCAAAATTTGAAGAGACATTCGATTATTAATTTTAATTACATAAAATAATGAAACACACTAACTGTATCATTAGATAAGATTGTTAGATTATAATAGAAATTTAAAAATTTCTTATTGATTTATTTTGCTTATTTCCCAATCAATATTTATTTTATCTTTTTTTTTATGAAATATTTGTCGCTTTTTAAGCCAAATTAGAGGAATCTTTTCAATAATTATTTGGTTTTTTAGCTTTTGCTATTAACTTTTCAAAAATTCTTCTACTTGTTTAAATTATTTATCGTTTCGAAGAATTTGATACTAAAATAAATTGATACAGGCCTCGGATCGACTTTAAGGCACAAAAAAGTCGATTTATATTCAAAAAAAAATCGAAAAAGTCGATTTTTTTTATTTTAACAAAATTTAATTGGTTAATGAATATTTTACTTTAAATAATTAATGTTATTAAGTATATTAAATTTATTTTATAAATCGTAGGACAAATTTTCAAAATTTTATTTAAGTAGGACATATTTCTAAAAAAAAATTCTTAAAGTTCCATTTTTATAATTTTTTGAAATCTGATTTATAAGGAATTTCTTCGAATTAATAATTTTATCATAGTTGTTTTTAGTTTTGATGGTCAAAAAAATTTCCGTCAATAATTAAATTTTACAGAACTAAAAATAATTTATCAAATAATTTTAGATAATATTTTCTAAAAATAATTGAATTTTTAAAGATTTACAATTTAGATTTTTGAAATTAATATTGAAATTCAAGTGATTTTTAATTTAAAATTTTTGATAATTACACTAAAAAATTTATTAGAAATTGCAGACAAAAATACAAATAATTTAAAAACTATTTAAGCGAAAAATATTTTTAGACAGTTGAATTTTCGAAAAATATTATAAAAAATCATTAAAAATAATTGAATTTTGAGTTATAATTGCAATTATTAAATTTCAAAAAATTTTAGATGGAAAATTTTAGAAATAATTAAATTTTAGAAACTTTAAAAATGAAATTTTTGAAAATAATTGAATTTCAAGTAATTTTGAATTAAAAAATTGTTTGGCAAGTTTATTTGCTAATTTTTTAAAAATTATAAACAATTATTAAATTTCATAAAAATTTAAATTGAAAAATAGTTTATGATAATTAAATTTGTGAAGAATTTCATTAAAATTATTAAAAATAATTAATTTAGTGAAGAATTTTAGTTAAAAATTTGTTAAATAATTGAAATAAAGAAAATTTAAAGATGTTCTTTACAATTTCTTTTGTTTGAATTTTATATCTTTCTTCTCTTTCTACTTTTTTTAAAATTTATTTTCCAACTTTCCTTTTTTTTCTATTCTTTTCAAAATTATATTTCGCTTAGTCCAATCTCAATTCTTAATATTATTTTATTTTTAACATTTAATAATTTATAATTTTTTATATAGGATTTAAAATTTTTTTTATACATTTTACAGTTTTTTTTGAAACTTTTTTAAATAATTGAATTTTTAAAGAAATATTAAAATTATTCAAAACAATTGAATTTTGGAAGAATTACAGTTGAAATTTTTTTTAGAAATAATTCAATTTTAATTTTTTTTTAAATTTCAATCAATTAAATTTAATATTTAATTTCATTAATTTAACTTTACAGAATTGGAAATAATTTATCAAATAATTTTAAATAACCATTTTTTAAATATAATTGAATTTTCAAAAAATTTACAATTCAGATTTTTCAAAATAATTGATAACTGCAAGTGATTTTTGATTGAAATTTTCGGTGGTTTTCTGTTGCCGAAAAATTTATTTAGAAATTACAGATAAAAATTTAAAATTTTTTACATTGAAAAATGCTTTTAGATAATTGAATTTTCGAAGAAATTATAAGAATAATTGAAAATAATTGAATTTCGAAAGAGTTATTATTTGAAATTATTAAATTTCAGAAAGTTTTATAGATGGAAAATTTTAGAAATAATTAAAATTTTAGGTTTTAAATTAAAATTTTTGATTTCTTTTTTTTCTTTAACAATTATTGAATTTCATAAAATTTTAATTGAAAAATTGTTTAAAATAATTGAATTCCTGAAGAATTTCATTAAAATTATTGAAAATAAAATTCATTCAGAGAAGAATTGTAGTTAAAAAATTTTTTTAAATAGTTGAAATAAAAATAATCCGAAAAAAATCTACAATTGTATACTAAAAATGAGTTTCTTTGTTTAAAAAATTTTGTAAAAAAAATTCAAAACAGGCGCATCTCAATAAAGTCGAAAGAAATCGTATAATCCAAGGCCTGTTTTTTTCTATACCAGAAAAAAATATAATATTTAACTTTAAATACTCAGATAAATTTAGATTTATTATCAATCTCAATATTGTAAAATTCAATAATAACGAGATTACCTAAATCTATCGTTCCATATGGCTCGTGGCACGTGGTCGAGTGTTATAACTTCCTTCACGGTTTTTTGCAAAAGGTCCCAAGTTTCTATAAAATCAACTCTTTTTGGTTTCAAAGACATTCTGCTTTATCCTTAGCACCTTCAAAAAATTTATTTTAGAAATTGTCTAGAAAATTTTCGAAATCACTTTGTGATTTCACCTGAAAATTAAAGATGGCAAGTAAATAATAATTATTAATTTATAAAAAAAAAAAAAAATTACTCAACAAAAAAAGGGAAGAGATTGTGTGAAAACGAAAAATTAAAAAAAGAATATAAAATCGTGCCGAAAAAAATAAATTAATATTTAAAAATAGAAATAAAAAATTATTTTTCTTTTTTAAATATTGAGGAAAAATTTTTGAAAAAAATTTAAAAAAAAAACTGAATTCGAAATAGTAAATAAAAATAGTCGAGTTAACGGACTATTAAATGGAAATTCTTTAAGAATTTTATCGTTGGCGCTTCATGCAATAAAGTTTAAAAATAAAGTGGCAAACACGAGAGCTACTTATAATTCGGCATTTTTTCCTTGGGCTCTTATATTTCATTTTCTTTGGCAAATAGCTTTTCTTTTTCTTTCATTTTTTTTTTTTTTTTTCTCACGTGTACTTGGAAATCGAGAACGACTTTAAGCCAGGTCAAGGTCAATTGTTGATATATTAGAAAACATTCTACTTTAACCGAAACAAAAAGAAAAATTCAAAAAAAATTTCTCCAAAAATCGAAATTTTTTTTTTTTAACCAAAACCAAAAAAAGCAAATTTAATTTTTATCCCATTTTTCCAAAAAATATCGAAATTTTTTAATTGGGACAAAAAAAAAAATATTTCGAAAATTAGGACAAATAAATTTATTATTTAATAAAACAAACAATAATTTGTTTAAAATTCACCTTAAAAACATTATAATTTTGAGAGAAAAACAAAAATTATTATTAAATATCCATAAAAAAAAAAAAAAAATTCCCGCAAATCATTTTTACAATTTATTTAAAAAATAAATTAAATTTTGAAAAAAAAAAAAATTGGAGCAGTTTTTATAATCTCTTGACTCCATTGATTCACGTGCGTGGGAGGCAACAAAAAAAAAAAAGAGGAAAAAAAAATAACAAAAAAGAGAATGTAAATAATTTTTCTTTTTTTTTACCTTGAAGAAATATTTTCAATTTCTGTAGAATATAATAAATTTTTTTTTTCTAAATATGTGTGATTGTTCTGGACCATTTATTTTTGGGACATGGCGAGTCATTCCCTGTTGCAAAATGCATGACATTTGCAATGACTTGTTTCATACATTCCAACTGACGTTTGTTTATTTTATATTTACGTTAATTTTCAACACTTTACACTTGACAATTTGATTAATTTTTTATTGTAATTATTAAAAGAATCTATCTTTTATTATTATTTTTTTTATTAAATTAAAATCACTGTACACCTAACCGTCAGAATTTTTACTGCATCGACGACGACGACAACATTAGTCGGCCATCTTAGAAATCGATTGCACAATTCGATACATTAAAGTAAATTTGGCGCTCAATTTGAAATTTAGAAAAAAAGAATTCATTTTCTAATTGAGAGATTAGTATTTTTATTTACAACTATGGAATAGTAAAAATTTTCTATAAACTTGAGTAATATTTATATGTTTCACATTGTAAATTATTGTAAAAAAATCAGTAAAATTTCTTTTGGTTTTTAATTGTTCAGCTGTCGGTTAGTTAGAGATCTTTCATTTCTTCGTTTAGTATAGTTTCGATTATTGACGACAGGTGCTCTGAATTTAAGAAAAAAATTTGCCGCTTGTGTATTTTTCAGAGTGTTTGAGAGCTTTGGAATTTTTAACAACTAATTCATCAAAATGGTGAGTAAATTCATAAATTATGATAATTATTATCTACTTTTTTTCAATTTATATTTAAAAAGAATGTTTGTAATATTATTTTTTGTTCTCCTGTAAAATTTGGATAAATGTCAAGTCAGGCTGTTTTGAGGTTATGTGATTGTCAAATGACAATGCATTTATCAAAATTAAAGTTTAATTATCAAAAAATCAAACTAAATTTACTGTTTTTAATTAATTTCGAATGTTTTTATATTTTTGAAAATTTACTTTAATTTTCCATGTTTTATTGTCTCGATTTAATTGACATTCTCATCGTCTATTTTGTCATTTTCTTTTTGAACAATTTTAATTTGAAATTGCTTTAATAAATGTTTAAAAACAATTTTAAATATTAATGATGCTTATAAAAATAAATTTACAAGTAATTTATCAAGTTTATTGGAAAATAAATTTTTATATTTTTTTTAGAGGTTAGGTACGTTTCCGTAAATATTTTTATTGGTTTAAATTTTACTGTTAAAACATAAAAATCAACTTTTGCAATTTCTATTATTTTTCATCGACAATTTATTTATATACTTTTTATTAATTCAATACTTGACAATTTAATTATTTAATTTAATTGCATAAATTGTTATTAATTTAATTTATTTATTGATATTATTTTTTTTTAATTAAATCTTTATGAAATTTAATAATTGTTTATAATTTAAAAAAAATTAGTAAATAAAATTACCAAAAAAATTTTAATTCAAAATTACTTATAATTTAATTATTTGCGAAAATTTCAATTATTTTTTAATGATTTTTATAGTATTCTTCGAAAATTTAATTATCTGAACGTATTTTTCAAATTAAAAACTTTTGGAATTCAATTTTCTTTTTAATGTAATTTCTAATAAATTCTTTATCAACAAAAATCACTAGAAATTTCTCTTATTATAATTATTGTCTGAAATTTAACACAATTTTTTGAAATTCAATTAATTTCAAAAATTTTAATTTTAAAGGTTCTAAAAATTCATTATTACTAAAATTTTCCATCTAAAATTTTTTGAAATTCAATTATCTCTAAAAATTTCAATTCAAAATCAAGTAAAAATCAATTGTCTTCAAAAATTTCAATTCAAAATAAACTAACATTCAATTATTTTGAAAAATTTCAATTAAAATTCAATTATTTTCAAAATTTTCAATTCAATAATTCAATTTTAATTAAAATTTAATTATTTTCAAAAATTTAAATTCTGAATTAATAAAAATTCAATTATTTGCCAAATTTAAATTTAAAATCAACCAAAGTTAAACTAAAATACAATTATTTTTTAAAATTTTAATTGAAATTCAATTATATTAAAAATTTTAAATTTAAAATCAACTAATTTCAATTATTTTCCACAATTTCAATTCAAAATCAATTAAAATTCAATTATTTTCCAAAATTTTCAATTAAAATTTAATTATTTTCAAATTTTTCTATTTAAAATTAACTAAAATTCAAATGAGCCAAAAGTTTTGAACGTTCAAATGAACAAAATTTTTTTTGTAACTTCTTTAAGTACGAATTTTATTACAAAATATTGTTTTAAATATCTAAAAAGAAGTTATTAATTTAATATTTGTTTAATTTACTGTTTTATTTTACATTGACCTTAAAATTTTTAATAATTTATAGATTGAAAAAAATGTTTTGTTCATTTGAACGTTCAAAACTTTTGGCTCATAAATTCAATTATTTTCCAAATTTTCAATTCAAAATCAACTAAAATTCAATTATTTTTCAAAACTTTGATTGAAATTTAATTATTTTCCAAAATTTTAATTCAATATCAATTGAAATTCAATTATTTAAAAAAATTTCAATTTAAAATCAATTAAAATTGAAATTCAATATTTCGAAAATTGAACTATGTGAAATCAGTTTTTTTCCAAAATATAAATTATTTTTAATTCTGTAAAATTTAATTATTGTCTAAAAATTAACAAAATCTTTTGAAATTCAATTATTTCTAAAAATTTCAACTTTAACTCTTCCAAAATTCAATTATTTTAATATTTATTTAAAAATCTTTAAAACTGAATTATTGTCCGAAATTTTTATGATCATCAAAACTAAAAACTATGACAAAATTTTTAATTCGAATAAATTGCATATAAATCAGACTTGAAAAAATTATAAAAATGGAACTTTAAGAATTTTTTTTTGGAAATTTGTTCTACTTAAATAAAATTTTGAAAATTTATCTTACAATTAGTTTGATTCTGAAATATTCGAAATAAATTTTCTTGATAATATTCTTATAGAATTATTTTCATTACAGAATTAATAAAATGAATTTAATATCTAATAACATTAGGTTATTTAAAGTAAAATATTTATTAACCAATTAAATTTTGTTAAAATAAAAAAAATTGACTTCGATTTTTTTTTTAATATAAATCGACTTTTTTTGTGCCTTAAAGTCGATCCGAGGCCTGCATTATTTTCTTTATCAAATTCTTCGAAAAGATAAACAATTTAAACAAGTAGAAGAATTTTTGAAAATTTAGTAGCAAAAGCTTAAAAAATAAAATAATTATTGAAAAGATTCCTCTTATTTGGTTTAATTCTTAAAAATTAAAATTAGAGAAATTTGTAAATAACGCAAAACTGTTTCAGAGTATTCTCTCCTATAATGGAGGTGCTATGATAGCAATGAAGGGCAAGAATTGCGTGGCAATTGCGGCTGATCGACGATTTGGAATTCAATTGCAAACATTGGCGACGGATTTGCAAAAAATTTATGAAATGGGTCCACATTTATATCTCGGTCTACCTGGCCTTGTGACCGACAGTCAAACAGTAATGGAGAGACTTAGATTTCGATTGAATTTATATGAACTAAAAGAAAATAGACGAATTCATCCAAGAACTTTTAGTTGTATGGTGTCAAATCTTCTCTATGAAAGGCGATTTGGACCTTATTTTATTGAGCCAATGATAGCTGGACTCGATCCAGTTACATTTGAGCCATTCATTTGCAATATGGATTTAATTGGCTGTCTAAATGAGCCACAAGATTTTATTGTTGGCGGTGGATGCTCCGAGCAATTGTACGGAATGTGCGAAGCTCTCTATGAACCCGATATGGAACCTGATGATCTTTTTGAAAAAATAAGTCAGGCTTTGGTGAGCGCTTGCGATCGTGACGCTATTTCCGGTTGGGGTGCCGTCGTTCACATTATGTAAGATTTTTTTCACTCAAAAATAATGATTTTTCAAAATAATCATTAAAAAATATCAATAAATTTTCTTTCTTTTTTCTTTTTTACAGAGAAAAGGACAAAGTTACGACTAGAATGGTGAAAACACGAATGGATTAAGGATTATTTTTTTTTATGCCAATTATTTACTACTTCTTATATTTTAAAAAAAATAAAATTTCTTTCACTGATGTTATTATTCTTTTGATTCCTCTTTTCTGTGACAATTTTTTTTGCTGCCTTGAAACCAATCAGGTGGTCCAAAAATGGAAAAAAATAGAAAAGTCAAAAAATTTTTTAAAAACGCCATTCTGTAGAAAATAAAAATCCGCATCTTTTTTTCCTTTTGAGATTTTTTTTATAAAACGAATACAGGCTTCACAGTGTTTCCCCTATTTTTCCTCTATTTTAAAAAATTCCTCTTTTTTTCCCCTTTTTATTCACTCATTTTCCCTATTTTATTTTTATTTTATGGTCATTTAATTTACAAATTGGAAAAATAAAAATTAATTTAAAAAATAATTAAATTTTTAAAAAAAAACTAATTAAAGTTTATTCAGAGCAAAAATTGATTCGGAAAAGTTAACGATTATTAATTTTAAAAATTGCACTCTTATTATTTTTATTATTATTATTATTTTCAAGGTATATAATTGTTATAATTTTTTAATTGTTCTTTAAAAAAAATTAAATTCATCAAAATTCTTATAAAATATTTTAAATAGAATTTTAATCGGATTTCTTTTTTTTTATACTATATTTAAATAAATATTTTTAATTATTAAATTATTATTAACTAAATTTACTTAATTATTTTTTATAAAATTTTGAAAGAAATGCGTCATTTAAGTGGCACTTGAAAACCCCCTTTTGTTTCCTTAGAAACCAACTTCCGGTATGGTAAATTGTTTCTCCCTTCAAATTCGCAAATGAAATCACAATTTTAAATTGTATACAATAAAATGAATACAATGGTGAATATAATTCATCCGAAATTATTAACAAAACCGCCAATTTGTGGGAAAAAAGCAATAGCAACAAAAAATGAAACGATGGAATTAAAAAATTTAGAAAGAGAAAATGTAACAATGTTTCAATCTATACAAAAAGAATTGACAAAACCAACAAATGATTGTAATCAAAATGTTATTGAGCCAAATTCATGTTCATTTCAACAACTTTGCAGTATGATTAATGATCTTGAGGAAAATTTATGTTATTCCAATAATGTTGATCAAGAAGAATTACAAAATGTTTCTTATAAATATCAAAGTCAAGTGGGTATTAAAATTATTATTTATTATTTTTCAACTCATGTTATTTTCATTTGTTTAAATTTTACTTTAATTTTTTGCAAAATAATTTTTTATAATTGCTAAATTTTTAAAATTTTAGCTTCAACCGGAAAAAGATGTTTCAATTAATAATTGTAGTTCGAGTGGACAAACTTATGACGATATTATGCAATTATTAGGTTCACTGGAGCAAGAAATTCCAAAATTAGGTAAAAATCATTTTTTATATACATTCTTTAAATATCAATGGAAAAATAATTTCCCTTTTTCCACATTGAAGAACCAATAAATGGTGGGAAATCGACTCACGCTCTTGAAGAATTTTTATCCAATGATCAATTTGTTCAAAGTCACTCAAAATTAAGGTAATTAAAAAAAAATGGAATTATAGTTATTTATTATTAAATTAAATATTTATTTTTTAAGGAGTAAAATAATTCCAAATTCACAACTACAAGACGATTTAGAAACGACACGGCTTCAATTGGAAGAGAAGGAAGCAACTTTAGTGTGTTTAAAAAATGAATTAAAAAATGAGAGAAAAGTTGCTTGTGAAAAATTAAATTCATTGAAAAAAGAACATGTATTGGCGCTTCAATCACAAAAATTAAAATATCAAGGTATCGTGAAGCGTCATCAAAAATTTATCGAGAAATTGTTGTCGGAGAAAAAAGAATTAACAGAAAAATCCAATGCATTGACGCAGAGAATTAAAGAAATTGATGCAAAACATCAACGTGATATTAAAGTCGCTGTCGAGAGACATTCAGTTGAAATTCAACGTGCCAAGGAACTTTGTGCGGCTTCAGAAAAAATTAGAAGAGAACGATGGTTAGAGGCAAAAACAAATAAAATTAAGGTGTCACAATTTTTTTTTTTAAATTTTTAAATACAAAATAAATTTTTTTCTCGAGAAATTTTCCTTTTGAAAGAAAATTTTGAAAACAAATTCTCCAAAAATGGAAATTGAACAATTTTGTTTTTTTTTTTGTATAGGAAATGACAGTGAAAGGTTTGGAACCAGAATTACGAAGTATGACAGAACAACATCAATTGGAAATACAAAATTTACGAAGTATTCATCTTGAGGAACTTCAAAATATGGATCTTCGCGCGATTCGACGAACAAATCAACAAATGGAACAACTTCGCGTTGAATTAACAGAAAATCATGAAAAATTATTAAATGAAGAAAAAGAAATTCTTCGTTCCAGGTTTCATTTTTTTTTTACTTTTGAAAAAATTAAATCAAAAATATTAAAAGAAATTAAATTTATTAATCGTGATTTTTAATTTTGTTTTTTTTTTTTTGTTTACTTCGCAGATATGAAGAAAAATTGAACGAACAAGAATTTCTCTTTGATGAAAAACAAAGAAAATATTTTGAGGAACTACAGCAAGAAAAAGAGAAATTTTCCCAAGAACAAATGAAAAGAGATGCAGAGAGAAATGGAGAAATTAATCGAGTTACAGCCGATTTTAATGTATAATTTTTATTTATTAAAATTATTGTTTAGAAATAATTTCCGAATAATAATATTTTTTTATTAATATTATTATTATTAGAAAAAATAGTTAATAAAAATTATTGAAATATTTTGAAATTTTCTTTTTTTTTTAAGGAAAAAGCGGAAGCAATGATGCAAAGACATCGAAGCGAATTAGAATCACTTCGATCGTCATTGAAATTGGAACAGGAAATTTGGACGGAAAATCAACAGAGACAGTATAATATTAAATTTGAAATAGCAGAGTCGAAAATTAAGGACGAGAGTACTAAAGAAAGAGATCGACAAATTGAAATTGCGATTGAACGTTTGGAAAAGGAATCGAGAAATATGAAAATTAATTTTCAAAAAACATCTGAAAATAAATTAAGGTATTTTTCAATTTTTTTTTACATTTAGCAAAATAGAAAAATTAATTTTGTATAAAATAAACACATTTTTTTCAGATGTCTAACAGAAAAATACGAATCAGAGTTACAAATTGTCATTGATAATGAACAAGTTTTAAAAGCGAAATTATCATCCGCTCATGAAAGACTCGAAACTATTGAAACTCGCCTCGAAAAAACGGAAACAATTTTACAGCAACGAATTATGGATTTGCAAAATGCTCGAAAAGTAAAATTAGAATTTAAAATTACAAAAAAGCGCAGGAATTTCACATAAAAATCAATAATTAGAAATTTTTATTTCAAAGAATTTTATTAGAAATAAATTAATAGAATCTTTAAGACGTTGAATTTTCATTTGTCCGAAATTACAAAATGACCGAATAAACAATCGACAGAAAGAATTGGGCGCAATTTTCAAAAATTAACCAATTAGAAATTATCAAGAAACTCGTGATTGGTCAATTTTCAAAAATTGCGCCAAAATCTTTCTGTCGATTGTTTGTTCGGTTATTTTGTAATTTCGGACAAATGAAAATTTGGCGTCTTAAAAATTCGTATAAATAAAAGATTGGACAAATTAAAATTAGGTAGAATTTGTCATTTAAAAATTCGAATTACATAAAATTTAATGAAAAAATGAATTCTGCTAAATTAAAATTATAAAATGAAAATTTGTATTTTTTTTTAGTCATTGGAAACAGTATCAGTGGAAAGAGACAATGCTAAAAGAGTAGTGAGACAGGAAATTGAATCCGAGAAAAGGGAATTAGAGGATAAAATTGCGTCACTTTATCGAGAATTAACGGAAAATAATTCCAATAGAGAAACGCTGATGACACAATTATACAGCAGGTAATAAATTCAATTATATCAGGTAATTTAAATTAATATTTTTCAGTAATTTAACTAAAAAAAAAAAAACATTTAGGATAAAACTAATAGTAACTCAGAAGGATCTGTCGATAAAAAATCTTATACAAGAAACAACGGAAACGAAAAAGAAATGCGATCACTTAGAGAAACTTTTGGATCAACAACGACGTGATTATGTTCTGAAATCTTTGTAAATATTTCCTCATTTTTATGTACTACTTTATCAAATAAAAACTTAATAAAAAAAAAAAAAAACCAAGTATTTGTGATTTTTCTCGATTCAAATACAGGAAATTAAATTTTCAAAACGATATTTCATAAAATTCCTTGAAATTTCAAGGTTTTCAAAATTTTCCATGACAATTTCAGGTTTTCCAGGCTCACAATAAAAAAAAATTCTTTTAAAAGAATTTAACTTATTATTATTATTATTATTATTATTATTATTTGCATTCATAATGAGGCGACATTTCATTTTTTTTCTGTTAAGTGAATAAAACTTAACAGAAAAATGAGCAAGATAAAATCACACTTTTTTGACAATTTGTACAACGTCTTCGTCACACAAGACGTGATCTTTTCCGACTTTTTGCGGCTGATGTTTTACTGATGAACCCCAAACGAGAGCACTGTGAATAAATTTTATTAAATGTAGAAATATGAAAAAGAAAAAAAAAAAGAAAATATTTTTCAAAAAATAAACTCACTATTTAAATTCCTTTGCAATTGATCGATGAAGTTTATTGCAAAAATCTTCAACTGTTCTTCTGTCGGTATTCAAAACAACTGGTGAACTGTAATCTGGAAGTTGTCCTTTAGGTTTTGTGTAACTGAAAAATGTATTATTAATTGCGTAAAAAAATTAATAATTCTAAACAATGGAATTGTGAGGAAAAAAAAAATAGTTTATTAGAAAATTCAAACTCACATTCTAACAAGTTGCAAATAATCCCACATTTTTTCCAATAGATCATCAAAATTCCATTTGTGATGAGCGGAAATTGGAACACAATGCGGTATTTTGTAAATAACATCTAACTCCTCAATGCTAATTTGATCTAATAAAAAAATAAAGAAAGAAAAATTGCTAAATTATTTGAAAAATTAATTTTTTTCTATAAGTGAAAAAAATTACCTATTTTATTGAGTAAATAAATGCAAGGGACATAAACTCGATTTCCTTCAATAATATCGATTAAATCGTCAGAAGTTGCATCGTATCTCAAAGTAATGTCTGCATTGTGGATTTTATATTCAGAAAGAATTGATTTCACTGTGTCTTGATCTAATTCAGATTGTTGACACTAGAACGAAAATATCAATAAACAAAAATTAAGTACGAGGGGTTAATACCCAAATTTATTGTCGATTTGTATCAAAAATTTTTCTCGTGCTTTCTACCTCTAAAAATATTCAACCAACCAAAATTTTAAATTCTTATCCTAATTTTTTAATCTCCATTTAAAAAAATGTTTTTTTTTTTACTAAATTAAAGATTTCGAGAGTTCTTTACGAGATAAGGACTTAAAATTTTGACTGAGTATTTTTAGAGATAGAAACCACTAAAAAAAAAAATTGAGCCAACTCGACAACAAATTTGGATTTTAATCGTAAAATCCCTCCGTATTAAATTAAAAGAAAATAAAACTAATCTTCCTTTTTTCTAACTCTCACCATTGTTTGTAAATTAATTCCACCTTTATCTTTTTTTCTAAAAGTAATATTGGGTGGTTGTTTATTTAATCGAAGGCCAAAGCCTTCAAGTTCATGTTCAATGAGACGTTTATGGCCCAATGGCTTAAGAACGTCAAGAACAATAAAAATTAAACTGCAAGTTCTTGCCACAGCAATGACTTGTCTTCCTCTTCCTTTTCCATCTTTAGCACCTTCAATGATACCAGGAAGATCGAGTAACTGAAAAAAAAAAATATGTGAAGATGAGAAAGAAACAAAAATAATTATTTCATTTAAAACAATTATTTTAATTATATTGTAGTAAAAATATATTTTTTTTTTTGTTAAATTTTCACTGCGGTTGTAACATTAATTTTGATAAAAGGTCTCTCACATTTTACCTGAATTTTTGCTCCTTTATATTTAATGCATCCAGGAACAGTCGTGAGTGTTGTAAATTCATAGGCCGCAACTTCTGAATAAACTCCGGCCAATGTACTTAAAAGTGTTGATTTTCCAACAGAGGGAAAACCTAACAAGAATATTCACAAATTTATTAAATTTTATTTCATTTTATTATTATTCTTTAATTAAATTAAAAAATATTTTTATTTTCCTTTACTATAAAATAGACACAGTTAACGAAAAACAATTATTAATAAATACGAATTTTTTTTCTGTTTTTTTTTCTTTTATTGTTAAATATTAATTTTACTTAATAATATTTTTATAGCTACCGAATTTTTGGAATTTTTATTTTAGTCATTTAATTTACATTACTTTTAATTGAAGAGAATTTTAATTCAGGAAAATTTTTATTTAATCGAATTTTATTTGATTCGAATTATTAAATAAAAGAAATTCTAATTGACCTAATTTTAATTTGTACAAATTTTTATCTATAAAAATTTTTAATTAATAGAATTTTTAAGACGCCGAATTTTCATTTGTCCGAACTTTTATTTGTACGAATTTTCAATTTATAGAATTTCTAAGACGCCGAATTTTAATTTGTCCGTAATTACAAAATTACCGAACAAACAAACGACAGAAAGATTTTGGCGCAATTTTTGAAAATTGACCAATCACGATTTTTTTTTGATAATTTCTAATTGGTGAATTTTTAAAAATCGCGCCGAAATCTTTCTGTCGATAGTTTGTTCGGCCATTTGAAAATTCGGACAAATGAAAATTGTCGGTTAAGTAAAAATTCTGTAGTATGAAAAATCGATTATATGGAGATTATATCAAATAATAATTCGAACAAATGAAAATTCAATTCAATGAAATTCTACCCAATAAAAATTCTTTAAAATGCCTATTATGTTAAATGAAAATTCGAGCAAATAAAAATACTGACAAATAAAAAATCGAAGAAATAAAAATTCTGTGAGTTGAATTTTCCGTTATGAAGTCTGATTTAATCAATTTATTCGAATTAAAAATGTTGTCATAGTTTTTAGTTTTTATGGTTAAAAAAATTTCAAGCAATACTTAATCAAGTTTTACAGATTTTTAAATAAAAATTTTTTTAAAATAATTATTTTTGGAAGAGTTAAAGTTGAAATTTTTAGAAATAAGTAAATTTCAAAAGATTTTGTTAATTTTCAGACAATAATTAAATTTTACAGAATTAAAAATAATTTATCAAATAATTTTAAATATTTTTTAAAAGTAATTGAATTTTCAAAGATTTACAATTTAAATGTTTGAAATTTATTCAACTTCAAGTGATTTTTAATTAAAATTTTTTTTTATGATTTCACTAAAAAATTTATTAGAAATCGCATAAAAAAATTGAAATCCAAAAGTTTTTAATTGAAAAATGCTTTCAGATAATTGAATTTTCGAAGAATATTCTAATAATCATTAAAAATAATTGACACTTTTGCAAATAATTAAATTTCAAGTGATTTTGAATTAAAATTTTTGGTAATTTTATTTGCTAATTTTTTTTTAAATTATAAACAATTATTAAATTTTGTAAAAATTTAAATTGAAAAATAGTTTAAAATAATTGAATTTGCGAAGAATTTTATTAAAATTATTAAAAATAATTAATTTAGTGAAGAATTTTAGGTAAAAATTTGTTAAATAATTAAAATAAAGAAGATCTTAAGAAGAACTGCATTGTTTACTAAAAAAAGAACGTATTTTGTTTAAAAAATTTAAAAAAAAAAGTCGAAAAAGTCGTATAATCCGAGGCCTGCGAATATTTATTTTCAAGAATAATAAGGGTCTTTTAACACCGTAGAAACAATTTTGTCTAGCGTTGAGACTATATATTTTAAATAAAAAAACAATAAAAATTTGTAATCATACCTACAAAACCAATTCGAGCATCGCCAGTTTTGGCGACTTCGAAACCTGCCTCGCCACCCCCACCACCACCTTTTGGAGTAATAAGCTCTCTTCTTAATTTTGCCAATTTTGCTTTCAATAAACCTAAATGGCCTGAGGTGGCTTTATTTTTTTGCGTTCGGGCCATCTACAATGAGGGAATTGTTTTAAGAAAGAAATAAAAATTTACTAAATATGTTTGAAAAAAGCCGTAATAATTTATTTATTTCTATCTTTAATTTTTTTTTTAAATACATATTGATATAATTAGAGAGGTTACCTCGGCCTCGATTGCAGCGATTTTTTCCAAAATCGTACTCATTTTGAGGTGATGTTTTCACTCACAGGAAACAAAATCGACACTCACAAATTAATTCCAAATAAGACACAATTTTTAAAACAACATTGTAAAAATTGTTTTTCCTTGATCGACACGTGTTTTTTCGGTTGACGGTTCTAAAACAGCAACTGACGTGAAGTTTGCTTCAATTAGCCCTAATCAAGAGTACCAACTGTGATGGAACAAAAAATGGTTTATTTGAGTGGCAACTCGGTTGGCGCGAAAATTCAAATATTTCTACTGCTTCTATCTCTCTCTCTCCATTGTTTTATCACTTATCTCAATATAAATAAATTGTTAATTTATTATTTACTGAATTATTATTATTATTATTATTATTATTATTATTATTATTATTATTATTATTTTTAAGTGTCAGAATTTTAATATTTCATTGAATTCTTAAAACACCGAATTTTTTTTATTTGTCCGAAAATTGCAATTGACCGAAAAAAAACAATTCACAGAAAGATTTTGGCGCAATTTTTGAAAATTGACCAATTAAAAATTATCAAGAATATCGTGATTGGTCAACGTTCAAAAATTGCGCCGAAATCTTTCTGTCAATTTTTTTTCGGCCAATTGCAATTTTCGGACAAATAAAAATTCGGCTTTTTAAAAATTCGGACAAGTAAATATTCGGACAAATTTGAAATTCGGTGAATTGAAATTTTAGTCATTTTAAAATTCGAATCGCGCATAAAATTCGATTGAATCGGAATCTATTTTAAGATTCAAAATATGAATATCAAAGAATGGAATATGAAATGAATTATGAATACAAAATAGGGACATTACAAAGATAAGATAAAATAAAAAATGGACAGAGGTATTACATGAAATTTAATGAGAACATAAAAGAAAAATAATTAGGATAAGAATTTTTGAAGTGGCGATTTTTGAAGTTATTATTTATGGCAATATCATTTTTTGTTTTTACTAATAAATTAAAAGATTAAATAATAAATAAGGTAAATAAAATAAAATTAATATTTTATAAAATAAATTAATATTTACAAAATCCTCTCTATATTGTATAAGAAAAAAAATTGAACGTTTTTTTTTTAAAATGTTTATTTTCTACAAAAAGTAAAAAATAGTCACTAGTTAACAAATTGTAAAATTAAATATTTATCAACATTTTTCATATATAAACTATAATAATAAATTATTTAGAATTTCGAATATTTTCTTTTACATAACTTGTAACAAATACAATTTCCCCTCCATATCATTGTCAATTTTTCGTTGCATGAATTTAAAATTAATTAGCAGATAGTACTTAAGTGAATCAATCCACTCGTCAATATTATTTTTCACTGATGAATGAATGCCAATAATAATTTTCATTATTAATTCACGATAATCATCCGATTGTCGAAATGGTCTAATTCTTTCTCGTAGATTGACATTTATAAATTCCCATAGAAAGTCAACAGTTTCAGAAATAGCATTACTTTTTAAATATTTCTTACATTTTTTAAATAAACCTTTATTAATTTTTCTCACCAATTTAATGCTAATCAATAGTAATTTACCAAAAATTACATCTGGATTATCAATTTCGCAAATATGATTTAAAAATGATGAAAATAAAGTTAAACTCAATTTTGAATTGGTAAATTCCTCTTTATAACGTGACAAGAAATTTTTCAATACTTTTTCAAAAATATTGTTACTTATACTATTATTTGTTGTTAATGCAACATTAATAGGTCTAACTCCATTTTTTTGTTCCTTCAATTTTTTAACAAAATCCAAAGGTGTCATTAATTGTTTTCCATCAATGACAATTAATCCATCGGTCAATGAAACTTCAATTCCTTTAATTATAAAGTCGTCTTTGATAATTGAACACGATAGCAAATTTTTATTACTTATTTTAATAGTCGATCGAATTATTTGTTCCGGTGAATTATGAAGGGATGTACTGTTTTTTACCATTCGTAAAAATTCTTTTCTATGTCGATTTTTTCTCAAACTATTCTCAAAATCTTGAATAAATTCTGTTTGATTTTTCTTTAAGATACTATTGGCAAATTGTAAATCAACTGTTGAATTTGTAAATAATAATAATTTCGAAACAAGATTTAGAGTGTCTTGTGCTGAAACATAATGTTTATGACGAGAATCGTAAATGTTGTTAATTATAAAACCAACATTAACTCCACTAGCGGCAATTGATCCAATTTGTGCCGAACTGTGAACTATTTTTGCAGCAGTACTTAAAGTAGTATTTTTAATTGCATTTGATAGTAACATAGAACCGCCACTTGTTGCCACTGTTAAAATACTATTCGCTAATCCAAACCATCGTAGAAATCCCTCCTTGTCTTTCATGCTAATTGATTGTTCGTGAATATGACGATCTGCTATTTTGTGAGAATTCCTTCCCATTGACCACAATCCACTTAATCCCATTCCTACTGCTCCTGAAAGTAATTTTTTTTTATATACTTTTGATTTAAAAAAAACCTTTTCAGCGCGGGCCAACGCAGAATGAAATCTCTAATCGTAAATCTTAAGCTTTTACATGAGAGAGAAAAGGACAAAAGATATGCCTATCCTTTTCTCTCTCATGTAAAAGCTTAAGATTTACGATTAGAGATTTCATTCTGCTTAGGCCTAGTAAAATGAGTGAATCCCCGAAAGTATAATCGCCAAAATATCCCCACTCACCATTTGTCATAATTCTCGTCAACTACCGCACCCTGTTCTAGTAAAAATTTAGTAACTTTATAGTAACTTTTAATTTTAACAATGAACTCACTAAATTTTCACTAGAGCAAGGTGCTGTAGTTGACGAGAATTATGACAAATGACGAGTGGGGACAATGAAAACCAACCTTATACATAACTTAAGGCTGCGTCCACAATGTATTTAATACAAAAAAATTTGTATGTATTTGTATTAATTTCTATTAATACTTTACGCCTCCATGTAAATAATTAACTGAATCAAATATTTATGATTTTTTGATACAAATAAAAATTATTTGTTACAATATTTAATTCTTAGAAATTAATGTCAATTATGAAGAATATTAATTTGTAATTTTCATTTACATAAAACTTTTTAATAACAAAAACATGAAATTTTTCTTCATAAGTTAAATCAATCTATAAAAAATTTGAATGAAAGAAATAATTAAATTAAATAATTTCTGATTTAAGTCAAATTTCGATTTATATGAAAAAAAATTGTTTTGATGCAAAAAAATTGTGTATTCGGATCGAATACCATTTTCCGCAATTAAAGACGTTTTAGTTTCAATTAAAACAATAACTCATGTTGACTAATTAAATATTTGGTTCAAGAAAATTTTTTGGTTATTTCAAAATTTGAATTAAAGAAACATGTGAAATTTTCATAATTGATTTAAAGCAATATTATTTATTATTTTGTAATATTCCATATATTTTATTTAAATAATTTTTATTTGATATACAAATTACTGTTTATTTGATACGATAAAATAAAATACTTAGATCAGGTAAATATTTATTTGGTTCAAATATGCATATTTACTGAATAATAGACAAGTAAATTATTTACTTGGATCAAGTAATTTTTATTTGTGTATTATTCTATTTAAAAATTTTGAAGTTACCTACATGAATATTAATATTGAATTGAAATTAAATAATTAATAATTAATTTTAGATTAAAATTACCTAAAGCCATAACAGTGCCACCAACAGGATTAAAAGTAGCTGCAAGTCCAACTCCAGCACAACCCAAACCAACAAATCTATTAATCTTATCAATATTATTAATTATCTTTGCATTACACGATGGCGATTTATACATTTCAATAGAAACATAGGAAATTTTTTCCGACCATTGATCTCTATAATCACCTTGATATTCGCCTAATTTTGGCACCACCATAAAACACTGTGGCAAATTATTATAATTTAAATAATCCTTCCAACTTTTGTAAACTCGTTCACAATCGTCAATATAGTAGGTCTCTAATTTTGTCGTCACTATATTTCCATTTTCAGTTTGTTTAACAATATTTTTTAAAACTTTAAATATTGGTATTGGTTGTAAACATTTATTAACATGTTCATCACTAAAATATTTACAACATTCCGTTGATGTATCAAATATCACATTATAAATTAATCCACACATTATTTCTTTTTCACGTGTATTTTGAATTCCATGGCGTACAATTTTTTCATATATCTTGTCAATTATTTGTCGTTGTTGTGTATCGTGAAAAAAAAATTCATCATTTAAATGTTTTTCAAAAAAACATGTTGCATCAATTGTTAATTGATTAATTTGCGGTGGACCAAAAAGTGCAGTGCCAATAAAATTTTTTAAATGATATGGTTTCTTTTGATCGTAAATATTCCAGTCGCTGAGTAATTCATAAAAATTTTGCTGACAATTTCTAGCTGCTTTTACCAATTTTTCCTAATGATGAATAATATATAATTATTTTTTAACTAAATATTTATATAATTAACAGAGTAAAAAAGTTACTGTTAAACATAATATTAATTCATCTTATTCAAATTGATATATTTTAAAACTGTAATTTTGTAAACTAATATAAATATGAAACTAGATAAAAACTAATACTAATATTAGATAAAAAAATTTACAATTTTAATTATTGTATACATACTTTTGTATCTTTTAGTGGAGTCATATTAATTATTATTTTAATAAGATTGAAGACACTATTTTGATTTTAAATCACTGAGTTACTATTACAGTTATATTAGAATTATACGAAGCGAAAAGCAGAAATTAATATTTTCAAGGACACAATCTATTGACAATCGAACCCAAGACTTAATTGTTTAGAACATGCTTGGAGCAGTAAAAGTTATTTTACTATATATAACTCTTAAAAATCTAATTCATTTTATATTAATTTTTATATAATTTAATTTATTTTTATATAATTTTCATGCTTTATCTTTACTTAAGTAATTTCATTAGACATTAAAATAAACTTTAGTCAAAGTTTAAAATGACTATAGCCGATTATCTATTTTCACGTCGAGAACAGACGTAACTTTAGCCAATTGTCTATCGTCACGCCGAGAACAGGCGTGACTTAAGTCAAACGCCTATTTTCACGCTGTAAAAAGACGTGACTTTAGCGGAATGTCTATATTCACGCCCTCAATTGATGTGACTTTAGTGTAATGTCTATTTTCACGCCGTAAAAAGACGTAATTTAAGCAATGACTATATTTACGCTGTGAAATAACGTGATTTTAGCCAAATGACTTTTCACGCCTTGAAAAGACGTTACTTTAGTCAAATGCCTATATTTACGCTGTCAATTAACGTGACTTTTAGTCAATTGTCTATTTTCACGTCGTGAAAAGAACGTGACTTTAGCCAATTGTTTATTTTCACCCCGTAAAAAGACGTGAAGTTAGACCATTGTCTATTTTCACGCCGAGAACAGACGTGATTTTAGCCAATTGTCTTACTCTTGATCTGAAATGACACATATGGAGACAGTGACTAAATCTTTTTATAATGTATAGATAGATAAATATTGCGTGAATTGACAAAATGAATATAAGTGTTCAATATTGTGTTTTAAAAACACTTGTTCGGAACAATTATTATCGTTCTCTATCTCAGTTCTATAATATTAATGATAATTCTTTTGGATTTAATGAACAACAAAAAGAGGTATTTTCTTATTCTTATTAAATAATGTATTATGTATAACCATTTTATATAAATTAAGATAGTTTAAAAGATTATAAAAGTTAAATTGGATATAGTTCCGAATAGCACATACCTCCGATTTCAATAAAACTTAGTATCCCTACGTAATTTGGTGCGCTGATTACCAAAATCATAGTGAAAATTGGCGGAAATTTAATTATCATGGTAAAAACCATAAAAAACACCATAAAATCATGGTTTTTTTCGATTATCTCGTAAAAAACAAAAAACTTCGAAAAAAGTTTTAGACGAAAGTTGTAGATCTCTAAAAAACACACATTTCATGTTTTATGCATTTTTTACCAAAAGTCATTATTTTTCGAGAAAAACGCAAAATAGTAAACACGGCCTTCGGCCGCGTAAGGTACTGCTCGCTTCTCTTTTTAAGAAATCTTGGCGAGAGGGGGTGGATGTGTCCGAAAGTAATTTGCAGAAATTGTGGGGTGGAGTCTACAGCATCGGTAAACGCAAAATAGTAAACACGGCCTTCGGCCGCGTAAGGTACTGCTCGCTTTTCTTTTTAAAAAAACCTTGGCGAGAGGGGGTGGATATGGCCGAAAGTATTTTGCGGAATTCGTTGGATCCTGAGTAATGGTGAATATGATAATTTCTGCAAATTACTTTCGGACACATCCACCCCCTCTCGCCAAGATTTCTTAAAAAGAGAAGCGAGCAGTACCTTACGCGGCCGAAGGCCGTGTTTACTATTTTGCGTTTTTCTCGAAAAATAATGACTTTTGGTAAAAAATGCATAAAACATGAAATGTGTGTTTTTTAGAGATCTACAACTTTCGTCTAAAACTTTTTTCGAAGTTTTTTGTTTTTTACGAGATAATCGAAAAAAACCATGATTTTATGGTGTTTTTTATGGTTTTTACCATGATAATTAAATTTCCGCCAATTTTCACTATGATTTTCGTAATCAGCGCACCAAATTACGTAGGGATACCAAGTTTTATCGAAATCAGAGGTATGTGCTATTCGGAACTGCACCCGTTAAATTAAAATATTATATAATATATGTAGTTTAAAAAAATATAAATTATTATAATTATTGTATTGAATTTTTTACTTTCTTAAAATCTAAGAAAATAAATTTTACATCTATTTTTGAAATGCATATACGCATTTACTTTGTACAGTTGCGCAACTTGGCTTTTAATTTTGCGCAAAAGGAACTCGCCCCAAAAGCTTCAAAAATTGACAAAACAGATCATTTTGATAATTTGAGGGTATGTAATTATTAAAATAATTCAAACTTAACTATATAAGAAGGAAAAAAAAAATTATGAATGCTTGTTAATTTTTAAAAGTCATTTTGGAAGAAAATGGGTGAATTGGGGTTTCATGGAATAACTGCAAAATCAGAATATGGCGGGACTGGAGGAACTTATTTAGATCATGTTATTATAGCAGAAGAAATTAGTAGAGCTTCTGGTGCTATAGGACTTAGTTATGTCATTCATTCGAATGTGTGTTTAAATCAAATTCACAGACACGGCACTGAGGAGCAAAAACACTATTATTTACCAAAGGTAATGGAGACAAAAATTTTAATTAGTTATACAATTTAGAAATAATAAGTCTCATAAAAATTCAAGTTAAAATAGCATCACGTGGTTAATTAATTGAATTAAATTCTTTATAATTTTTATTTACCGTACATTAAAAATGTTATGTTTTTTTTAGTGTTTTTGAATATTTTACTCTCTTCTAAAGCTTTGTAGTGGTGAACATGTGGGAGCTTTGGCAATGTCGGAAGCGGGTTCAGGTTCAGATGTCGTTTCAATGAAATTAAAGGCAGAGAAAAAGGGCGATTACTACATTTTAAATGGAACCAAATTTTGGATTACAAATGGACCAGACGCTGACACTTTAGTTGTTTATGCAAAAACAGACCTGAATTGTGCAAAACCGCAACATGGAATTACGAGTTTTATTGTAGAAAAAGGAACTCCCGGTTTTAGCACTGGACAAAAACTCGATAAATTTGGAATGAGGGGTTCAAATACATCGGAATTAATATTCGAAAACTGTAAAATTCCTGGTATATAAATCCTTTAAATATTTAAAGAATTTTATTTCAATTGTAGTAACAGATATACTATAATTAATTAAATGTTTCAATTTCATCACAGATAATTAAAAGGCATTAAAATAAGCTGCAATGCTTATTATTTTAATCCAATTTTGCTTATTTTAATCCATTTTGGTATGAAAATAAGCAAAATTGGATTAAAATAATAAGCGTTGCTGCTTATTTTAATGCCTTTTAATTTTCTGTGTTTATATGAAAAATGTAAAATTTAATTCACCAAAAAAAAATTTAAACCCATATTTCAGCTAAAAATATTTTGGGCAAATTAAATCAAGGTGTTTATGTATTAATGAGTGGTTTGGATTTGGAACGACTTGTTGCATCAGCAATTAGTATTGGGTGATTTTGCAATCTATATATATTTGTAATTTTTTTTATTAAATAAGTATAATTAAACGAAAATTTTTCTTCTAGAATTATGCAGGCATGTTGTGATGTTGCTTTTAAATACGCACACGAACGGGAACAATTTAATAAACCAATCGCTCATTTTCAGATGATGCAGGTATATACAACTATATTCAAATTAAATAAAAGCTAAAATTTCTTTTCTGCAAAGAATTTTTTTTTTAATTTTAATTTTATAACGATAATAAAAAAATAATATTTTTAAAAATTGAATATATTTAGGAAAAACTTGCCAATATGCATATGGCTCTGTCTACCAGTAAAGGTTACACATATTCCATTGCAAAGGCATGTGATGCTGGTTATGTTGATCGTAAAGATTGCGCGGCAGTTATCACTTATGGAGCTGAAGCATCAGTGAAAGTAGCTCTCGATGCTATACAAATTTTAGGTAGTTTGAAATTTTTTTTCAAAATAGAAGCGATTTTTTTTTTGAATTAGTAAATTAATGGAGGGCATAATCACAAAAGTGATAAATTTTTAAATAATTTAACGCAAACAAAATTATTTTGTTAACGTGTACCATTCCTTAAAAATTAAAGAGGAAAACAGAATCTTTTGTAAAAAAATTTTCTAGGTGGCAATGGATATATAAATGATTATCCAGTTGGCCGCTTTTTGAGAGATGCCAAATTGGGAGAAATTGGCGCTGGTACTTCACAGATACGAAGAATGGTTATTGGTCGAGCAATAGCTGAAGACTATTCATAGTATGCAGTAAAATTTAGAATAAATAATGGATCTAGTTTTTTTATGTACAAAACAACAATCTTAAAATTGTTCTATTCAGAAATTTTTCATTTTTAATATATGATTCTGAAAAGAGATTTTTTTTTTAAACAAATTATCCTTTTTGGTAATTATTAAGTATTTTTAATATTAGAAATTTTCCAATTTCTCACAGAAAATTAAACGGCATTAAAATAAGCTGCAACGCTTATTATTTTAATCCAATTTTTCTTATTTTAATCCATTTTGGTATTAAAATAAGCAAAATTAGATTAAAATAATAAGCGTTGCAGCTTATTTTAATACCTTATAATTTTCTGTGCTAACATTAATTTGTGTATCTAATATCTATCGATGATTACAATATTTACACATTTGTATTTGACATTTATTAATGTCATACTTGATAATTTTTATTAATTTTACAAAATTTTTAATTAAATAATAACCATTTGTTAAAATAACTATTTTTCATTTATACATACAAAAAAATGCGTACTTTATATTTGGGTCAATCCATTATATTTCGAATGAAGTCGTCGCTGACTAATTTTTAAAAATTATAATACTTTGCAGGAATGATTTTGAAGTTATCAAGATCACGAAATGAAAAGAATTTTAATAAAATTTTAATTATTTATTGCAAAATATGAATTTAAAGTATATAAGGTGCTGAAAACTGTCAATTTTTTAGCCATTAGAAAATATGCAAAAATACGTAGAATTTACCATAAAAATAAAAAATTTTTTTTGTAATTTACTAAGAATGAATAAATTTATCATTATTTATTGATGTAATTATTTAAATATGTGAAATAATATATAAAATATGATTTTCAAGTTCGCCTGTCAAATAACCTAAATTTGCAAATTTCATCTATTAAATGTGAGAAAGAGAAGTCATTAAATTGAAAAAAACCTTACCAAATATAAAGTACCTGTGACTAATTTTTAGTTTTTCTTAGCACTTTTTTCCTTTTTTCTTCATAAATGTGAAATAAAAAGCAATAAAAATTGGCACTTTGCTTATTTTCACTATTTTCAAATGTAAATAACTTTCTTGGAGAAAACTGAAAAATTACAAAACTTGGGCAATATCTAATTGATCACTAAATACACACACTGGAAAAAAATTCGCTTTGGTCCCGAAGATACTTTTTAAGATAATTAAGTTTAAACTTTTCACAATTTTTATGAGGTTAATGCATGTGATTTTTATAAAATTGAAGTTAGTTCAAAATATTTAACCAATAAAACCTAACTTCGTCCTTAAAAAACTACATGTATTAACCTGATAAAAATTGTGAAAAGTTTAAACTTAATTATCTCAAAAAGTATCTTCGGGACCAAAGCGAATTTTTTTCCAGTGTGTGTAGTTAGTGATCAATTAGATATTGCCCAAGTTTTGTAATTTTTCAGTTTTCTCCAAGAAAGTTATTTACATTTGAAAATAGTGAAAATAAGCAAAGTGCCAATTTTTATTGCTTTTTATTTCACATTTATGAAGAAAAAAGGAAAAAAGTGCTAAGAAAAACTAAAAGTTAGTCACAGGTACTTTATATTTGGTAAGGTTTTTTTCAATTTAATGACTTCTCTTTCTCACATTTAATAGATGAATTTTGCAAATTTAGGTTATTTGACAGGCGAACTTGAAAATCATATTTTATATATTATTTCACATATTTAAATAATTACATCAATTGATAATGATAAATTTATTCATTCTTAGTAAATTACAAAAAAAAATTTTTATTTTTATGGTAAATTCTACGTATTTTTGCATATTTTCTAATGGCTAAAAAATAGACAGTTTTCAGCACCTCATATACTTTAAATTCATATTTTGCAATAAATAATTAAAATTTTATTAAAATTCTTTTTATTTCGTGATCTTGATAACTTCAAAATCATTCCTGCAAAGTATTATAATTTTTAAAAATTAGTCAGCGACGACTTCAGTCGAAATATAATGGATTGACCCATTTATTTTATAATTTTCATATAAGTATGTCGAAACCTATACCTATAGGCATTTTATGTCAATTATTTATTAATAGATTAATATTTAAGCATTTATAAAATTTAAAATATAAAATAAAAAAAAATTAACACGCATAAATTTCGATAAAAAGCTTCAAAGAAAAGAATTTTTTTCTTGTATTTTAAATAGATAAATAAAACCTTGTGGAAATTGTAAATTATTCAATTTTCTTATCAGTGAAAATTTGTATATAAACGTCTTAAAGGTTTAGATAATTTTCAAATCAAACAATGAATTTTGAAACAAAGTTCCTTGGGTCACTCCTGTTGGTAGTGGCTATTGCCACTTCTAATTTTGGTCAAACTACTTTTAGGACAACACAACTCAATACCATCGTAAGTTTGTTTTCAACATTTTTGTCTTCTCTATTAATGAATAGAAATAAAATACACTGTTAAAAATGTTTCAAAAATTCATTTACAACTTTACACCAAGTGTACAGTTGTACGGACTCGGTGTTAAAATTTGGTACGAAATTGCATGAACAACCTCATTTTGCACCGAGTCCAGTGTAAATTTAAGAAATTGTTATCGAGTTTTAGAAAAATTACTTCTATTAACCTGGAAATGAAGGAATATTTTTTAAATAATATTATCAGCTAAACTCTAACGTTCTCCATCGCAAAAATTTATTTGAGTGTTTATTTAGTAGTAATTTAAATATTGCCCAAGTTTGGAATTTTTCCAGTCAGCTCCTTCACTTTAAATTCTTATTTTAAGAAAAATAATAGAAATTTTAACACGCAGTTTCTTTTATTTCGTTTTCAAAATATCATAGGTATAAAGTCATTTCTGAAAGTACCAATTTAAAAAAAATTATGCCGTAATGACTCAGTAAGATATAATAAACTGACCCCATAATAATAATATATAATTTTTTAAAATTAATATACCATATAATGCATTTATTTTTATTTCATGATTTTATGATCTCTACAATTTCATCATTAAATTAATATTAAATTAAATAATTAATAAAGTAATAAAAATAAAATTATTTTAATTTATTTTTAAATTTTGTGTACTTTTTTAATAACTATTAAAAAATATTTCGACGCTCCCGACGATAAACTATTTATTCGAACTTCAGTGCAATTACAATATAATCCTTATTTAAATAATTATTTTAAAAAGTTTAAAAAATGTTATTAATAATTAAAATACAAAGTTTAATATTTGCTTTCAAAATTTTTCTTTATTTAAATAATTGATTTACTTACATTATTAAATTATATTGTGAAATTATTTATATAAGAATTTGAATAAAAATAAAAATTAGGTTAACCTTTTATAGAATTCAATTAGAATTGATATCATACGTCCAAAGCAAATGAATGGACATAATTTTGCACAATTTTCTGAACTAACATTTTATTGCACTACAGTTTCGAATAATCGTCGGAGAGCGTCGATGTATCCTGTGAAAAGAAAACAAAAAGATTTTGTATATAATCTAAAATGCACGCAATAAATGTCAAAGTCTATATTACAACTTTATAGTGTTAAAGACTAACACGTGATTCGAATCACACTTAAAAAATGTTTTGTAAAAAACTTACACTTTCAAGGATGCTAAACTGAAAATTTTCACCTTGTGGTGTGAAATCAGATTTCATTTTTAACAGTGTAGAATTAGAAATTAAAATAAAAATCTTTTTTTTATTTTAGATCTGCAATGAATCCCAAACTAAAGAATTTATTTCAATTATGAATATAACAAATATAACAATAAATGAAATTCCTCGGGATAAAAATTTGGTGGTTTTAACTGACTCTACAGATATATATTCGACATACAAAGAAAAATTAATTGAAGAAGAAGCAACGTTCATACCATTTTATGGAACAATAGACGTGCAAACAATATTTAGAATAGCAGTTATTTTCCATTCAACAAAAGAAAAAATTAAATTTATTATTCATGGCAATAGTTCTGAAAATGCTGCAAATATTTTTGAGAATTTGGTCAATTTTATCGATATCTCTGATTTAAAAGATAATATTGCTGTTGCATTGACGATTCCCAATGTTGAAGGTAACATTATGACCAACGGTACTTTTTCTACATGGGAAATAAATAATGGTAATAAAATTACTAAATTTACTTTTAGTCAAAAGATTCAAAAGCAATGTAATTGTGCAATGCAATATGTGAACCAACAAGTTTCCTTAGATATGAAAAAAGTTGTTGAAGAATTAGAAAATAAAAGTTATGAACAAGATACTGTGGCAAGAATGTACAATTGTCTCTGGTCTTTCGCTAGATCGAATCATAATAATGTTAATAATTATATTCTAAATTTTCGAAAATGTTTCAATGTTATTCAATTCCCAAAAACACATGCTTTGGTACAAAATGAATATTTAATAAAATTGATATTATTTACTGAATGTTTTCAATTTCAAGAAGCTAGTGTCGCCTGGTCTGAGCCATTAAGAAATTTTCAGCTACAACGTTTGGGAAACTTAAATGATTGGTACCCGAAAACTAATAATGGTTTGCTAATTCGAAGAAAAGTAAATCAGAGTTGTAATGCTATGAGAAAAGACTTCAAATTGAATGCGAGGGGAAATTTTGTTAAACTAAGCGATCTCGATTTCAAGCAATGTGATAAAGAACCTAAAGTAATTGAAATATTTGGATTGAAAAAAGTTATAATTGATAAGGATATGGATTTTACTGGGAAGGATGTTCAAATGATAATCATAGCACCCATATGGGAAGTAATTTCGTCTTCGAATAATGGAACAACTGAGCGTAGAGTAATTAATTTAAATGGTAGAAACGGTACGAATTTTGATAAAGAAAGAGCGGATGATGGCAATCGAGATGGAAATAAAAATGGTGCTAATGGTTTAGCTGGGAAGCCAGGAGGACCTGCTGGAAGCTTTTACGGAATCACAAACAAAATTATAAATGCAGAACAATTAACTATTTTGGCAAATGGAGGAAGAGGAGGAAATGGACAAAGTGGTGGACACGGGGCTGTCGGTGCCGATGGATTATCTTATAACGGAGCACCTGCAATAGTTTGTGGAGAAAAACTTGCAGGATGGCATACTAGCAGAGGAATGTACGGAATGACAGAATATGGTACAGAAGCAACTTATCATTTTGATGCCATATATGGTAAGTCTGGATCTATTGGCGGAAGCGGAGGTAATGGAGGTATTGGCGGAATTGGCGGGAAAAAAGGCAGTGTTTATATTTTCCAATTAAAAAATAATACAGATAGGTACGAATCATTTACAGTAGATGGTGAAGCAGGGTCATCAGGTAAAGGTGGAAAGGCTGCTTTGGGTGGTAAAGAAGGTAATATGGTCATTGCATGTGAATGCTGTATTTGGTGGTGTAGTGGCTGTGAAAAATACACAGTGATAGGACCTTTCAATAAAGTAGCTAAAATGGGTTCTGAAGGGAAGTCAGGCATCAGTCTGAAGAGGAAAATAGATGCAGAGAATTCACATACTGAAAATAGTCTTCCAAATTCATTGAATAGATATAAAATGTTCATTAGAACCTATCTAACAAAATTTCCTTTCAGACAAATACTATGGTCCTTTTATAATGATATAAATACATATATGTTTAGGTATGATACATTGAGTTTAGTTGAAGATTATATAGGATTAGAGAAACAATTTTTTTCTTTAAATCACTTTAACTTTACATCTTCATATCAACAATTTAAGAATCGAATTGACATGTATGTCCTAAATCCTAAAGAACAAGAAAAAACTGCAGAATACAAAAAAATTATCGAAGAATTAAAAAATGATGCCGAAAGTAAGTTGTATTTTTTAAAATGTTTTTTGTTACATAAAAAATAGTTTTTAATTAAATTTATTTTCAGAACGTCTTAAATCTGTCTTATCACATCGTTTCTATTATGATGTCACTCCAGACCCAATTGAAGAAGCAAAGAATTCTTTCAAGCCACTGATAATTCAATTAGAAAATTTTAGAAGTACTAACATTATTTTACATCTTCTCAAACAACATATTTTTTCACTGGAAGATACGATGGCAGAAGGTCAAAGATTAATTGAAACATTGGCAAAAGATGCTATCTGGGATACAGAAGACATGTTAGATCAAGAATTGGATTCTGTACTTACAGAAATTTTAGAGATGAAGCAGCATGAACTTTACAATCAAGATAAACTGAAAGAAAGTCGTGAGAAATTAGGAAAAATTATAAGCCTTAGAAGAATGTTTGGAATTTTGAAAGTTGGTTGTGCAGCATTAGGAATTATAAATCCTTTTTTAGGAACAGCGGCTATAGCTGCTATTGGAGTTGTCGACGCATTTACAACTGATGGAGACGAAGCACAAGTAACCGCCATACCAAAATATTTCGAGAATGTGGTTAAAGAGTCCGATAATTACTTTAAAAACATGAAGACTGAACAAAATAATATCATTGAAGAACAGGAAAAATTTGTGAAGGCAAAAATTAAGGAAACTACAACAGTCGTTGGTGCTGCTGTGATCTCTGATGTTTGGGAATCATCAAGCAAATATAGAAACATAGGTTATGGAACACTGCAAATTGAGGAATTAAAAAATTCCCGATACGCTATGCAGGAAGTCTACGCTCGTAAAGAAACTCAATTAACAATAGAATTAGAAAATTTAAAAAAACCAAATGAAAAACAGGATATAAATGGTATAAAAGCTCTTGAAACTGGATTAGATGTAACTAAATATTTAAAAGTAACATCTATGATTTCCGCAGGTATATCGGAAAGCGTTGTTAGTATTATGAGAAATAATAAAAAAGTTAATGAAATTGATGCAGCACTAACCAAAAGTTATGATACTTGGAAAGAACTTAATTCATTAGAGAACAATATTTATGACAAAATTAATCCACTGTTTACTAACATGAAGACAAATTTAGATAGTGTGCAGAGTGATCTGGAAAATATGAATGAAATTCAACAAGAAATTGCAAAATGGAATGTTACCGGCACAATTAAGGGCATACAGCATATTTTAAATAGTGTGACTAAAAACTTTAAAGTAAATGAGAACATGAATTTTGTGTTCAATAAACTCATTGCAGATTTTGACACACTTTTTAATTTACACACATTATTGTTGGATGGCAAGAAGGAAAAATTAGATAAAATCTATCTTACTAATATTCTCATTGCACATTCTAATCATGGTAATAATTTATTAATTAGTGATTCTGAATTGCGAAATGCGATATCAGAATTGCAGATTCTTAGAACAACGAATCAATTAGCTGAAAAATATGATAAATGGCTTTTTGCGTTGAAACAGTATGCTTTCCCTTATAGTGGAGAAATACTTGATTCATTACCCGATTTGAGTGAATTTACAAACGAAAGTATGACTAATTTTGGAAATTTTATAATTAAAAATAAAGATTTCATAATAGCAAATTCTGCATTTGCTAAAACTACAGATAATAAAATGACAACAGTTTTCAGAGGTTCTAACTTTCCACATGACATATCAAGATTTTCTTTCTACATTTGGAAAAATGATGAGAATAAACAAGAGATAAAAGATATTTTAAATGGTGGAGAAACAACTTTGGTTGCAGATATCAATAACTTTAATTTGTCTTACGATAGCGTAAAGTTTAATCGTATTAAAATATTATTTACTGCTAATAATGCAAATATGCAAGAGGAATTAAATGAAGAGCTGAAGAATTTTGATGTAAAGCTCACGCATCATGGGGATTCAAAGTATAGATATGGTAGTTCCATTTATGATATTAGAAATAATCCAACACTTTTTTGGTTCGCTTATGCGGCAAACAATAATGAACGGGAATCACAACTTGTTTCGAGATTCGCTAATGCTCCCTACATGTTAAGTCCATATGCAACATGGTCTATTGAACTTTCGCCAATACATCCATCGCGTAACTTTACATTTTTACAGAAATTCGCTGATATTGTTAGTCTAGAACTTATAGGAAATGCTGAATATTTGAAAAATTCTACATGTGACTCAACATGTGAAGTAAAAATGAAAAAATTTTATACACTTGCAACTGATTTAGCAAAAAATTAATAATTTACATATTTGTGAAGTTTTATTGTAATTAAAAAAAAATTATATTTACCTTCTAAAAAATTTTAACAAGAAAAATCTAGTTTAGTGTTAGATATGTAACAACAACTAAATCTTGTTTTAATTTTATATCATAATCTTGAAAAACCTGATTTTAATATAAGGATTTCCGAAATTTTTAACTCAAAATTCAATTCTAATAATGTCAATTTTTTATATGACTTACTCGTTTACGTCATAGTCGTTAAATAATAATTATTGTATTTACATTCTGTCTATTTAAATAATAAAAATAATTTGTTGAAAAAGGTAAAATTTATTAATTTCTATATATATATATTTACTTTATCAAGAAAATTTGTGCTTTTATAGTTATTTGCATATGTCTAAATATTGACATTTTACGTCAATCTGCTTATAAATTCTATATATTTATATATTTTAATTTAAAATAAATGATATACGAATCGATTAACACATAATATAAATTCCATACCCTAAAATCAATAAATTAAATAAATTTTTGAAAAAAATCATTTTTTGTATTTTTTGAAATAACTTTTTCCTATTATATAAATTTTAATTAATTCTTGTCAAAATTATATTCCTGGCATCAAAACGAATCGATTGATTTATATTGTATCGCATAAGTATCGCATAAAAAATAAATTATTTCAAAAAAATTTCACCTATTAGTTATAGGAACGTGCGACAGAAAATTATTATTAAAAAAAATGTATGATGAATATGATAGGACTCAATGAAGCGCACTTTTTTGATAATAGAAATACTAGAAAGATGGAGAGAGAAAGAGTAAGCAAGAATGGGAGATTGTGAAAAGGAGGGGGAATCTGAATAGCGGGAGATTAGCATTAGTCTCCGTTCCACACAGCCATGTGGCCAAGTTGATGGATATACTGTTAAAAAATCTTTTTCTCATTTTAAAACTTGTTTTCATTATAGAAAGTTTAGAAAAACTAAAATACAATTTAAATCACAAGTGTTGAGTAATAAAAAAATATATTTTTTTTGAAATACTTAGTGAAAAATATTGAATTTTAATTGTAATTGATGTTTTTTTTATTACTGATTATTCTGATAATAGAGTGATTCGACAAAAATGAGTTTACGTGTTCAATCTGGAGTATTAAAAACAATTGTTCGGAGGAATGTTCGTTCATTATCTCAGTTTTACAGCATGTAACAGTGACCTAATATTCTAGTTAGATTTCTACAAAAAAACATATTATTTCATAAGCCACAGGTGCAATGCAATGCCACAGGTGCAACGCATTGCCTAAATAATGTTAAGATATCAATTTAACCCATATTGATAAGATAATAATGTTGAAACCTTAACCCTATATAATGTGCCCTTTACACACTAAAAAAGAAATCTTGATTTCAGCCTATTTTTGAGGCTGAATTTAAGGTGTAAACGGTTTAAGACTTTGTTTTTACTGTGTACCATCGAAGATTTAGATATTCTCCAACCTTTAAACTAAGAACAATTATATTAAATTTGTGAAGTCTTGAAGTAAAATAAAAGTATACCTAAACTTATTATTTATTCTTTATTTTTCCCGTGACAAGCATCAATGATAATGCATTTAGATTTAATGAACAACAAAAGGAGGTCTGTTATATTTAAAATCAAAAACTATTTTTTTTAAATTAGAAATAAAATAAAGAAATCAAAATACGTGAAATGTAACTAACAACTTTTAACCAGGTGTTAATTTTATTTATAACTTAAAATGTTTTTAATAAAATTTCGCTGGTTACACTGAAAATAAAATTTATTTTATTCAAATAATCGGTTACTTGGCTATTATCAAATAAATATTTATTTGTATCAGAAAATTATTGAGTCAATTAAATGATATTTTTTTACAAATATAGAAATTATTGGTACAAATACAGTTTATTTAATTCAAATAAAAGTTATTTGATGAAAGTAAATATTTATTTAATAGTCAAGTATCCAATTATTTGAATCAAATAAATTTTGTTTTCAGTTATTTTTACTTAAATTTGTTAAAACTGATTTATTGGGAGTCGATAAAACAGATTTAATTGACGTAAAAATTCACTGATTCAAAAAAAAAATAATTTTTATAACTTCTAAAAATTTGTTAAAATTCGAATCACGCATAAAATTCGATTGAATGGGAATCTATTTTAAGGTTCAAAATATGAATATCAATGAAAAGAATATGAAATGAATTATGAATACAAAATAGGGACATTACAAAGATAAGATAAAATAAAAAATGGACAGAGGTATTACATGAAATTTAATGAGACCATAAAAGAAAAATAATTAGGATAAGAATTTTTGAAGTGGCGATTTTTGAAGTTATTATTTATGGCAATATTATTTTTTGTTTTTACTAATAAATTAAAAGATTAAAAAATAAATAAGGTAAATAAAATAAAATTAATATTTTATAAAATAAATTAATATTTACAAAATCCTCTCTATATTGTATAAGAAAAAAAATTGAACGTTTTTTTTTTTAAATGTTTATTTTCTACAAAAAGTAAAAAATAGTCACTAGTTAACAAATTGTAAAATTAAATATTTATCAACATTTTTCATATATAAACTATAATAATAAATTATTTAGAATTTCGAATATTTTCTTTTACATAACTTGTAACAAATACAATTTCCCCTCCATATCATTATCAATTTTTCGTTGCATAAATTTATAATTAATTAGCAGATAGTACTTAAGTGAATCAATCCACTCGTCAATATTATTTTTCACTGATGAATGAATGCCAATAATAATTTTCATTATTAATTCACGATAATCATCCGATTGTCTAAATGGTCTAATTCTCTCTCGTAGATTGACATTTATAAATTCCCATAGAAAGTCAACAGTTTCAGAAATAGCATTACTTTTTAAATATTTTTTACATTTTTTAAATAAATCTTTATTAATTTTTCTCACCAATTTAATGCTAATCAATAGTAATTTACCAAAAATTACATCTGGATTATCAATTTCGCAAATATGATTTAAAAATGATGAAAATAAAGTTAAACTCAATTTTGAATTGGTAAATTCCTCTTTATAACGTGACAAGAAATTTTTCAATACTTTTTCAAAAATATTGTTACTTATACTATTATTTGTCGTTAATGCAACATTAATAGGTCGAATTCCATTTTTTTGTTCCTTCAATTTTTTAACAAAATCCAAAGGTGTCATTAATTGTTTTCCATCAATGACAATTAATCCATCGGTCAATGAAACTTCAATTCCTTTAATTATAAAATCATCTTTAATAATTGAACACGATAGCAAATTTTTATTACTTATTTTAATAGTCGATCGAATTATTTGTTCCGGTGAATTATGAAGGGATGTACTGTTTTTTACCATTCGTCAAAATTATTTTCTATGTCGATTTTTTCTCAAACTATTCTCAAAATCTTGAATAAATTCTGTTTGATTTTTCTTTAAGATACTATTGGCAAATTGTAAATCAACTGTTGAATTTGTAAATAATAATAATTTCGAAACAAGATTTAGAGTGTCTTGTGCTGAAACATAATGTTTATGACGAGAATCGTAAATGTTGTTAATTATAAAACCAACATTAACTCCACTAGCGGCAATTGATCCAATTTGTGCCGAACTGTGAACTATTTTTGCAGCAGTACTTAAAGTAGTATTTTTAATTGCATTTGATAGTAACATAGAACCGCCACTTGTTGCCACTGTTAAAATACTATTCGCTAATCCAAACCATCGTAGAAATCCGTCTTTGTCTTTCATGCTAATTGATTGTTCGTGAATATGGCGATCTGCTATTTTGTGAGAATTCCTTCCCATTGACCACAATCCACTTATTCCCATTCCTACTGCTCCTGAAAGTAATTTTTTTTTATATACTTTTGATTTTAAAAAAACCTTTTCAGCGCGGGCCAACGCAGAATGAAATCTCTAATCGTAAATCTTAAGCTTTTACATGAGAGAGAAAAGGACAAAAGATATGCCTATCCTTTTCTCTCTCATGTAAAAGCTTAAGATTTACGATTAGAGATTTCATTCTGCTTAGGCCTAGTAAAATGAGTGAATCCCCGAAAGTATAATCGCCAAAATATCCCCACTCACCATTTGTCATAATTCTCGTCAACTACCGCACCCTGTTCTAGTAAAAATTTAGTAACTTTATAGTAACTTTTAATTTTAACAATGAACTCACTAAATTTTCACTAGAGCAAGGTGCTGTAGTTGACGAGAATTATGACAAATGACGAGTGGGGACAATGAAAACCAACCTTATACATAACTTAAGGCTGCGTCCACAATGTATTTAATACAAAAAAATTTGTATGTATTTGTATTAATTTCTATTAATACTTTACGCCTCCATGTAAATAATTAACTGAATCAAATATTTATGATTTTTTGATACAAATAAAAATTATTTGTTACAATATTTAATTCTTAGAAATTAATGTCAATTATGAAGAATATTAATTTGTAATTTTCATTTACATAAAACTTTTTAATAACAAAAACATGAAATTTTTCTTCATAAGTTAAATCAATCTATAAAAAATTTGAATGAAAGAAATAATTAAATTAAATAATTTCTGATTTAAGTCAAATTTCGATTTATATGAAAAAAAATTGTTTTGATGCAAAAAAATTGTGTATTCGGATCGAATACCATTTTCCGCAATTAAAGACGTTTTAGTTTCAATTAAAACAATAACTCATGTTGACTAATTAAATATTTGGTTCAAGAAAATTTTTTGGTTATTTCAAAATTTGAATTAAAGAAACATGTGAAATTTTCATAATTGATTTAAAGCAATATTATTTATTATTTTGTAATATTCCATATATTTTATTTAAATAATTTTTATTTGATATACAAATTACTGTTTATTTGATACGATAAAATAAAATACTTAGATCAGGTAAATATTTATTTGGTTCAAATATGCATATTTACTGAATAATAGACAAGTAAATTATTTACTTGGATCAAGTAATTTTTATTTGTATATTATTCTATTTAAAAATTTTGAAGTTACCTACATGAATATTATAGTTAATAATATTAAATTGAAATTAAATAATTAATAATTAATTTTAGATTAAAATTACCTAAAGCCATAACAGTGCCACCAACAGGATTAAAAGTAGCTGCAAGTCCAACTCCAGCACAACCCAAACCAACAAATCTATTAATCTTGTCAATATTATTAATTATCTTTGCATTACACGATGGCGATTTATACATTTCAATAGAAACATAGGAAATTTTTTCCGACCATTGATCTCTATAATCACCTTGATATTCGCCTAATTTTGGCACCACCATAAAACACTGTGGCAAATTATTATAATTTAAATAATCCTTCCAACTTTTGTAAACTCGTTCACAATCGTCAATATAGTAGGTCTCTAATTTTGTCGTCACTATATTTCCATTTTCAGTTTGTTTAACAATATTTTTTAAAACTTTAAATATTGGTATTGGTTGTAAACATTTGTTAACATGTTCATCACTAAAATATTTACAACATTCCGTTGATGTATCAAATATCACATTATAAATTAATCCACACATTATTTCTTTTTCACGTGTATTTTGAATTCCATGGCGTACAATTTTTTCATATATCTTGTCAATTATTTGTCGTTGTTGTGAATCGTGAAAAAAAAATTCATCATTTAAATGTTTTTCAAAAAAACATGTTGCATCAATTGTTAATTGATTAATTTGCGGTGGACCAAAAAGTGCAGTGCCAATAAAATTTTTTAAATGATATGGTTTCTTTTGATCGTAAATATTCCAGTCGCTGAGTAATTCATAAAAATTTTGCTGGCAATTTCTAGCTGCTTTTATCAATTTTTCCTAATGAATATTATATATAATTACCTATTTTTTAACTAAATATTAATATAATTAACAGAATAAAAAAGTTACTGTTAAACATAATATTAATTCATCTTATTCAAATTGATATATTTTAAAACTGTAATTTTGTAAACTAATATAAATATGAAACTAGATAAAAACTAATACTAATATTAGATAAAAAAATTTACAATTTTAATTATTGTATACATACTTTTGTATCTTTTAGTGGAGTCATATTAATTATTATTTTAATAAGATTGAAGACACTATTTTGATTTTAAATCACTGAGTTATTATTACAATTATATTAGAATATATTACAATTATACGAAGCGAAAAGCAGAAATTAATATTTTCAAGGACACAATCTATTGACAATCGAACCCAATACTTAATTGTTTAGAACATGCTTGGAGCAGTAAAAGTTATTTTACTATATATAACTCTTAAATTTAATCTAATTCATTTTATATTAATTTTTATATAATTTAATTTATTTTTATATAATTTTCATGCTTTAACTTTACTTATGTAATTTCATTGGACACTAAAATAAACTTTAGTTAAAGTTTAAAATGACTATAGCCGATTATCTATTTTCACGCCGAGAACAGACGTAACTTTAGCCAATTGTCTATAATCACGACCAGAACAGGCGTGACTTTAGTCAAACGCCTATTTTACGCCGTAAAAAGACGTGACTTTAGTCAATTGTCTATATTCACGTCGTGAAAAGGACGTGACTTTAGCCAATTGTATATTTTTACCCCGTGAAAAGACGTGAATTTAGCCAATTGTCTATTTTCACGCCAAGAACAAACGTGATTTTAGCCAATTGTCTATTTTTACGAAGTGAAAATTATTAGTTACTCTTGATCTGAAATGACACATATGGAGACAGTGACTAAATGTTTTTATAATGTATAGATAGATAAATATTGCGTGAATCGACAAAATGAATATAAGTGTTCAATATTGTGTTTTAAAAACACTTGTTCGGAACAATTATTATCGTTCTCTATCTCAGTTCTATAATATTAATGATAATTCTTTTGGATTTAATGAACAACAAAAAGAGGTATTTTCTTATTCTTATTAAATAATGTATTATGTATAACCATTTTATATAAATTAAGATAGATTAAAAGATTATAAAAGTTAAATTAAAATATTATATAATATATGTAGAATAAAAAATTATAAATTATTATAATTATTGTATTGAATTTTTTACTTTCTTAAAATCTAAGAAAATAAATTTTACATCTATTTTTGAAATGCATATACGCATTTACTTTGTACAGTTGCGCAACTTGGCTTTTAATTTTGCGCAAAAGGAACTCGCCCCAAAAGCTTCAAAAATTGACAAAACAGATCATTTTGATAATTTGAGGGTATGTAATTATTAAAATAATTCAAACTTAACTATATAAGAAGGAAAAAAAAAATTATGAATGCTTGTTAATTTTTAAAAGTCATTTTGGAAGAAAATGGGTGAATTGGGGTTTCATGGAATAACTGCAAAATCAGAATATGGCGGGACTGGAGGAACTTATTTAGATCATGTTATTATAGCAGAAGAAATTAGTAGAGCTTCTGGTGCTATAGGACTTAGTTATGTCATTCATTCGAATGTGTGTTTAAATCAAATTCACAGACACGGCACTGAGGAGCAAAAACACTATTATTTACCAAAGGTAATGGAGACAAAAATTTTAATTAGTTATACAATTTAGAAATAATAAGTCTCATAAAAATTCAAGTTAAAATTGCATCACGTGGTTAATTAATTGAATTAAATTCTTTATAATTTTTAATTACCGTACATTAAAATTTTTATAGTTTTTTAGTGTTTTAAATATTTTACTCTCTTCTAAAGCTTTGTAGTGGTGAACATGTGGGAGCTTTGGCAATGTCGGAAGCGGGTTCAGGTTCAGATGTCGTTTCAATGAAATTAAAGGCAGAGAAAAAGGGCGATTACTACATTTTAAATGGAAACAAATTTTGGATTACAAATGGACCAGACGCTGACACTTTAGTTGTTTATGCAAAAACAGACCTGAATTGTGCAAAACCACAACATGGAATTACGAGTTTTATTGTGGAAAAAGGAACTCCCGGTTTTAGCACTGGACAAAAACTCGATAAATTTGGAATGAGGGGTTCAAATACATCGGAATTAATATTCGAAAACTGTAAAATTCCTGGTATATAAATCCTTTAAATATTTAAAGAATTTTATTTCAATTGTAGTAACAGATATACTATAATTAATTAAATGTTTCAATTTCATCACAGATAATTAAAAGGCATTAAAATAAGCTGCAATGCTTATTATTTTAATCCAATTTTGCTTATTTTAATCCATTTTGGTATTAAAATAAGCAAAATTGGATTAAAATAATAAGCGTTGCTGCTTATTTTAATGCCTTTTAATTTTCTGTGTTTATATGAAAAATGTAAAATTTAATTCACCAAAAAAAATTTTAAACCCATATTTCAGCTAAAAATATTTTGGGCAAATTAAATCAAGGTGTTTATGTATTAATGAGTGGTTTGGACTTGGAACGACTTGTTGCATCAGCAATTAGTATTGGGTGATTTTGTAATCTATATATTTGTAATTTTTTTATTAAATAAGTATAATTAAACGAAAAATTTTCTTCTAGAATTATGCAGGCATGTTGTGATGTTGCTTTTAAATACGCACACGAACGGGAGCAATTTAATAAACCAATCGCTCATTTTCAGATGATGCAGGTATATACAACTATATTCAAATTAAATAAAAGCTAAAATTTCTTTTTTGCAAAGAATTTTTTTTTTAATTTTAATTTTATAACGATAATAAAATAATAATATTTTTAAAAATTAAATATATTTAGGAAAAACTTGCCAATATGCATATGGCTCTGTCTACCAGTAAATGTTACACATATTCCATTGCAAAGGCATGTGATGCTGGTTATGTTGATCGTAAAGATTGCGCGGCAGTTATCACTTATGGAGCTGAAGCATCAGTGAAAGTAGCTCTCGATGCTATACAAATTTTAGGTAGTTTGAAATTTTTTTTCAAAATAGAAGCGATTTTTTTTTTGAATTAGAAAATTAATGGAGGGCATAATCTCAAAAGTGATAAATTTTTAACAATTTAACGCAAACAAAATTATTTTGTGTTCCATTCTTTAAAAATTAAAAAGAAAAACAGAATCTTTTGTAAAAAAAAATTTCTAGGTGGCAATGGATATGTAAATGATTATCCAGTTGGCCGCTTTTTGAGAGATGCCAAATTGGGAGAAATTGGCGCTGGTACTTCACAGATACGAAGAATGGTTATTGGTCGAGCAATAGCTGAAGACTATTCATAGTATGCAGTAAAATTTAGAATAAATAATGGATCTAGTTTTTTTATGTACAAAAAAACCATCTTAAAATTGTTCTATTCAGAAATTTTTCATTTTTAATATATGATTCTGAAAAGGGAATTTTTTTTTAAACACATTATCCTTTTTGATAATTATTAAGTATTTTTAATTTTAGGAATTTTCCAATTTCTAACATTAATTTGTGTATCTAATATCTATCTATGATTACAATATTTACACATTTGTATTTGACATTTATTAACGTCATACTTGATAATTTTTATTAATTTTACAAATTTTTAATTAAATAATAACCATTTGTTAAAATAAACATTTTTCATTTATACATACAAAAAAATGCGTACTTTATATTTATTTTATAATTTTCATATAAGTATGTCGAAACCTATACCTATAGGCATTTTATGTCAATTATTTATTAATAGATTAATATATACGCATTTATAAAATTTAAAATATAAAATAAAAAAAAATTGACACGCATAAATTTCCATAAAAAGCTTCAAAGAAAAGAATTTTTTTCTTGTATTTTAAATAGATAAATAAAAAGTTGTGGAAATTGTAAATTATTCAATTTTCTTATTAGTAAAAATTTGTATATAAACGTCTTAAAGGTTTCGATAATTTTCAAATGAAACAATGAATTGTGAAACAAAGTTCCTTGGGTCACTCCTGTTGGTAGTGGCTATTGCCACTTCTAATTTTGGTCAAACTACTTTTAGGACAACACAACTCAATACCATCGTAAGTTTGTTTTCAACATTTTTGTCTTCTCTATTAATGAATAGAAATAAAATAGAATTAAAATTAAAATATTTTTTTTTATTTCAGATCTGCAATGAATCCCAAACTAAAGAATTTATTTCAATTATGAATATAACAAATATAACAATAAATGAAATTCCTCGGGATAAAAATTTGGTGGTTTTAACTGACTCTACAGATATATATTCGACATACAAAGAAAGATTAATTGAAGAAGAAGCAACGTTCATACCATTTTATGGAACAATAGACATGCAAACAATATTTAGAATAGCAGTTATTTTCCATTCAACAAAAGAAAAAATTAAATTTATTATTCATGGCAATAGTTCTGAAAATGCTGCAAATATTTTTGAGAATTTGGCCAATTTTATCGATATCTCTGATTTAAAAGATAATATTGCTGTTGCATTGACGATTCCTGATGTTGAAGGTAACATTATGACCAACGATGAATATATAAATCGAGTAGCATATTTTCATGCTGTTTTTAATAGTCTTACATCTTCAAATAATTGGATTAACCCACCATTTAGAGCAATTATGAATAATTCACCAAAATATTTTCGTACTTTTTCTACATGGGAAATAAATAAAAGGAATAAAATTACTAAATTTACTTTTAGTCAAAAGATTCAAAAGCAATGCAATTGTGCAATGCAATATGTGAACCAACAAGTTTCCTTAGATATGAAAAAAGTTGTTGAAGAATTAGAAAATAAAAGTTATGAACAAGATACTGTGGCAACAATGTATAATTGTCTCTGGTCTTTCGCAAGATCGAATCATAATAATGTTAATAATTATATTCTAAATTTTCGTAAATGTTTCAATGGTATTCAATTCCCAAAAACACATGCTTTGGTACAAAATGAATATTTAATAAAATTGATATTATTTACTGAATGTTTTCAATTTCAAGAAGCTAGTGTCGCCTGGTCTGAGCCATTAAGAAATTTTCAGCTACAACGTTTATTGGGAAACTTAAAAAATTGGTACCCGAGAACTGATAATGGTTTGCTAATTCGAAGAAAAGTAAATCAGAGTTGTAATGCTATGAGAAAAGACTTCAAATTGAATGCGAGGGGAAATTTTGTTAAACTAAGCGATCTCGATTTCAAGCAATGTGATAAAGAACCTAAAGTAATTGAAATATTTGGATTGGAAAAAGTTATAATTGATAAGGATATGGATTTTACTGGGAAGGATGTTCAAATGATAATCATAGCACCCATATGGGAAGTAATTTCGTCTTCGAATAATGGAACAATTGAGCGTAGATTAATTAATTTAAATGGTAGAAATGGAACGAATTTTAATAAAGAAAGAGCTGATAATGGCACTCGAGATGGAAATAGAAATGGTGCTAATGGCTTAGCTGGGAAACCAGGAGGACCTGCTGGAAGCCTTTACGGACTCACAAACAAAATTATAAATGCAGAACAATTAACTATTTTGGCAAATGGAGGAAGAGGAGGAAATGGACAAAGTGGTGGACACGGGGCTGTCGGTGCCGATGGATTATCTTATAACGGAGCACCTGCAATAGTTTGTGATGAAAAACTTGAAGGATGGCAGTACAAATTGAGCGTATATGTATTTAATACTACCCCTCGCCTTGCAAAGAGTTACGTTTATGATAAAATATATGGAAAGCCTGGAAAAGTTGGTGGAAGCGGAGGTAATGGAGGTATTGGCGGAATGGGCGGGAAATATGGCCTTGTTAATATTTTCCAATCTTCAAATAATAGAGATAGTTTCGAATTATTTGCACAACCTGGTAATAAAGGATTAGATGGTGAAGGTGGAAAAGCTGCTTTGGGTGGTAAAAATGGAAAAATTATGACAACAAATATCCTTTGTCATTTATGGGGCAGCCTTAATGACCTCACAGTGGTATCAACTGACACTGGAAGCGCTAGTATGGGTTTAGAGGGAAAATCAGGCATCAGTCTAAAGAGGAAAATAGATGCAGAGGATTCACATAGTGAGAATAGTTTACGAAGTTCATTGATTAGATACAAAATTTTTATTAGAACCCATCTGGCATATTCAAACTTTACTAACAAACAAGAACTATGGGAGTTTCATGATGATTTAAATATAAATATGAATAGCGATAATACATTGAGTTTAGTTGAAGATTATATAGGATTAGAGAAACAATTTTTTTCCTTAAATGACAAAATTAACTTTATCAAATTATACCAACAATTGAAAAATCGAATTGACATGTTTGCCGAAAATCCTTATGAAGAAGAAAGTAATGCAGAATACAAAAAAATTATCAAAGAATTAAAAAATGATGCCGAAAGTAAGTTTTGTATTTTTTAATTTCTAATTATTTTTTTATGTTACATATAAAGAATTGTTTTTGATTAAATTTATTTTCAGAACGTCTTAAATCTGTGCGATCATATCGTTCCTACTATGATGTTATTTTGAACGTAAATGAAGAAGCAGCTAATTCTTTGAAGCCACTGATAATTCAATTAAAAAATTTTAGAACTAATAACTATATTTTACGTCTTCTCAAACAACATATTTTTTCACTGGAAGATACAATGGCTGATGGTGAAAGGTTAATTAAAACTGTGGCAACAGATGCTATCTGGGATACAGAAGACATGTTAGATCAAGAATTAAATTCTTTACTTACAGAAATTTTAGAGATGGAGAAGGAAGCATTAACTAATCAAGATGAACTGAAGAAAAGTCGTGAGAAATTAGAACAAATTATGATGCTCAAAATATTGTTTGGAATTTTGAAAGTTGCTGGCGGAGCATTAGGAATTATTAATCCTGTTTTAGGAACAGCAGCTGCATCTGCTATTGGAGTTGTTGAAGCATTTACAACTGATGGAAGCGAAGCACAAGTAGCTGCCTTACCAAAAGCTCTCGAGAATGTGGCTAAAGAGTCCGAAAGTTATTTTAAAGACATGGAGAAAGAACAAGAGAAGATTATTGAAGAACAGAGAAAATTTGTGAATAAAAAAATTAAGGAAACCAGATATGGTGCTGCTGTTATCACTGATGTTTGGGACTCATCAAGTAAATATAGAAGCATTGGTGATGGAACACAAAATCAAAAATTAAAAAATTCTGGATACGTTATGATGGAAGTCTACGCTAGTAAAGAAACTGAATTAACAATAAAATTAGATAAGCTACAAAAATCAGGACAAGAGAAGAATATAAATAAAATAAAAGCTGTTGAAAGTGGATTAGCAGTAGCTAAATATTTAAAAGCAACATCTGTTGCTTTTACAGCTATATCCGAAAGTGCTATTAGTATTATGAAAGATGAGAAAAAAGTTAATGAAATTGATGCAGCACTGAAAAAAAGTCATGTTATTTGGCAAAGACTCAATTTATTAGAGAACAATATTTATGACAAAATTAATCCACTGCTTACTAACATGAAAACCAATTTAGATAGTGTGAAGAGTGATTTGGAAAATATGAATGAATTTCAACAAGAAATTGCAAAATGGAATGTTACAGGCACCATTAAGGGGATACAGCGTATTTTAAATAATGTGACAAAAAATTTTAAAGTAAATGAAAAAATGAATTTTGCGTTCGATAAACTCATTGCAGATTTTGACTCACTTTTTAATTTACACACATTATTGTTGGATAGCAAGAAGGAAAAATCAGATAAATTTTATCTTACTAATCTTCTCATTGCACATTCTAATCATGGTAATAATTTATTAATTAGTGATTCTGAATTGCGAAATGCAATATCAGAATTGCAGATTCTTAGAATAACGAATCAATTAGCTGAAAAATATGATAAATGGCTTTTTGCGTTGAAACAGTATGCTTTCCCTTATAGTGGAGAAATACTTGATTCATTACCCGATTTGAGTGAATTTAGAAACGAAAGTATGACTAATTTTGGAGATTTTATAATTAAAAATAAAGATTTTATAATAGCAAATTCTGCATTTGCTAAAACTACAGATAATAAAATGACAACAGTTTTCAGAGGTTCTAACTTTCCATATGACATATCAAGATTTTCTTTCTACATTTGGAAAAATGATGAGAATAAACAAGAGTTAAAAGATATTTTAAATGGTGTGAAAACAACTTTGGTTGCAGATATCAATAACTTTAATTTGACTTACGATAGCGTAAAGTTTAATCGTATTAAAATATTATTTACTGCTAATAATGGAAATATGCAAGAGGAATTAAATGAAGAGCTGAAGAATTTTGATGTAAAGCTCACGCATCATGGGGATTCAAAGTATAGATATGGTAATTCCATTTATGATATTAGAAATAATCCAACACTTTTTTGGTTCGCTTACGCGGCAAACAATAATGAACGGGAATCACAACTTGTTTCGAGATTCGCTAATGCTCCCTACATGTTAAGTCCATATGCAACATGGTCTATTGAACTTTCGCCAATACATCCATCGCGTAACTTTACATTTTTACAGAAATTCGCTGACATTGTTAGTCTAGAACTTATAGGAAATGCTGAATATTTGAAAAATTCTACATGTGACTCAACATGTGAAGTAAAAATGAAAAAATTTTATACACTTGCAACTGATTTAGCAAAAAATTAATAATTTACATATTTGTGAAGTTTTATTGTAATTAAAAAAAAATTATATTTACCTTCTAAATAATCTTAACAAGAAAAATCTAGTTTAGTGTTAGATATGTAACAACAATTAAATCTTGTTTTAATTTTATATCATAATCTTGGAAAACCTGATTTTAATATAAGGATTTCCGAAATTTTTAACTCAAAATTCAATTCTAATAATGTCAATTTTTTATATGACTTACTCGTTTACGTCATAGTCGTTAAATAATAATTATTGTATTTACATTCTGTCTATTTAAATAATAAAAATAATTTGTTGAAAAAGGTAAAATATATTAATTACTATATATATATTTACTTTATCAAGAAAATTTGTGCTTTTATAGTTATTTGCATATGTCTAAATATTGACATTTTACGTCAATCTGCTTATAAATTCTATATATTTATATATTTTAATTTAAAATAAATGATATACGAATCGATTAACACATAATATAAATTCCATACCCTAAAATCAATAAATTAAATAAATTTTTGAAAAAAATCATGTTTTGTATTTTTTGAAATAACTTTTTCCTATTATATAAATTTTAATTAATTCTTGTCAAAATTATATTCCTGGCATCAAAACGAATCGATTGATTTATATTGTATCGCATAAGTATCGCATAAAAAATAAATTATTTCAAAAAAATTTCACCTATTAGTTATAGGAACGTGCGACAGAAAATTATTATTGAAAAAAATGTATGATGAATATGATAGGACTCAATGAAGCGCACTTTTTTGATAATAGAAATACTAAAAAGATGGAGAGAGAAAGAGTAAGCAAGAATGGGAGATTGTGAAAAGGAGGGGGAATCTGAATAGCGGGAGATTAGCATTAGTCTCCGTTCCACACAGCCATGTGGCCAAGTTGATGGATATACTGTTAAAAAATCTTTTTCTCATTTTAAAACTTGTTTTCATTATAGAAAGTTTAGAAAAACTAAAATACAATTTAAATCACAAGTGTTGAGTAATAAAAAAATATATTTTTTTTGAAATACTTAGTGAAAAATATTGAATTTTAATTGTAATTGATGTTTTTTTTATTACTGATTATTCTGATAATAGAGTGATTCGACAAAAATGAGTTTACGTGTTCAATCTGGAGTATTAAAAACAATTGTACGGAGCAATGTTCGTTCATTATCTCAGTTTTACAGCATCAATGATAATGCATTTGGATTTAATGAACAACAAAAGGAGGTCTGTTATATTTAAAATCAAAAACTATTTTTTTTTTTAAATTAGAAATAAAATAAAGAAATCAAAATACGTGAAATGTAACTAACAACTTTTAACCAGGTGTTAATTTTATTTATAACTTAAAATGTTTTTAATAAAATTTCGCTGGTTACACTGAAAATAAAATTTAGTTTATTCAAATAATCGGTTACTTGGCTATTATCAAATAAATATTTATTTGTATCAGATAATTATTGAGTCAATTAAATGATATTTTTTTACAAATATAGAAATTATTGGTACAAATACAGTTTATTTAATTCAAATAAAAGTCATTTGATGAAAGTAAATATTTATTTAATAGTCAAGTAACCAATTATTTGAATCAAATAAATTTTGTTTTTAGTTATTTTTACTTAAATTTGTTAAAACTGATTTATTGGGAGTCGATAAAACAGATTTAATTGACGTAAAAATTCACTGATTCAAAATAAAAAATAATTTTTATAACTTCTAAAAATTTGTTCATTTTTCTTGAACTTAGAAAAAAATTTTATTTCTTTTAAATAAGTCAAACATATTTTCAGTTTTTTTTTGGTAAAAGTTTTACATTTTTTAAATTAAGAAAAAGTTTTATTTTCTTTTAATTTAGGAAAATTTTACAGAATATAAAATTCTGAAAAATTTGTTAAATAGTTTTACTGTAGGAAACGAGTTTAAAATCTTTTTTAAATTTTTAGTTGCGAAACTTGGCATTCAACTTTGCACAAAAGGAGCTCTCTCCAAAAGCCGCAGAAATTGACAAAACAAATAATTTTGATAATATGAGGGTAGGTAAATGAAATAATAAAAATTTTAAGTAAAAATAAAAAAGAAAATTAAAATGGTTGTATTTGTAGTTAAAATTGAGTTTATCGCACAAAATTGAATACTGAATTTTATATTTCTACGTTAAAAATTGTAAAAATTTTTAAAAAATTCACTTTTTTCAAAAATTGTAATTTTTTTAAAAAACTCATTTAAAATAAATGCCTATTATGTGTGTTATATTTTTTCTGTTATCTACACGTGAAAATTTATTTATTCATTTTAAAATACATTGTTGCTCTAATAGTAATGAAATTAAGAATTTTGCCAAGATGCAAAAAAGTTTCAGTTCTTCATCGACTTTCGATATATTTTAACGAAATGAGAATTTTTAATTTTTATTTAAAAAGAAACAATTTTTTTTAATTTGGGCGCGATTTATTTTTTGCTTTTTTTATTTTACACGATCCTAGTGGCATAAACGAACTTTTTATTTCAAAAAATAAAAAATAGCGATAAAAAGCAAAAAAAAAAATTTTTAAACAAATTATATAAACAAAAAGGATCGTCAGACCCACTTGGAAATTTATTACAAAATTTTCTTATGCTATTTTCATGTATGTTAAAATAAAAAAAGTAAAAAAAAATTCGGTTTGTGCGATCACCCATGAAAGCTATATTGAAATAAATAAATGCAAATAAAAATAATTGTGTTTTTTATTTAAAGCCATTTTGGAAGGAAATGGGAAAACTGGGTTTTCATGGAATAACTGCGAAACCGGAATATGGCGGTACTGGAGGAACTTATTTAGATCACGTAATTGTTACAGAAGAAATTGCTAGAGCCTGCGCTGCTGTGAGTCTTAGCTATGGAGCCCATTCAAATTTATGTTTGAATCAAATTCATAGACACGGTACTGAAGAACAGAAACTCAAATATTTACCAAAGGTAATTGAGTCAAAAAATTTTATTTTATATTCAATAATTTATTTTTTTAACGTAAAATAATGCCCGGTTCTACCATTCATGGTCAACGTAAAATTTCTAAACGCGTTCTACTAATTTTTAACGGGCCCTTATCTCGAGTTAACCGAAGTTAACTTTAACCGGCCGATAGCGACCGGTTAACGGTCCGTTAACGCACTCTAACCTCAAAAGCGTATTAAAAGTGATACATAATACTTCGTATTTATATCATTACTAGCGATGTATTCCTCGCTCGCTAACGCTCGCTCGGTTAAAATTGTACTTATTGTAGTTTATGTATATTATATATATAATTTATGTTTTAAATTAATATCTTATTAATATTGTATAAAATTTATCTTAAAATTGAAAAAAGATGTTACATAAAAATAGTTTGTAAGATTTTCTAAAAGCATATATGCAAAGTATTTTGATTTATTTGAAAATAATTGAAAATAGATTTTTCAAGGACGGTGTCGAGGTCACGGGGTCGGTGTCGTTTTTCGAAATTTGTTAACTTAATATAATAGAAGAAGATGTTTCGTTTTAAATTAAGAAATGTTTAAATTATTAAGTTAAAAACATTTGATTTTAATGACACTTAAAATTAGACACAATATTATAGGTTACTAACTAAAAATTGAAAAAACAACAATAAATAATAAAAAATAATAATAAAAAATTGAAAAAATCAAAAAATTCTTAAAAAATTGCAAAATAACCTTTTTTCGGGATAAAATTGCAAAATAACCCTTTTTCGGGTTAAAATTGAAAAAAGATGTTACATAAAAATAGTTTGTAAGATTTTCTAAAAGCATATATGCAAAGTATTTTGATTTATTTGAAAATAATTGAAAATAGATTTTTCAAGGACGGTGTCGAGGTCACGGGGTCGGTGTTGTTTTTCGAAATTTGTTAACTTAATATAATAGAAGATATTACTTACAATAATAGTTGCAAATAAGCTTCAAATTAAATTTCCATTTGTCAAAATACCACAGAAAAAAGCTAAAATACAACACCTTTTTTTTTGCTTAGGGACTATTGGGAAATCTGTATACAGATACCTTGGCTTCCGCATGCCAAGGTTATGTGGGGTTGGTAAAAAAAAGGAGAACACTAAATAAAATAAGCTGGCGAACTACTACCAGCCCCGACACACTAAAACCCCGTCAACCCTTCTTGGGAGCCCTTTTATCCACCCTCGGTACTGTCGTGAAGACTTTTGACATTATTCAATGATAAAAAATCTATTTTACTTTGATATTCTATTATTTTCTTTAATATTTATTTGCGAATATATTTTTGAAATTTATTTACGTAATATTTTGACAGCATAATTAAATTACATTCATTAAGTTAAAAAGAAATAAAAGAAAAAATATTTTCTAACCTACAAAATTTTCAAATGCATTTATTAAGATGCGTGAATTTAGAAAAATTTTCGAATTATAAAATTGCTACTTATCGACGATTATTATCAATTTTGTCACTTTTTGATTTTAATCTCATTTATATCTTTACTTTCTGAACTTTGTCAGTATTTATTTAGAAAGATCGCTTTGTTTACTTTTCGTCAAAAATACTCGTGTGTCAGACGAAATGTCCCGATAGGTTGGTTTTCATTGTCACCACTCGCCGAAATCCCCACTCGCCATTTGTCATAATTCTCGTCAACTGCCGTACCCTGATCAAGTGAAAATTTATTAACTTTATAGTAATGTTTAATTTTAAGATTAAAGTCACTAAAATTTTTACTAGAGCAGGGTGCGGTAGTTGACGAGAATTATGACAAATGGGGACAATGGAAACCAACCAAATTCTATATAAGGGGTCATTCATAAATTATGTAAGGTCTTTTGGTAGGAGGGGTGGGTAGAACATTTTTGTATGCAAATTTACATGGGTGGGTACCTACTTAAACGAATTTCTTACGTAAGATATATTTTCGAATACTACGGGACAAATATATTTTACATAAATGTTTATAAAAATATATTCTAATAAATATAGAATTAACTAAACATCAAACATTAAGTAAAATTTTTAATCAATATTCAATTAAACAAATTTTTGCAATGTTTTTAAAATTTTATTTACCCTACATAAAAAATATGTTGTTGTGTTTTTTATAGTGTTTTAAATAATTTACTATCCTCTAAAGCTCTGTAGTGGTGAACATGTGGGAGCTTTGGCAATGTCGGAAGCGGGTTCAGGTTCAGATGTCGTTTCAATGAAATTAAAGGCAGAGAAAAAGGGCGATTACTACATTTTAAATGGAACCAAATTTTGGATTACAAATGGACCAGACGCTGACACTCTAGTTGTTTATGCAAAAACAGACCTAAATTGTGCTAAACCACAACATGGAATTACGAGTTTTATTGTGGAAAAAGGAACTCCCGGTTTTAGCATTGGACAAAAACTAGATAAATTAGGAATGAGGGGTTCAAATACATCGGAATTAATTTTCGAAGATTGTAAAATTCCTGGTAATTTTTTTAGTTACATATTCTGAAAACGTTTGGTTGGTCTCCATTATCGCCAATCATTTGTCATAATTATTGTCACCTACCGCACCCTGCTGTGGTCAAAATTTAGTAACTTTTACTTTTAACAATAAAGTCACTAAATTTTCACTAGAGCAAGGTGCGATAGTTGACGAGAATTATGGGGACAATGAAAACCAACCGTTTATGCAAATAAAATTCTGAAAATGTTTTTCCTTAAAATAAGAATAAGTTATTTAAGAATTTGAAAAAATTAAAAATTTACATTTAAATTAGCAGAAAATTTTATGTTTGTAAAAATTATTCTTTTAGCTAGTAATATTTTGGGAAAATTAAATAAAGGAGTTTATGTTTTAATGAGTGGATTGGACTTAGAACGACTTATTTTATCAGCTATTCCCATTGGGTAAGATGATAAATTATTTTTAATTTTGTTGAAAACAAAATTAAATGAAGCTCTTTGTTCTAGAATTATTCAAGCATGTTGTGATGTTGCTTTTAATTATGCACATGAGCGAAAACAATTTGATAAACCAATTGCAGAATTCCAAATGATTCAGGTACATAATTTGAAAATATATAAAATTTTATTAGGATAAAAAATAATTTTTGTACAACTCATTTTTTGGCTAATGAAAGAATTTGAAAATTACTTTAAAGTTTTCTTACAGGTTTACCCTAGTGGATCGCAAACTATGATTCTATGAATATGCGACGAGCTCGTTACACATTCGTAGTTTGTGGAAATAATATGGAATATTGGCGAAGTATACTATTGAATTTAATAAATTATTAAATTGAATAAAAATTTCCATCAATTTTCATTAATTTTTAACATTATTTCCACAGACTACGAATGTGTAACGAATGTGCAACGAATTCGTTGCACATTCATAGTTTGCGATCCGTTAGAGATTCTTTATATAAGAAACTCAAACAAATGAACTTAAAAACTTATTATTTTCAGGAAAAACTTGCAAATATGCATATGGCTTTGTCCACCAGTAGAAATTATACATATAATGTTGCAAGAGCATGTGATGCAGGTTATGTTGATCGAAAAGATTGTGCCGCAGTTATCACATATGCATCCGAATATTCAGTAAAAGTTGCTCTTGATGCTATACAAATTTTAGGTTATTAATTATTACATCAAATTTCTATTGAATATTATATATATACATTTTACAAAAATCTACTGTCAAATGTAAAAACTTAATAAGTCGCTTTTCCGTAAGGGTGAAAATTGTTTGCTGAAATCTATTGACTTTCAAACTTATGGAAAAGTAAACTTACACCAAAATTTTTTCAATGCATTAAAAAAAAATAATTTAAAATATTTTCAGGTGGAAATGGATATATTAATGATTTTCCAACAGGAAGATACTTAAGAGATGCTAAATTATTAGAAATTGGTGCGGGTACATCGGAAATTCGAAAAATGGTTATCAGCCGTGCAATAGCTGAAAATTATGTGTAATTAATTGTTATTTACTAAATTTATATTGTTTATTTTTTTTATATGTTGATATAAAAGAATAATTTATTATAATATTTACTTATTATAAATATTTTTATAAATAAATCATTCCTGAAGTAAATCACATTGTTATCTTCTTCTTCTTGTTGTAATAGCTTACGTCAGGAGAATTATATAATTCCTCCCTAATTATAATTATAATTAGGCGAAAATTTCATTTAAATGTTCAGTAAAAGTTTCACAGTGAACATTTATTTAATCGAGACATTTAAATATTTTAAAGTCAGAATTATAAAATTGAAGATGTTGGATAAAATATGGCGAACGAGATTTGTTAAAGGCCTAAGCAGAATAGATTCTTGAATGGGATCGCAATCGTAAACGGTAACGTAAGAATGAGTAAGAGAAGGATAGCAAATATCTTTATTCTTCTCTCAATCATTCTTACGTTTCCGTTTACGATTGCGTTCCCGTTCAAGAATCTATTATGCTTTGGCCTTAAAAATTTTTTGTATTTGTGTTGGTTTCTATTGTTCTTACGTGACATTTGTCACAATTTTCGTCAACAACCGCACTCTGCTATAGTGAAAATTTAGTGATTCTATTGTTAAAATTAAAAGTTACTAAATTTTTACTTGAACAGGGTGCGGGAGGACAATTGAAATCAACCGTCTATTGTGGAGACAAACTAAAGGTGCTTTTATACCTCCAGTATTTTGGTTAAGCAATTGTCTGCATTGAATTTTCACGATGAATCACTGAATTTGATTGGCTCTAATAATATTCAATTTTCACTGTGGAATTGGAATATTTGTTAGGGCCAATTAAAATCAGTGATACATCAGTACATTTTCATAAATATCATCAGAAGTTTTCTATAAATTTTTTTCAAAAACTAATGTTGAATTCACGAATAAATTTGGAACTAAAATATACAAAGAAATTTATAATTTACCGTGCCGTTTATTTGTAATTATAAATTAAAAATTCTATTTCATGACGTCATTTGCAATATATAGCACAACCTTATATTAAAATAAATCGATTATTTATTTATATTTATTATTACATAGATAACAAAGAAAAACACCAATCCACTTCAAAATAACGATATTTTCTACTCAAAATAAAAGCAAAAACTTTATTTAATTGCGGACAACATAAAATCTTACATTAAATTTAAGAATTGAAATATCAACTTATTTACTTTTATCTATAAATATAACTAAGAAGACAATGTTACACGATTTTGGACAAATTGTCGAATCTGCGTACGTGCGAACGACCGAACACCCGAACCACCTCGCGGTGTTTCACGTCAAAAACATGGAAACAGCGAAATCACAAACGGTTCTTTAGTTTTCGAGGCTAAAATGAATCGAGCATAAACTTGGTTTTGTGGTGGCGCGTAGAAGCTTCCGTAACAAATTGAACAAACTCTACATTCGTATCGACTTCGGCGGTAGGGGATTCCCGCGCTTAACAATTTCGTCTTCCGTAGATCCCTGAGTTGTTGTGATTCATCGCCATTTTTAGAAGGGAATAGGATATGTATTTCTGTTAGTAGCATTCAATCCTTCACACCCTTCACACTGAAAAGAAAAGTCGTTATATATATATTTTTTTCTGACATTCAGAAAATAATTTAAATATTATTTTTTCATCGTATTTCTATTTGAATTCGGTAAGTCTCAAAATTTTAAATATTAATGTGATAATAAAAATGTAAAATATTATTTGCTTATCACATAACAGTATAATACGTTTTTATTTTTGACTACATAATTATGAATCAGTGTTTTTTTCAAAATTTTAGTTTCTTGCACATTTGTGTCAATATTAACTTAAAAAAAGTAATTTAAATAAAAACAACTAGTTTTACTGAATATCATTATTAATAAAATAAAAATTAATAATCTTGAAGATTTTATTGAAATAATAATTAATATACTTTAATAAAAAATTACAGTAAAATTTTCTTAATTTTTTTATTTTTTGATTTGAAAATAAAATAAATCAAATTTTTTCTCTTCAGTTAATAAATTAACTTGTTATGTAATTAGTAAAAAAAAATTTTTTAAATTTCCATTTTGATTTAATTATTTTAATAGAATTTTTAATTTATTTTTATTTTATTCAATTGTAAAACTACAATATTCAAAAATAGTTGAACAAATGACTTTGAATAATTGAAATTTTTATACAATAACTAATTGTGATGTGTACAGTTAAAACAAAAATTGATTACAGTGTAGTCGACCATATGAAAGGTTCATATTTCAAACTATAATATAAACACATATTAAAGCCACATCTTAAGGCTCTGTGATTGTTGTGATTTTTCATGTAAATATTCTCGGTTAATTCTCACAAAATATTTGATAGATTTTATTTTAAATTTTGCAGAGAACTTAAAAATAGTATAAATATTCGGAGAGAATATTTTTGTTATCATATAACAATTACATAACTTTTTAAAACACTGAAAGAATTTTTTTCCAGTAAAAGTAACAAATAATTTCAATGTGTCAATAAAGTTTATTTTTATATAAATAATAGATAAGATAATAATAAATAAATTAATATAAAAGAAGGACATTGTATTCGTTCTTTGAGAACTTGTTTTTGAAATTATAATTATCTCTATATGAATTCATTTTTATCAACAATGATTCATTTTAAACAATATTAGTTTCATGGTTTTGTTGTCAAAATTGATAAAAATTTTTTCAAGAAAAATAATTTTAACATTTTTTTAAAAATCTTATTCACTGAATTTCAAAGTTTGAAAATTTATAATTCTAAATTATTAGAATTATTTAATTAATATCGTTTTTATTATGAAATCAATTCAAATATATTCTACTCGGACGTTAAAGAATTAAATAATTATAATTCTAAAATATTGTAAATAAATTTTTTTAAAAATATAGATATTTCAATAAATTATTCTTAACAAGTATGAATTAATCAAATTTATTTAAATATTAGAATATTTATTATCTACCATTTTAGAAAGTTTATTTTTTTCAAAAAATTTAAAAATATTTAAAATTCATACAATTCAAAATTATGAAAAAAGAGCGTATAAAAAATTTCGGCAATGAAAAATAATTAAAATTGTGGAAGAAGTTGACAAATTTTTTTTTATTTTAAAAAATGTTTGTTTTTTTGAAAAAAAAAAAATAAAATCTTTCTTTATCTATACGCTTGATTGCTTAAAATTGTGAAAGAAGCCTATAAAAAAATCTGTAATGAAAAATAAAAGAAATTATGATAAAAGTTCATTAAATTTTCAAGAATATTCAGGTTTATTTGGAAAAAATAATTCTCACCTTGCATATACAAAGAAATAAATTTTTGTTGAAGAAATAATTTTCTTTGACTTTTTTTCTTTGTTTTAAAACACAAATGTTTTTCAAAAAAATTATCTTTGTTTCGAAGAAATTTTCAATTTTAAATTAAAAAACTATTTCTTTCACTCTATATTAATGCAAAAATTTCTTTGTTTTAAAGCACCAATTTTTTTTTTTTTTTTTTTTTTTGATACAACAAAAGAATACAAATTATTTTCAATCAAAAAAACTTTCTCCTAATCAAAAATACTGTTTGTTTTTTTAAAAGGATTTTAAATGAAAGAAACAAATTTCTTTAAAGGAAGAATTTGTATAATATTGAAAAATAATAATGGTCTAAATTATTTTTTTTCTTTGCAGATTAATTTATAACAAAATGATAAACCGAAAATTGACAATTTTAATCGTGTTGGCATTGGCAAATTTAACAACGGCAGGACCTTTAGCTGCTGGTATTTGTTATGGAGGATGTGCACTAGTTGTATGCGCCTGCTTTTCAGCAGCAGGATTTACATTTGGCACAGTACCTGGAGCTCAAATAGCTGCTGTGCCAGCACTCGCAGCTTGTAATTCAGCGTTTGGGTCCTGTATGGCGCTGTGTTCGGCAGCTGTTGTAGCGCCAACTCCATGAAATGGAAAAAAAAGTTAATAGAAGTCATCAAACAATTTCAATGACTTTTTTTTAAAATTAATCATACTTCAATCACCATTAACAAATAAATTGTGACTAAAGTTTGCTTATATTTCAAAGCAATTTTAAAAAAATATAATCCATTTTATTTTAAAACGTTTTGTATTGTATTAAAAAAATTTAAAAACTCTTATCATTCCTAAATGTTTTTTTTTTCAAAAAAAAAAAATAAATAAATTAGTTCATTTTAATTAATAATTATTTAAATATTTACTTCTCAAGATAAAAAACATTTATTTTATAAAAACTTTTACAAACTAATTCAAAATTCTCAAATTTTTCGTAATTTCTCCTTTTATTCTGAAAATTTATCAAAAAATTAATTATTTAAAAAATCTATCAAATAAGTTGTTTTAGTCAATTTACATCGAAAAAAAGTTGATTTTTTATTTTTAATAAATTTAATTAATTAACAAATATTTTTTATTATTAAAAATTAAATTTATTTCTTAATAAAAATGTTTTATAGAAATATTTTTTGAGAATTTTTATTTAGAATACATTTTAAAATTGAATTGAGACAAATTTTAAAAAGATTTCAATAAATAGGTTAAATTAAAAAAAAAAATTTGTTACCATTTTTTTTAAAGAAAAATTTAAGTCTTAATAAAAATTATTCGAATTCAAAAATTTGAGAAATATTTTAAATTGTAATTGAAATTTAGAAAAGTTTTGAATTAAGATATGTTTCAAAATAATTGAATTTTTTACAAACATGATTAGTTTTTAGAAATAATTAATTTAATAAAGCATATTTAAGTTAAAAATAATTGAAATTATTGTAAAATTTTGAATTAATAAAAATTATTAAGAAAAATAATAATTAAATTTTAGAGAATTTTTAATTAAAAAAAGGGTTTAAATAATTTAATTACTGAAATAAATTGATAAAAGTTATTGAAATAATTAATTTACCAAACAGATTTAGAAATATTTTTAAAAAATAATTGAATTTGATGAGATTTTCAATTAAAATTTTTGTAAATTTAAATTGCACAAGTGTTTTTTTAATAAGCTTCGAACAATAATTGAATTTTAGACATTTTTTAAATTTAAAATATGATTTCATTAATTCAGTTTATAATGAACTTGATTAAAGTTATTAGAAATACTAAAAACAAAGAATTTTTGATAAAATTTTTAGAAATAATTTAATTTTGAAAAATTTTCCTTTAAAAGTTTTAGATATATTTAAATTTTTAGAGATTTTTCATTGAAATTATTGTAAATTAGACTTAATGAAAATTATTAACAAAATTTTATACAATTGAATTTTAGAGAATTTTAAATTGAAAAATTATTTTAAATAAGTATACTAATTTTTTTGTAAAAAAATATGGGAAATTTAAGAAAAATTTGTTCAAATAGGGTACTTTTAGGTACAAATGGGGAAAAAGGGTTAATTAGGAAAAATAAGGGTTACATTTATCCCAAATGTTCCTAAAAAAAACAATTTTTAAATTATTTTGCTTTATGGGTTATTTGTTTTATCTTATATTAATTTAATTCGTGATTAAAAACAAAATATTTGTTTATAATAATTAAGATGATGATATCGATATATCTTAATTATTAAATAATGTTTATTGATAAATTCAAAATAATATAACGTTTTATATAAATTAGAATCACTTGTGGATGATGTAACTTCTAATATCTATTTCTAATTCTAATTTATCTAAATAAAATTTCTGTATGAGCTAGTTAAAATCCATTGTTATTTTTGTTTATATAATTAATATATAATATTATGTTTTTGTATTCTTTATTTATAGAATATTATTATATTTATCTGAATTCTAATTAATATATTTTTGAACATTTACAAATTTGAGGAAAAACATTATTACGTATTTCATAATATTGATAATTAAGAACACGTTATAACAATCTAGTTTTATAATTTTATAATCTAACGACTCTAGGCATTTTTACTATATAAAGGAGAAATTTGATATTTTAGTGACAGTGTAAAGATATTTACCAACAGATCACAATAAACAATAAAAATTGACTATACGAAAATAAAAATGACGAAGCATATTTTATTTTTAATTGAAGCATTTTTCTTATTGTTATTCACTGCTAAAAATGTTAATTCTCATCCTATTGCAACGGTGGAGCCAAGAACTGAAGGACTTTACAATACAAATGATCATGTGGTGATTCTTAATAATACAAATTTTGACTCAAATGTGTACAACAGCAATACTAGCTGGCTAATTGAATTTTACTCGCAATGGTGTGGTCATTGTCAACGTTTTGCTCCTACATGGAAGGTTTTTGGTAAAAATGTTAAAGGTAAGTAAAAGAAAAAAAAATATTAAAAACAACACTACAAATTTTTATTTTTAATTCCACAATGTCATGCTAATAGACTATTTATTATTTAGGCTAAAAATATCATTTAAAGAAAAAATCCCTTTAATTTTACTTGCATAAGAAAGATACGCAATTTTTAAAAATTGAATTTAACATAATTTTTTTTCCTGTTTTGTTGTAATTAATAAAATTAATTAATTTCAGATTTGAACAGTATAGTTCGTATAGGTGTAGTAGACACTTCTAATCCAGTTAACACGGATATTAGTATAAATATTACAGCAGTTCCAACGTTCATGTTTTATCCTGTTAATGCTAATCCAAATGATACTCCATTAGAATTAGATCCAGAACGAGACGTTGCTAGTTTGCAAAAAATATTGCTCGATACATTAGAAATTGAGAAACGCAAAGGACGTGGCAAATTATGGCCTAATTTTATTCCCTACAGGTAATTGAAAATAATTTTCAAATTTTATTTAGAGTTAAATAATTAATTAAATTTCTATTAATTAATTAATTTAAATTTTAATAACAAAATTGTAAACATTATATAATCAGGTTATTTTTCTATTATAACAGTGAATCGGATCTTCAAACTATGTGGCAAACGATTGAAGGAAGTGTGAATTACATAGTTTTAATACATGAATCACCTGAATCCATTGTGGGAACCAGTTTGATTTTGAATTTCCCAAAAAATTCAAAATTACATTTTGGAAGAGTTGTAACAAACACAGAATCTCTAATTATAAATTTTCATCAGCGAAATGGATCTCCAATATCATCAATAACAATAAATAATTCCACAATTGATAATATTGAAGAATTAATTAAAGACAAACTTAATTCCCTAGGACTTTCTATTGAAATGACAATTAAAACTGAAGATTCAAAATTAGAAGATTTGTCAAATAACAAGTCAATAACAAAAATTCCTCAATTATCTCATCAATATGGAGACTTTGTATTTCAGCTTGATTTAGAAAAAGCTTTACGCTATTCAATTGATCAGGAAATTCCTAAATCTTTTACAATTGACGGTGATAAAATGGTAGCATTAAAGAATTATTTAAATATTTTACTCGACTATTTTCCAACGCAAACCAATGGAAAAATTTATTTAAGAAACCTTGTGGATTTAGTTAAAAATCAAACATCAATTAGTGGCCGAAGATTTCATAACGTTTCTTTAGAACTTCAAAATAGTCTCTCTCCGATATATTCAGAAGAAGATAAATGGATTGGTTGTCAGGGAAGTACAGATATTCATAGAGGATATCCCTGTGGATTGTGGACAATGTTTCATTTATTGACGGTTAATTATGCGAATAAGAATATAAATGAACAAGGACACGATCCTGCATTAGCCCTAAGAGCAATATATGGTTATGTTAAATATTTCTTTAGTTGTGAGGAATGTTCTGAAAATTTTCTCGAGATGGCTGAAAAAGATAAAATATTTGAAGTAAAAGATGTCAATGAAAGTATTCTCTGGTTATGGAGAGCTCATAATGATGTAAATCGAAGATTAGCTGGTGATATAACTGAAGATCCAGAACATAAGAAAATTCAATATCCCTCAATAAATGAATGTCCTGAATGTAGAGATGTTCATAATAATTGGATAGACGAAGACGTTGTATTATACTTAAAGAATAAGTACAGTTCCAGTAAGGTTAATTTTGTCATTTTTCCCAATTTAATTTGCAATGGAAAACATTGCCTTTACCAAACGTCGTCATAAAATACGTTTTTTTTTATTTATATCTCAATCGTAAATGATTGTTGAGTTAAATAAATATAAAAGATTAAGTGTTTTGTTAAAAATAATAAATCGGTTGTATTCAGTAGAGGTTTTCCGTAGTTTTCCTCTACTTTGATCAAGAAATGATCGGGCAAATGCGAATACTTTTAATAAAAAGTCAGCTACGAACCGCATTATATGTATATTGTTTTATTTCGATATAAAGGAACTGTAACTAACAAAACAACAATATCAAAGGCCAACGTGTATTCATATATTTATATTGTATATTATTATCTATACATATTAAATAAATTATTGGTTTTCAGTGAATATCATTATTTTCATTCCCTAAAAAATTTAATGACTTTTAATTTCCAATATTCAGGAAATTAATATTCAGAAAATAATAATGTACAACCAGAAACTTCCTTTAAATTCTAAATTTATTATAATTAAGATTAAATTAAATTAATTATATTAATTAATTAAATTACGAAATTTAATTAATTAATTCAATTAATTTAATTAAGTAATTTAATGATTTTAATGAATTTAATTACGCCATTTAATTAAGTAATTTAATTAATTTCATTAATCTTTATACCGACAATGCTATTAATAATTCGATATTCGTTAAATTGCACAAGAACATTCAGCATATCAGATTTCAGCGTCGTTCGATGGTTTTTGTGTGTAAAAATCGAGAATAATAGATGCTTTATCTAATATTCAGAAATAATAATGTACAACCAGAAACTTCCTTTAAATTCTAAATGTATTATAATTAAGATTAAATTAAATTAATTATTTTAATTAATTAAATTACGAAATTAAATAAATTAATTCAATGAATTTAATTAATTTAATTAATTTAATTAAGTAATTTAATGATTTTAATGAATTTATTTCCGTCATTTAATTAAGTAATTTAATTAATTTAATTAAATAATTTAATGATTTTAATGAATTTAATTACGCCATTTAATTAAGTAATTTAATTAATTTCATTAATCTTTATACCGACAATGCTATTAATAATTCGATATTCGTTAAATTGCTATAATAATTTTTAGATGCTTTATTTGGCTAATGAATTTTACCCATTTTACAACCTAATACAAATTGAATACAACACACTTACAAAGTCTGTTACAAGTGGTATTAATTAATTAATCATTATCAAGAATGAATTTTTATTAACATTTTGTTGATTTACAATAAAAAAAACTTTTTGCATGTATACTTATTTACTCATAGATAATAGAACCGTAAAATAAGACACTGATGTTTTCATGACCTGAAAAATTTAATTAACTTTAATTTTCATTATTAAATATAAAATCAACAATAAAAATAATTTACCGTACTAAATGATTCCATGGACAGTGTAAAAATACCACAAATTGCTTGAATTGTACAAGGACGACGAAAACTTCGAATCATTAATAAAATTAGGAGCTTTTGTGCTTTTATAGGCATTCTGTACCATTGTGCACTGCTTCTGTAATTAATTTAAGATATTATTTAATATTCACTGTGTTTTCAATTATAATAATTATTAATTTTTTAGTTCAAAATTACAATTTGTTACTAACACTGAATCTCCAATTGCTTCACTGGAATTAATTAATTGTTGTCCTGGAAGGGAATTGTAAAACAAATGTACCACCTGTGCTGAAGCAAAGGGAATTTGATAATTTTAATTAATAAACAATAAAAATTAAACTTAATTGAATTTGAAGTTTAATTTTGTACATTTAATTATAATTAAATTTAATTTTTAAAAAATTAAATATAAATCTAAAGTCATTTTTATCGATTATAATAAAACATAGAATGAAATCATATATCGTATCATTTTGCGATGTTTCGCTGATAGAGGTACAGTTTGAAATGACTTGAAATCAATAAAACTAAGAAGGGTATATCCCATCTATATTTCTTTGAATATTTTTCTCCAGGAAAACCCGATATAAATGACAATTTCTTCTATGAATTTAAAGTTATAATGTACTTTAATCGTTTAGTATTTATTTAATACTTTTGAACTACAATCAAAGAATATTTAATTTTCCCGATAACACCATATGAATAATTGAATCATACAGTCGGTCACATCACGATTTCTATGTCTTTACAATAAAATTTCATAGCAAAACACAATTCCGTGTTAATGTTGAACTATCACGAGATATGGACTTCTTCGATAATCGTTGCTTTAGATTAAATAAAATTTTAACATGTATCATTGGACAATGGCCATATCAATCGAAAAAGCAAGCAATTATTATTTCATCTTTTTATTTCTTTATGAATTCATCTCTCGTTATTGTTACGGTAGTAAAATCAAGTAAAAATTTTTTTACATTATATTCAAAAGATATATTTTGCAATTTAAATAAAGAACAGATTCCTCTTTTTTAATTATATATATAAAAAGAATTTTGAATTGCTGTCATTTTATAATAATTATGATAGAAATTATTTTTAAAAATATTTTGTTAATTATTGAACGTCATTAAAACTATTAAATTAAATTTTAAAAATTAAATTAATTACAATAAATTTCAAAATCAAAATAGGTATTTAAGGAAATTAAAATTTGAGCTAAAAAATAATGAATTCATTAATGACAATAAATTCATTTAACAGATAAATGGTCTTATAACGTTAGAGCTTAATTTTGATGAAATTCTCAACAACGTAACTAATATAATGATGGGAATTACAATATGTATTAAATTATTAAATTGCATTTTTAACAAAAAGAAGGTTTGTATCATCAATAAAAACGATTAAATTTCAAATAATACAATAAAATTTTTTCTTTCTTCGTCGGTCAATAAAAATAGATGAAATATCTTCTTAATTGTTTTAAATTAAATTGGATGACAATGTCAGCGACAGAAATTGATATACTTCAACAATGTTCGGATGCTGGAAAAATTACAATTATTGCATACGCAGGTAATATTTATCGAAAATTCCGATGATTACTTATCCTAAAATATAGATTTCATTAATTTATTAATTAATTGATGATTAATTAAATACCTTGAATTTATAATGATAAAATTAATATTGAATTTATTTTATTAAAAATAAATGTATACCCTAAATGAAAATATAATTGAATAAATTATTTACAGTTCTCGTGTATTCATCAATGTCTGTTTTTTTAATGACATCATACACGCCACAAGTTCTTGATATTATTAAACCATTAAATGAATCTCGTCCAAGAAAAAGGGTTTTTAGTTCAAATTATTTAGTCGATGATGATGAATATTTTTATACTCTTTTAATGCATGAGCAATTGTGCGGTTTTTTAAATATGACAACGTTAATTTGTGTTGATACAATGTACGTGAAATATGTTGAACACATTTGTGGAATGTTCTCCATTTTACGGTACAAATTTTATTTCATATTCTCTCTTAATTTATATAATTTTAATTGTAAAATAATTTGTAATTTTTATAATTTAATTAATAATATATAAAATTTATATATAAATGAAAAATTCATTTATTGTGTAAATTATATTTAGAATATACAATATAATATAAATTATATTTACGTCTAGATATCGATTAGAAAATATTATGAATATTTTTGATTTGGAATTTTCTAAAAGTTGTACTTCCAAAGAAGAGGATGAAATAATAAAAGAAGTTTCTTTTTGCATTGCTTATCATGGAAAAGCAATTAAGTAATTTAATTATGATAATTAAATTAATTTGCAAATATGAAAAATGCATTTGAATTACTTTCTTTCCAGATGTGCTGAATGTGTTGAATCTATATATGGGTTTGCATTATTTATTGAATTAACAATAAGTATGATATTGTTAAGTGCAACCGGATATGTGGTAATTGAATTTTTTTATTCAATGAATTATTTTTTTTTGTATTAATATTTAAACACCATTAGCAGTGATATAAACAAAATTTGTTTGAATAAAAATTGGTTTTTGATGTGTCTTTTTTAAAACGCCAATCTACTTTTTGCTTTAGTATTAGATTCAGAGACTTAGAATTAAATTTTGTTGTTGAATCAAATAATAATAGAATAATTTTAATTGAATATTAAATAATTCAAAGTTTGCATTTAATTAATACAATTTGTTTTCTACAGGCTGCAGTGAAAATGGGAACATTAAATGAATTTTTTCAAATGATTCCCTTTGCTGTAGGACAGGTGATACATTTGTTTTATAATTCCCTTCCAGGACAACAATTAATTAATTTCAGTGAAGCAATTGGAGATTCAGTGTTCGTAACAAATTTTATAAATCTAAACTAAAAAATTAATAATTAAATTAATTGAAGACACAGTGAATATCAAATATAATATCTGAAAATTAATTACAGAAGCAGTGCACAATGGTACAGAATGCCTATAAAAGCACAAAAGCTCCTAATTTTATTAATGATTCGAAGTTTTCGTCGTCCTTGTACAATTCAAGCAATTGGTGGTATTTTTACACTGTCCATGGAATCATTTAGTACGGTAAATTATTTTTATTCTTGATTTTATATTTAATAATGAAAATTAAAGTTAATTAAATTTTTCAGGTCATGAAAACATCAGTGTCTTATTTTACGGTTCTATTATCCATGAGTAAATAAGTATATACATTAATTGCAAAAAGTTTTTTTTTATTGTAAATCAACAAAATGTTAATAAAAATTCATTCTTAATAATGATTAATTAATTAATACCACTTGTAACAGACTTTGTAAGTGTGTTGTATTCAATTTGTATTAGGTTGTAAAATGGGTAAAATTCATTAGCCAAATAAAGCATCTATCATTATTCTCGATTTTTACACACAAAAACCATCGAACGACGCTGAAATCTGATATGCTGAATGTTCTTGTGCAATTTAACGAATATCGAATTATTAATAGCATTGTCGGTATAAATGATTAATGAAATTAATTAAATTACTTAATTAAATGGCGTAATTAAATTCATTAAAATCTTAGATTACTTAATTAAATTAATTAAATTCATTGAATTACTTAATTAAATTTCGTAATTAAATTAATTAAATTAATTAAATTCATTGAATTACTTAATTAAATTTCGTAATTAAATTAATTAAATTAATTAAATTCATTGAATTACTTAATTAAATTTCGTAATTAAATTAATTAAATTCATTGAATTACTTAATTAAATTTCGTAATTTAATTAATTAAAATAATTAATTTAATTTAATCTTAATTATAATACATTTAGAATTTAAAGGAAGTTTCTGGTTGTACATTATTATTTCTGAATATTAGATAAAGCATCTATTATTCTCGATTTTTACACAAAAACCATCGAACGACGCTGAAATCTGATGCTGAATGTTCTTGTGCAATTTAACGAATATCGAATTATTAATAGCATTGTCGGTATAAAGATTAATGAAATTAATTAAATTACTTAATTAAATGATGTAATTAAATTCATTAAAATCATTAAATTACTTAATTAAATTAATTAAATTAATTAAATTCATTGAATTACTTAATTAAATTTCGTAATTAAATTAATTAAATTCATTGAATTACTTAATTAAATTTCGTAATTTAATTAATTAAAATAATTAATTTAATTTAATCTTAATTATAATAAATTTAGAATTTAAAGGAAATTTCTGGCTGTACATTATTATTTCCTAAAGTCGAAAAGATTTCCAGAAAAGAGTGTGCAGAGCATATCAGGATTGCAGTTGTCGTTCAATTAGATTGGATGAGTTTTAGTATGTAGGTGCGGAAAATTTTAATATTAATTTAAAAACCGCGTTACATTATTCACTGATTATACAATCCTGATTAATAATGTGGAAATTTTTTTGTTTATTTATACAAACGACCTTACATAAGGAAGAATTTCTTTAACAAAAACATTGAAATTGATTTTTACTTACCAAATCTTAGGAAAGATTGAAAGAAGAAAGGAAAATAAATTCCTGTAATCACATTGTTGTAGCTTATGAAATTAACATTTACTATGGCTTTATTACTGAGCAAAATGACGATACAACTTTGTTTAACCGGACAAAGTGGAATAAAATGAATGATCAATTTAATGGTGCAGGTCTTCAGTTCAAAATAAATGCGATCAGCTTTGTAGAAGTTGCATCCTGATCTAATGGTAAAATAAAAATTCTCTTTTAAATACATATTGTACAAAGTAATTAAAAATTATAAGCTCGATTATAAGATTTTTTTAACTGTTAAAATTAATAATAAATTTTAATTACCTTTCCAGAATAACTATATTGATTCATTTTTTTTAAATATAAATTAATCCTACTTTCATCACGAATAAAGAGATTTATGAAGTTTGATAAATATTTTAATGTCCCTGATGTCTAAAATATAGAAATATTAATTTGCGGTAATTAAAATTAACGTATATAAAAAATTTAGTATAAGTAGGAATTTGGTGTTTTCGCCAGTCTGGGCCAGGCAGCGTGGAACGCCAATTGGAACACCCCGCCAGTGAAATGGTTAATTATTTTTTTTCTTCTGTTAAATACTTTAATTTTGATTTTCATTAAAAAATAAATGGATCTCAAATTTATTTATTCACAAAAATTATTGTACATTAAAGACATAAATCGCGTAAATAATTATATTATTATTATTTATACATTCAATAAATTAATCATATTCAATAAACACATTTCCATTAATATTTTGTACATTTACAAAAAAGAAAAAAAAAACTTTTTATCATTCACGTTTATTCATTCGGTCATTGATAATAAAACCGTAAAATATGACACCGACGTTTTCATACCCTAAAAAGATAATTGAATTTTTAATATACAATTTCTATTGTGATATCAGTATTATAATAATTTACCGAACTAAATGATTCCATGGATAGCGTGAAAATTCCACCAAATGCTTGAATTGTGCAAGGACGATGAAAACTTCGTATCATTAATAAAATTAGAAGCTTTTGTGCTTTTATAGGCATTCTGTACCATTGTGCACTGCTTCTGTAATTAATTTTCAGATATTATTTAATATTCACTGTGTTTTTAATTATAATAATTATTAATTTTTTAGTTCAGAATTACAATTTGTTACTAACACTGAATCTCCAATTGCTTCACTGGAATTAATTAATTGTTGTCCTGGAAGGGAATTGTAAAATAAATGTACCACCTGTGCTGAAGCAAAGGGAATCATTTGAAAAAATTCATCAAATGTTCCTAATTTAACAGCAGCCTATATATAAAAAAGAATATTTAGTTTCAGATTTTTTAATTTTATTGAATCTAGATTATAATTTCATTGAAATAAATTTTTAATTTGTCCCTGACTTCTTATGGATATATCTAATTACCACATATCCAGTTGCGCTCAACAATATCATACTTATTGTTAATTCAATAAATAATGCAAGCCCATAAATAGATTCGACACATTCAGCACATCTAAAAATAGAAAAAAATTCCAATTTTTATTTTCATTTAATTATCGTACAATAATTACCTGATTGCTTTTCGATGATAAGCAATGCAATGAGAAACTTCTCTTGTAATTTGTTCATTTTGCTTGGAAGTACAACATTTGGAAAAATCCATATCAAAAATTTTCATAACATTTTCTATTCGATATCTAGATATATCAGTTTGTTGTATAATTAATATATAAATTGTAATTTATGAAATAAACATATATTTTTAGGAAAATCAATTTTACCGTAAAATAGAGAACATTCCACAAATGTGTTCAACATACTTCACATACATTGTATCCACACAAATTAGCGTTGTCATATTTAAAATATAACCCAATTGTTCATGCATTAAAAGTGTATAAAAATATTTATCGCCATCTATTAAATAATAATTTGTTCTATAAACTTTTTTTCTTGGACGACTTTCGTTTAATGGTTTAATAATGTCGAGAACTTGTGGCGTGTATGTTGTAATAAAAAATAAAGACATTGACGAATATACGAGAACTGGAAATAATTAATTTACATTCTATATTTATTAAGAATTTTACTTTTAGAAAATTAACTGATCGCAATTTTTTTTTCTTTTTGAAAAATTACCTGCATATAAAACAATAATAATTTTTCCTGAATCCGAACATTCTTGCATTATCTCAATTTCTGTCTCTGACATCATCATCCAATTGGTTTCAAAACTATTAAGAAGGTACTTCATCTAATTTTAAGAACAACAAAAATAGTTTTTATTATTTTAAAGTAGATTTATGTTTTTTGTAATAATCTAATGTTGCTGATACATACCTTTTTTTTGTTTAAGATACAATTTATTAATTTAACACCTATTGTTATGCAAGTCATAATATTAGTTACACTGTTGAGAATATCATCAAAATTTAAGTCCAACGTTACAAGACCAGTTATCTATTAAATCAACATGTTAACAAATAATTTTTTCCAATTTTTTGAAAATAGTTATATTAAAAAAAATTTAATTCAAATTATGTTACATTTTCCAAAAGAAACTATCCCCTCATAACAAAAGGATATCCTTAGGATATCCATAGGATATCCATATCAATGGTCCCCTCACAGCACCAGATATCCTAAGATATTCCAAAAACATCCCTTGGATATCCTAGGGATACCCCAGGGATATCCTAAGGATACTTTAAGGATATCCAAAGTAGCGGCGGTTAGGATATCCTATGGATATCCCAGGGATATCTAAGGATGTCCCTAGGACGTCCCAGAGATTATCCTAATCCTAATCATATCCCTGGAATAATTAAGGATGTCCTAAGGATATCCACAGTATGTCTATATTATCTTAAGGGTTAGAATATCCTTGAGTCGTTCTAAAAATGTCCCTAAGGTATTCATAAAACGACCCTAACATACAAATTAATTAAATAAAAATGGAAAACATATTTTTTGGATGTATTTATAATGTATTTCCAAGATATCTAAAATGATTTACCTTGTCTACAAGAATTCTTTTTTCTACTTTTTCTTTAAAAAATCTCTTGAAACCAACTCAAGCGCTAACTATTTGTATCAAAAAATCGCTATCTCAAATAGTCAAAATTTGAATCATAATGATATCCTAGGGAGATCTTAGCGATATTTCTAAAATATTTTAACGATATACCAAGTTTATCCCAAGAATATCACCACGATATCACTAGGATGTCCCTGGAATATCCCAGGGATATCCATAGAATATCCTCAGTATATCTCCAGGATATCCCAAAAATATCCTACGTAACGGCGGTTTGGATGTTCTGAGGATATCCTCAGGATATCCTTTTGTTGTGAGGGTCGATATCCTAGAATGCTCCCCAGGATATCTTGGGATATCCAAACCGCCGGTCTGTGGGACATCAACAGGACATCCATAGGATATCCACAGGATATCCCTAAGACATCCACAAAATATCTATTGGATATTATATCGCAGGATATCCATGGGATATCCTCAGGATGTCCGTGGGATATTCTTAGGATATTCACGGGATATTTAATATCTCAACATATATTTTTAAAGGTTAAAATTGTTAAGCTAATATAATGAATAATAATATAATAAAAAGAAAAATCTTATGAGCTTCTAATTTATTTTAAATGAAGATTTAAAACGCATTTTTCAAAGTTTTTAAATAAACTCATGCACTTAATGTATAATTAATATGAATAAAGGAATGAATCACGAATGAGAAAAAAATTAGTTAATAATTTTTCAAATTAAACAACTTTCTCGAAAAACAAGTTGCATTTTATTTTATTTATATAAAATTTAATTCACAGAATATTCTCACTCGTAGTCTCATAATGACTTTAAAAACAGTATCCTGAGAATATCTTCTTTACATCCAGAAGATATACTGAGAATATCCTGAAAATATCTGTGGGATATCCTTACGATATCTATGGGATATCCTGATGATATCTGTGGGATATCCTGACGATATCTATGGGATATCTTGAGGACATTTATGAAAGTCTATAAAGATATCCAGAAGATATCCTGTGGATATCCAAAGGATATCCAAACCGCCGATTTTTTGGATATCCTTAAGAGATCCTTTTGATATCCATAGGACATCCCTAGGATATCTGCGAGATATTATCAATATATCCCAAGATATCTTGTGTTATTAGGGTCGTGTATTTAAATTGCAAAAAATACGATATATAGTGTGAAAACATTTTTACTTAATTTTACTACCATGACAATAACGAGAGATAAATTCATGATTAAGTAGATAGATGAAATAATAATTGTTTCTTTTTTCGATTGATATGGCCATTGTCCAATAATGCATGTTAAAATTTTATTTAATCTAAAGCAACGATTGTCAAAGAAATCCATAACTTGTGTTAGATGAGCGTCTGAAGTGTCTCTCCTTCAGAATGAACTACAGACATATATAGGAATAATGTTATAGTAAGTGAAAAATTTATTATTCAGAAAGGAAGTTATGGTATTATCAAGAAATCTGAATATACTTGGACTAAAGATTAAATAAACAAACAATTACAGTTAATTCAGATTTCTTGGAACAATAATATTCAAAGAATTGAATTAAATATTAAATCAAAGATATACCTTTCTCAATTTTATTGATTTAGAGTCATTATAAACATTACCACCGTCAAAGAAACATCGAATGGATATTTTATATGTATACTCAGTTTTACTATTAGAGAAATTAATTTTAGAATCAATTTAATTAATATTAAAGTAATTTAAAATTGTATTAAATTGTTACCACAAATATCAAATTGATATAAAAATTTGAATCAATTTAATATTTTTAGTATCAATTTGATGCTTTTAAATAAGTGCACGGAGAAAAATAATTTAGCTGTAGTAGCACAATATATATACATTAGCTGAAATCAATTAGCTGGTTGTGTTAAGGATTTAGCTGATACTGCAAGTTATTTCCTATTGCAGCTAATAGATATTTGCTGCATTTGATGAAAAGTTGATTTAATCCTTAGCTGCTACAAGTCCGTGCATGTAAACCCCGTAGAGCCGGTCAGAAATGCGGCGTTGTCCATTAGCTTTCTTATCTTAAAAGGAAACCCCAATTGATATCTCTTCAAAATTAACTCACACATTATTTTGCTCAGTATACAATTTTTTATGACATTTAGTCCTATCAATCCTGAATCCAGTAGTTATAAAATATTTTCATAGAACGCAATAACACAAAATTTTAATTCAGAAATTAATCTAATAACAAAATGAATTATTCTGAGCTTTTGGGAATTAAAAATAATACATTTGAAGACGTGATAAAAATTCTTCCTGCATCTAATTTTGGATTTGTGTTAGAGTTTGAAAATGTTACTGATAAATATTTGTACTTGATGAATTTAAAAAAAGAAATAATGAATGCTTTTGATAATTATTCAAATAACATTGAATTTGCAGCTCCTTTGACATTTATTTATTCATTGATCCTGATCTTAGGTGTCATTGGAAATATTATGACATGCATTGTTATAATTAAAAGTCCATCATTACGAAATGTCACGAATTATTATCTTTTTAATCTTGCTATTTCGGATTTGTTACTATTGATCAGTGGTAAATCTCTTTATTTATTAATAGAATTTTTATAATTAACAAATTATTTTCTTTTTCATAATTATTAAATTGTGATAGAAATTTGCCTTTATTGCGAATTACTGCGATTCTAAAACAGATTTTTTAAAATCGTCGATTGCATTTTTTCTGCTTTCTATTCGTTTTTGAAAGTTCTGAATGGACCTTTTTTGTAACCTTATACTATGTTAAATAAAAAAATTTTATTTTATTATATTTATACTATTGCGTATTTCATTATTATTTTCTAGGTATAATTCTTCATTTACAACTTTTATGGATGAAGTACTTCTTGATAGGAGGTATTGTTCTTTGTAAAGTTCTTCCTTATTTATACGATGTGTAAGGATTAATTTATTGATTTAATTAACTTTGCAAATTATTTAAAAAATAGTACTATATGAATTGTAAATTATTTTCTTATTTCAGAGCTTACAAAGTATCAGTATTGACAGTGTTTGCATTTTCATTCGAACGTTACCTTGCAATTTGTCATCCTCTAAGTTTTAGAAACGTGAAAACTTTAAAAAGGACTATTACATCAATAATCGTTTTATGGATAGTCGGATTAATATTTTCATTAAATCAGTTGTTTCAACATTTAATAAAATATGTCTTTCAATTTTCTTCTGGTAAGTATATATTACATATTTTAGATTAGTGTATAAAAATAAGTGCCAAAAAAATAAGTTCCAATCCTTTTGGATAACTAATTAGAAACTAATAAAGTTTAAGTAATTAAATATTGGAAAGTTTTTAAACACTTTTACGAACATCTTTTTTGCTTAATTTCTACCTCCCTGGCGGAATCATAAAATCGGATTTAAATCAAATTTGATTGAGTTTGATTAGACGCAGAATTTTGCTGCTAATTGATGAAATTTGATCAAATAAACCATTGCTAATGAAAATGTATCATTATTTTAGTTGATTTATGCAAGAATTGATTTCAATTATGTGTTAATTTAATAGTAATAAGTGCATTAATTACTATTTAATTAATGCATAATTGAACTCAATTCTTTCACAAATCAATTAAAATAATAATAAATTTTCATTAGCAATGGTTTATTTGATCTAATTTCATCAATTAGCAGCAAAATTCTGCTCCTAATCAAACTCAATCAAAATTAAATCAAATTCGATTTAAATCCGATTTTATGATTCCGCCAGGGGAACATCTTTTTTGCTTAATTTCTACCTTTTGCTCTTATGTTGTCACATATCTATGTTTTGATTATAGATTTAATTATTGATCCAGAAAATCTATTGGCATGTGATTATATAGACAAATTGAATCGTTACATAAATGATTATTTGAATTTTTTTATTTTCTTTATTTTGCCAATGATCGTAATAACTATTTTATACATAAAAATGGGACAAAAATTGCGAGATAGTTGTCAAAAGAACACATTAAATTATGGAAAGAGTTGTCGTCAATTTCAGTCCAGACAATCTTCAATTAAAATGTTGAGTATGTAAACAAATTGTTTTAATTTGATGAATTACTAATAAAAAATTTATCCTATTTATTTTAATCCAGTAGTTATTCCGTTAATTATCCCAGTAGTTATTCCAATAATTATCCCAGTAATTATTTCCAGTAATTATTCCAGTAATTATTTTTCATAAGGGATATTAAATATATTGATCTGTTGGGGTAATTTTAAGTGTCAAGATTATCAGTTACACTTACAGTTAAGTATTTGTATAAAGTTTTTTAATAAAACAATTGATATACTATTTTCTTAACATTTTTCAATGTCCGGATTCACTTGCGAAGTTTGCTTAGTACTGAAAAGAGAATTAGTTCCTCCAGAAAAATTGAAAGGTAAAAGTGTAAATTTTATGCGTCAGTTTTAGAGAATTAATTGTATAAAATAATTTATTGTTTGTTTAATAGCATTCAGGTGTTTGAGGTTTGTGTTGATTTTTGAGGGTTGATGCTTATTAATTCACATTTATTTGTAACAATTTAGTTACCCAAAGAACACCATTTTGGATATCTTATCGTTGCAGGAAATTACAATTGATATCATCACGTAAAACCCAACTTATATTGTTTGACTAAATTTTTTATGACAGTAGTTGTTATTAATCTTGAATGCAGCAGTTTATAATTAATATTTTTGAAATTCTATATTTGGAACGTTCATACATGAACATTTACAATATTTACATAATGTGCTGTAATTAAGTACGTCTAATATAAATACTCCTGGATACAAGAAGTATGTTGGAATAGAAATTTGATTGGATTAACACAAACTTTCATTTATAATTCAAAAATTAATTTAAACAAGAAACAATGAATTATTCTGAGCTTTTTGGAATTAAAAATAATACATCTGAAGACGTGATAAAAATTCTTCCTGCATCTAATTATGGATTTGTGTTAGATTTTGAAAATGTTACTGATAAATATTTGTACTTGATGAACTTAAAGGAAGAAATATTGGATACTTTTGATTATTTTTCGCTCTTTGATTTAGCAATTCCTGCATCTTTTTTTTATTTATTATTTCTGATATTAGGTGTTACGGGAAATATTATAACGTGCATTGTTATAATAAAGAGTCCATCTTTTCGAAGTGCGACGAATTATTATCTTCTTAATCTTGCAATTTCTAATTTGATACTACTAATCAATGGTGAATCTTTTCATTTTTAATTTGTAATTTCAATTACCAATTACAGTTAAAGTTTATATAAATATTTATAACATGCTCCTAATACTTTTACTTAATATTGCATAATTATTTTCAGGTTTCATTACTGATTTACAAGTTATATGGATAAAGTATAAATTCATAGGAGGTTTTTTCTTTTGTAAAGTTTTTCCATGCTTATCCGAAGTGTAAGGATTTATTTTCTTGATTTAATAAACTAGGGCAATTAATTAAAAAATAGTATTTTTAAATATAAATTATTTCAGAGCCTGGAAAGTAATACTATTGACATTGTTTGCAATTTCATTTGAACGTTATCTCACAATTTGCCATTCTGTCCGTATTAAAAAAGTGAAAACATTAAAAAGAATTATTATTTCTATAATCATTTTATGGATAATTGGATTCATATTTTCAGTAAATGAATTTTTTAAAAATTCTGTAAAATACGTCTTTGAATTTTCTTCTGGTAAGTAACTTAATTACAAATTATAATTCATTATTAGGATTTCCACGTGGCTTATATTTTATTTGTTTTTCAAAGGCTTTTTCTACTCTGCTAATATTTTCAAATAAGTTTTTAATTACAGGTTTAATCATTGATCCAGAAAATATAAGTGAATGTGAATATGTAAACAATTTAATGTATTTGATTGAAAAGATCAATTTTTTTCTTTTCTTCTTGTTACCTATGATGGTGATTATTATTTTATACATACAAATATCACGAAAATTGCGAGATAGTTGTCAAGAAAAAACATTAAATTATGCAAAATGCTGTAGTTCTATTCGACAAATTCACTCCAGACAATCTACAATTAGGATGTTGAGTATGCAAAGCAAACTTTTTTCATTCTTTTGAATCATTTTAAATATCTAATTTTTCTTCTTTTCTGAAGGGAATTTTGTTCTTTACAGCGTTTAAGGCCAGGTCCAAGTGAGGCAGCGCCATCTACATTGATACTAAAATTTTGGAAAATTTTCAACAGCCTTTTCTTGAAAACAAGATGGTAAAATGCTTTTTCCTTTATGGATAATTGATTATTGGCAAGATATACACCAGCTAAAACTTTTTTTGAGTTAAAATAATAAAAAAAATTTCATGTCAATAAATTAAATATGAGCACTTTTTTCACAAAAACTGTAACAGTACTTTCTCAGAAATTACAATCAAAAATGCAATTTCCATTTGGAAAATTAATAAACGCTAAAAAATACACGACCTAAGATTTACCAATCACGAAAATAAGAAAAAAAAATTTTATTAAATATTTAACATATTGATACTGCTTTACTGATTGTGACAGCCCTTTGGTAGATTATGTATTTCAGGTGGTTAGCAACAGCGCCAATCTCCTCCTTTCGGCTAAACTGCGAAGCGTCTGGTGACATATATAACCTGCCAAACGGCTCTCATAATGAGTAAAATATGTTATGTTAAAATACTTTTTTTTTGTTATTTTCGTGATTGGTAAATCTTAGGTCGTGTATTTTTTAGCGTTTATTAATTTTCCAAATGGAAATTGCATTTTTGATTGTAATTTCTGAGAAAGTACTGTTACAGTTTTTGTGAAAAAAGTGCTCATATTTAATTTATAGACATGAAATATTTTTTATTATTTTAACTCAAAAAAAGTTTTAGCTGGTGTATATCTTGCCAATAATCAATTATCCATAAAGGAAAAAGCATTTTACCATCTTGTTTTCAAGAAAAGGCTGTTGAAAATTTTCCAAAATTTTAGTATCAATGTAGATGGCGCTGCCTCACTTGGACCTGGCCTTAAAAAAAGAAATGACAATTAATATATTTTAATACTTTTACAGGGGTTGTTGTGTTAATGAATTTCGTATGCCGGACTCCAGTTATATTGACATTTTTGTTGGGACAAATGGATTATTTTGAAAACCTGGAATATAAAAATTATTTGAAACCTTTTATCCAATATTTCAAAAACCAATACAATCCGAAAATACATTCAAAAGACCCCCGCCATCTTCAACAAGCTCCTCAACTCCCACTACTCAAGAACCATTTACCGAATCTTTAAATGAACCAGATGTTAGTGATAACGATGTCTCTGATTATGAGTCAGGCCTTAGTGATTCATCTATTAATAACAGTCAGAATCTAAAAGAGCAACATACACGAAAGAAAAGTAAAAAAAACCCAAAATCATCACAAACATTTCCTCTTGACCCAGAAAAGTGGAAACAGATCGAAAATGTTCTAGAAGACCCTAATAAACAATACCCACTAAATGTTATGCAATTACAGAGTTTACTAGATTCGGCTATAGGTTCTGAAAATATTATTCAAATTGTTTTAGACCAAACAAAAGACCTGGAAAATCTTACCTCATTGCTTTTAGACGTATATCCTATGCTTCCAAATAAAGCATTAAAAAATCGCTGCACTCGAATTAAAAATAAAATAAAAGAATACGTCGAAAATCATCAGGCAAATCCAATCATGGAAGAATAACCCTAGACATTCTCTTTACCTTTTTCATATTTAATGGATATTTTACAATGGAATGTAAATGGCTATTATCCTCGTAGAGGCGTCTTAAAAAAATTGATTTCTGATCTTACACCAGCCTGCATCTGTCTTCAAGAAACAAATTTCAAAAATAATTGTGCTACACTCCGAGGATATAAATCAGTTTTCAGAAACAGAATCAGTGAATATAGCAGTGGTGGAGTAGCCTCCTTCATTAAATCAGAACTATTTATTAAAGAAATCCCGCTCACAACGCCCCTTGAAGCAGTAGCCGCTTCTATCTACTTGCCAAATAAGATAACTGTTTGTAATGTCTATCTCCCTAACAGCCAAGAGTTAGTGATAGAAGAATTAAAGGCTCTATTACAACAATTACCTAGGCCCTTCATGATCGTAGGTGACTTCAACTCCCATAGTGAAATGTGGGGTTCTTATAAACATGATTCTCGTGGACTCACCATCGAAAAATTACTTGAAGAAGAGAACCTAGTCCTACTTAACACAGGACAACCCACTAGATTAAATCTTAATTCTGAATCAGACAGTGCCATTGACCTTTGTATCACCTCTCCAAATATTGCTTTGGATTTTGAATGGACGGTTTTTGATTATCCGTATGACAGTGACCATTTTCCCATTATAATAAAATCCTTACTAGTTCCTCAAAAAAACCAATCACATACATTTCCCAAATGGATAATCAACAAAGCTAACTGGATCGAGTACAATGAAACCATAAAAATAAATATAAGAAATTTAGAACCTATCACTACACAATCTTCTGTTAATACCCTCTTAAAAAATTTATGTGATTGTATAATAACAGCAGCCGAAAAATCTGTTCCGAAGTCCTCCGGCAAAATTAATAAAAAACAAGTTCCATGGTGGAATTCTGATTGTGAAGAGTCACTAAAAAACACAAAAAGAGCCTACAGAAAAATGAAGAGGGCAAACAATTTAGAAAATATAATAGAGTATAAACAACGAAGAGCAATATTTCGAAGAACTGCCAAAGAAAGTCAAAAAGAATCCTGGAATAATTTTACACTCTCAATTGCTCCTGACACACCAATAGGACAAATATGGAAAAAAGTTCGCAGCTTAAAAGGTACCAAGACAAATATATCTCCCCTTTTCCTTTCAGACCAAAATGGAAATATCACCAACGATTTAAAGGACATGAGTGACATGATTGCAGACTCTTTTGCATCTAACTCCAGTGATTCTAATTTCTCTGAAAGATTCCAAAACTTCAAAATTAATTCCAATCTCAATATTAACCGCGTTGAACTAGATGATGACCCTGCAGACCCCATCAACAATCCAATTACACTTGAAGAATTTCAACATACACTCTCACTCACAGGAAAAACCAGTCCAGGACCCGACAATATCCCATATGAATTCATAAAACACCTTCCTAAAGAGGGAACAGAATATGTTTTAAATCTATTTAATTTCATATGGTCAAACAAAGTTTTCCCAGATATGTGGAGAGAAGCTGTGGTTATCCCAATTCCAAAACCCAACAAAGATCATTCAAATCCTTCTAATTACAGACCTATTTCTCTTACTTGTAACCTGTGCAAAATCCTAGAAAGAATTGTATCTGAACGACTAAGATGGAAACTGGAAAATCTAAATATCCTTTCACCACATCAGTATGGCTTTAGAAAGTTTAGATCTACAATGGACCACCTAATAAATATTGAATCAGAAGCTTGTGAAGCCCTCGCCCAAAACAGTGACCTATTATTAGTCTCTATGGATATTGAAAAGGCGTATGAAATGGTTTGGAAGGACAAAGTGATTTCTCTTCTAAAAAATATACAAATTTCAGGTAACATTTTAGCTTTTATTAAAAACTTTTTACTCCAGAGAAAATTAAAAGTCAGATTAGGCAACGTTGAATCTAAAATGGTCGAAACCGTAAATGGAGTACCACAAGGCTCAGTGTTAAGTGTTCTCCTATTTCTCATCATTATAAATAATATAACGTCCACTATCAAACCTCCAATCAAGTGCCAACTCTTTGCTGATGATTTTATCTTTTCTCTAAAAGGGAAAGATCCTAAAGTTTTAGAAAATATTGCCCAGAAGACCCTAAACTCTTTACTAAAATGGTCAGACCAAACAGGTTTTAAGTTCTCAATATGCAAAACTGAATTCATGATCATTTCAAGAAAAAGAAACCCAGTAGCTTGTGAACTTACCTTGAATAACACTCCTATTAAAAGAGTCAACTCCATGACAATTCTTGGCCTACTCTTTGATAACAAACTCTCTTGGACACAACATATAAACAAACTAAAAGCTGATTGCAAAATGAGAGTCAACATTATTAAAGCTCTAGCATCTATTAAATGGGGATCTAGGAAAGTTTGCTTAATAAACACTTTCTCCTCATTAATTCGAACTAAAGTTGATTATGGTTCTATATTGTATGACTCAGCAAATCCAAATATTCTAAAATCGCTAGAACCGATTCAAAATACAACCCTAAGACTCTGCATTGGTGCCTTTAAAACTAGTCCAGTATCTAGTATTCTCGCAGAATCAGGATATTTTCCACTAAAATACAGGAGAATGCTTCTCTGCTTAAATTATAATTGCTCTGGAATATCAAATTCTGCTATTTCCACCACAGAATATAAAATGTATGACAATTCGCCACACTTACCCAAGCCTCTTAAATTTAGAATATTTAACTACCAAAAAGAACTAAACACCTCTACCCCCACATGCAATCCTCGCAAGTATTATCCAATTGCTCCTTGGGAAAAATCGCCAATAAAAATTGATTTGGGTATGTTAGATAAAGCCAACAACTTACATCCTTCTTTTATCACTGAAGTTTTCATGGACCATATCCAAACATATATGGATTATAATCACTATTATACAGATGGATCAGTTATAGAAGGACATGCCGCCTGTGCCATCTCAACTGATAAAGATAACATATTCGCCTGTCGACTTCCTAATGAATTTAACATCTTCTCTTGTGAAGCCTACGCAATTTTCAAACTTCTCACCTTGATAAAAAATTTAGTAACTCCCAACAAATCGGTCATCTTCTCAGACTCTTTATCTTGCCTAATAGCAATAAAAAACAAATACTCTACATCAGCCCTCATCCAAAATATTCAATCTCTTTTAAAAGAATTAACAAATACAAATAATATAATTATACTTTGCTGGATTCCCTCCCATAAAGGAATAAGAGGAAATGATATCGCTGATAATTTCGCCAAAAATGCAACAAAATCGACCACCATCGAACAAATTCCGATCTCCATAGAGGAAATTAAAAAAAGAAATTTACACGTAGTTAAGCAAAAATGGAATGTAGAATGGCAATCTCTTCACTCAAAACTACATGACATTCGATCAAATGTTTTTGAGAAGGTTCCTGGCAATCCCACATCCAGATCAGAAGAGTGCCGCATCTCCAGATTACGAATTGGACACACCAACTTTAGTCACATTCACCTCATCACAAAATCTCCCCCAAATAAATGCCCCAAGTGTAATGAAACAATATCAGTCATACACCTCATCCACGACTGCGATGGCTATGATTTAGAAAGAAGAAAAGCTTCTCTAACTGGAAACATTAAAAACTCACTAAACTCTGATGAAGGTCTTAAAAAAGTGCAAAAGTTTTTTTCGAATATAAATATGATTGGTGATATTTAACGAAAATGTATTTTCCTTTTTTATCTTAATAATTTGTCATGATAATCATCAATTAATGTTGTAAGATCGTGGTCGCTTATGACCCTAGTTGTTCAACAGCGACCTTAAATAAATAAAAAAAAAAAAAAAAAAATTATTTGACGATATTAGTTATTTCAAACTTATTGTTATACTTCAGTATCTCAGTAAATCCAATAATTTATCATTTAATGAGTTCTCAATATCGAGAAGCTTTTAAGAACATTTTTTCTGGCAAGCCGGAGTTAATTTCAGAGAAGAAGGTTAAAAAACAATGTATCGCAGAGGACACTATTTAGGATTTCTTGTTTTTAATTATTTTTCTTCAATTATTTTTTAAATTTCGTATTGAAAACAATCTTATTACGTAATAAAGAATGTTTTTAGGAGATTCTGTTTTTTTATGTGAATCGATCCAATAATTTTTGTGTGCGCTATAAATTCTAATTTCCTTAAATTCCATATTTAGAGAAATTTATGAACGATCTCTTTAAATACTCATAAGAATATAAGTTTTAAAATTAAGTAAAAAGAATCGATTTTTCGTATGAAATTTTAAATTTCATTAATATCTTTGCGTATAAACTTTAATTAAAAACTGTCCTTTACCATTCTAATCATTACAGGAAATCACAATAGATATCTTTACTTGAAAACAAACTCATATAATTATTATTTTCTATTGTTTTACATAAACTTTTTTTTTTATTACAGTAGTGCTATAAATTTCAATAACAGCGGTTATAAAATATTTTATAAAATCAAAAAAAAAAAAAAATTATTTAAATCGGATATTAATTTATATAAATCAATTTAAATTAATAATTGTATTCGAATACACAATATGAATTATTCTGATCTTTTGGAAAATAAAAATAATATAAAATACGAATTGTCAATTATTCCAGCATCTCAAATTGGACTTGGAGAATTGGATTTAGAAAATGTGACTGATAAATATTTATTTTTTGTGAATTTAAAGGAGAAACTACAGGATTCATTGGTTGATCATGTGTTCTTTGATGTTGCGGCTCCACTATCTTTTCTTTATTTATTGGTCCTGATATTAGGTGTCATTGGAAATGTCACGACGTGCATTGTTATAATTAAAAGTCCATCACTGAGAAATGCTACAAATTATTATCTTTTTAGTCTTGCTATTTCGGATTTGATGCTATTAATTATTGGTATTATACTATTTTTATAATTATCAATTGAATATATATAATTGTCTTTGCCAAAAAAAAATTTCTTCAAACAGAAGAAAAATATTGTCAGTAATTATAATAATTAGCTATATGATCATTATGATTAGGTATGATTCTTGATTTTCGAATTTTATGGAAAAAGTATCCATGGATATGGGGTCTGGCACTTTGTAAAGTTCTTCATTATTTATACAGTGTGTAAGAATTTAATTTTTATCATCCTGACGATGTTCTTTAAAATAATATTACATTATTTTTTTTTATTTTAGAGCCTACAATGTATCAGTATTAACAGTGTTAGCATTTTCATTTGAACGTTACCTTGCAATTTGTCATCCTCTACGTATTAATAATTTGAATGTATTAAAGAGACCTATTTGGTTTATAATCATTTTATGGATAATCGCATCAATATTTTCATCAAACCAATTGTTTCGACAATTAACAAAATACGTCTTTCAATTATCTTCTGGTAAGAATATTATTTAATTAACATTCTAAATCCATAATCTGAAAAAATTAGTCCCCAATTCTAATTTATTTCAATTTATTAAAATAATTAAATATATAAAAATACTCTGATTTTATTTATCGAAATTTTTGATTACAGGTTTAATAATTGATCCAGAAAAGCTAATAGCATGTGAATTAACTGATAGCATAAAGTGGCTTGTACATGATCATTTGAATTTTATATTTTTCTTCGTTTTACCAATGATGGTGATTGTTATATTATATATAAAAATAGAACGAAAATTGCAAGACAGTTGTCAAGGAAAGACATTGAATTATGGAAAGAGTTGTAGTTCCATTCGACAATTACAATCTAGACAATCTTCAATTAAGATGTTGAGTATGATAACAAATTTTTTAGAATCTATAAATTAAAAATTTTAAATTTATTTTCTAGTTTGAAACTAGCTGAAATAATTAAGAAATATTTTCTATATTTTATAGGAGTTGTTGTAATAGTAACCTTTATATGCTGGGCTCCGAATAATTTAATTTTTTTGTTTGAACAAATTGGAAAGATTCAAACTCTGGACTACGATCTTTATCACTGGGTCATGTTTCTTTCAAATTTATTTTTCTACGCCAGTACTGTAGTAAATCCAATAATTTATAATTTAATGAGTTCTCGTTATCGAGAAGCCTTCAAGAATATTTTCCATGGCAAGGAGGAATTATCTTCAAAGATGAAAATCAAAGTAGAGTGTAATACAGAAAGCTCGGTTTAAGATTTTTAATACCATTTTATTTCTTTAATTTCATATGAAAAAACTAGGCTTATTAGGTAAAAATTAATAAAATTCAATTGAATTGAATAAAAATATAATCAGTGTAAATGGTTTTTTTAAAAAAATGTTTGGCATTTCATACTTGTTAATTTTTTATAACAAAATTTTCATTCGAACCACATATTCCACGAATTTGATTGAACATTCTCATCATGTAATTCGTTAGGGTTAATGTGTGTTTTAAGAAATTTTTCATTCCTTCGAATTATTTATAACGTAAATTTTTCGCTATTGAATTTAATACAGTTTTGTGTTTAATTTCAATTATAATTTTCGTACTCAAATTTGGCCCTGTAAAAAAGTTATTAACAGTAAAGACATCTTAAGAATTTATATAGCATTAAAGAAAGAATGAGAATATGAAATCTTACCACATTCTTATTAAGGAACAGAATTTTTTTAAGAGATCTTTTTTAGCTTGTTCTTTTTGTTGTTCATTTAATCCACCATTATTATCCAAACAAAGAATAATTTTTTCAATAGCCTGTTGAGAAGTTGAAATCAAATCAGAATTAACGAGACATTTTGTGTTTATAAGATGATCCCATTTTGCTTCTGTCATTCCACTAGAAGTTTGTCTTGCTTTATTTAAAATTTCAGTTTTCACTTGAGAAGATGTCATATCATATTTATCACGTAAATTAGATACGGCAGGAAATAAATTTCCTCCTTTAGAATCACATTTTCCTTTAAATTGATCCCAAGATAATCCAAATCTATCTTGTACTTCGTAGACTACGGGATTCACAAATTTTAATCCTCTGACATATTCTGAACCTATTGAAAAAATTTTTTTCTTCAGTAAATGATAATTTTATATTTAATTTTATATTTTCTATCAGTTTTTTTTAATATAGAAAATATATAAAGGTATTTTATTATATTAAATTTTTTATTATTAATTGATACTTGCAAACAACGAAAGTAAGTAGAAAGAGGAAGAAACACTTCATGTTTAGAAGAAATTGAAACTTTTTCAAATTGTGACTAACTAAAACCAGTTGTTTTCCTCTTTTATGTCAATAATTGCCTCTCTATATTTCCTCAATAAACAGAAATTTAAATACACAAGTAACGTCTCGTACAAATGTTTAGTTTAAACTGACGTTGTGCAATCGAATTGTGTTGATTGCTGTATTTGATAAGACTTTACTGACGGAAATATAAGAAAAAAAATTAATAAACAGTGTATATTATAATATTAATTCCAGAAATTGCAAATTTGCATTAAATTTTTATATTATAATAACAATTTTAAAATATAAATTGATCCAGGAAAAATTAAACAAATTTTACTAAAAAACATTAATTTCCGATTGCAAAATTCGTCAAGAGTTCCAATATTAAAATTATGATAATTTTTTAGGAAATAAATTATTTAACAATTTATACAACTATTGAAAATATATATTCTAACAATATTTGTTTAAAATTTTTTATTTTTCATACTTGTAAATAAATTTTTGCAAATTTTAATCTATTCTACAATATTTATAAAAACTTTTAAAATCTGAAAGTATTTCCATTGTATTTTGAAATGAACTGAAATATTTGATTATTTTAATTCTAAATATTTGTCAATAATATTAGCCTGAAACTATATGAAACATGAATTTTTTTATTTTCTTGTTCCTTGCATCACAAATTGTTCATGTATACCCATTGTGCACTGTAAAAAAATACATTTTTATTGCATAGCAAGAAAGCAGGCTTATTAGATAAAAATTAATAAAATTCAAGTGAATTGAAAAAAATATAATCAATGTAAATGGTTTAAAGAAAAACAAAAAAAAAATGTTTGGCATTTCATACTTGTTAATTTTTTCGGGATTATTTCAAATTAAATAAATTATTTACTCCCATTGAAGGTTTCATTATACTTTTAATTAAAAAATAAAAAAAAATTAAGGTCATTGAATATGAAAATTTTTACAATTCCAAATGGCGGATTCAATATGACGAATGGAATTTTTTTTTTTGATTGTTTTAATTTGTAAATCTTATTAGTTAGGAATTTTTAGAATTGCTAAATCCAAATGATTTTAAGAATTGAAATAATACCTAAATATAAAACTTACGATATTGACACTGCGTGGCATAATCCTTTAAGAAAATCTTGTTTTGCTTTATCAACTTCTGCTCCCTGTAATTGTTGATTTGGATCTACACAAATTTGCGCCTTGTCTATTGCAACTTGGGAAATATTTATTAAATTCACATTTGTTAAACAATTATCTTGTATCCACTGTTCAGGAAAATATCCCAATTCTCTGGCTTTGGCAATTAAAGCCGCAGTTAATTGACTTCTAATTTCACCTTCTTGTGTTTGTAATTCAACAAGTTCATTATATAAATTTGGATCTTTGCTATCGCATTTTGGTTTTAAGTCACCAAAAGGCATACCATACTTTGATCGTATTATGGCATCCAATGGTTCTAAAAATCTCAAACCCGTCACTAGAACTCCAGCACCTATTATCGTTTTATAAATAGGTAATTTAATTTTCAGTTTTAATCCATTAATAATTTAATTTTTTTTATGAATAGTAAACAAATTAAATTCAAATTTGTACATACTTATAAAGAGTAATGTCAAAGAACGTGTTGAATATTTCATTGTTATTATTTCCAATAAATGTTAGTTATAATATTTTTTATCAAATATTGAAAATTTTATAGTAATAAAATAATAAACAAATTAAAGGTTCTAAAGTTGATAATGTATAATTTTTGAAAGCTAACACAACAGAGCGTATTTAATAAACTGTATTGGAGAATGCAATAACTTTAGTAAAGTGAACATAGATAAGATAACGTTTACAAATACTTATTGCAAATCATTAATAAATTATCCATGTAAATTTATAAATTTTTAACAGAAATACTGTTTGTTTTCAAAAATACATTTGCAAATAACAAATGAGGAAAATCTGATACTTTCCTGAATCTGATGATGCAAGTTATTAAACATGTTATTGTATTCTATTACAAAATTCTAAAATTCATTTATTTAATTTTCATTTAATATACAATTATTTGATTCTTAAATTAATAATTTAATAAAACCGAAACTTTTCTTGAATTATTATTTGATAGAATTTCACAAAATTAATTAATTAAAATTAATTGAAACTTATTTCACAACTTTTTTTTTATGTAGAATTCAAAATTTAGAAATATTTGAAATATTCTTTTGCAATGTGAAAATGATTAAAATACCAAAAAATCATGAATTATTATTGAACTATTTTTATTGAGTGTATGACATGTAAGAAATTTTAAGTCAATTAAAAAATTTTTATTGTGATGTCGGGCTGGTGGGTAAAATTGGCATAATACCAACTTTTCCACCTGGATGTCTTCCTTGTGCTATATTTTCATTTATTGTATTCCATATTATCCTGTAAATAAAAATTCGAAATTAATATAATTATTTTGAATTTCATAATTTTTATAATTTTCAGAAAAATTAAGTTAATTGTATTAAGACTTACATGGCTTTTACACCAGTACAAATATTGTTGATAGCATGAGATTGTAATTCCTCTAGTTTTTCAGCCTCTAAGTTATCATTTAAGCAATTTTTTACATTGTCAGCAACACTTTTAGCAATTTTCTTCACCTCTCCATTAGTATTACAATATTGAACAATTAGATCATCAACACCATCACTTGAATGAGGAATTGGCAATTTTTCCGTTATATTTGGTATTAAGTCATTTCTAATATGACCAACTTGAATTTTTAAATTTTCAATTTCTTTGTAATTATCCGGGCACATCGATTGAGTGGGAATTTTATCTTGTGTTAAAGTTTTCAATAATGCGGACGAAATTGGCTCCGCCAATATCATAGAAGACACATCCTTGACATAAGCTACAGATATTTTTATAAATACAACAAAAATTAAGAGAAATATTTTAAAAACAAAGACATCGTTCTTTTTAAATCACGTTTTCAATCAAAGATTAAAGTTTAATTGAATTAAAAATAAGTTTTTTGCTATTACAAAAAGAAATTATAAATTTCTTTGAATCAAAGAAATTTTTTCTTTGTATAATAATGCACACATTTTTTTGATTCAAGTAAAATTTCTTTTTGCAATAAATTAATAATTACACTTACCAAAAGTCACTAACGTCAGGAGAAAAATATAAGCCTTCATTCTAATGTGTTTTTCGAATTCAAAATCACAAATTGATGAATAAAATTGTAAACACTATTTGTTCGCAAAGGTAAGAAGAATACTATTTACTTTCTGTAGGTTTTACAACTTTAAATATATATCGCAACTATAATATATGTTTGACAGTGATTTCACGATTGACCTTAACAATGAGTCAAGGATGTGATTAATTTTGAAAAAAATAATTATTCCCAGTAAAGATAATAATTCTAGATAAGTGACAAGTTACATAATAAAAACACATTTGTATAATTGAGATTTCCAGAAAATAAAATAATGAAATTTCTTGAAAAGGAATTTAATTTTAGAATTAGAGCCTTTCTAAATTGCAAAATTACACAAACGTCATATTCCTTATTTTTTCTTATTAGAATAAGAATGTTAATAGATAAATATTAATATTTTTACTAATTGTAAGTTAAATTTTTATAACTTGTTCTTGATATTAGATTTATCCAATCACGAAAGTTTATTGTGTTGCCTACTTACAGGCGTCTGATATAAATTACAGTTAGAATTAAGCAAATAAAAAAAAAAATTAATTATTATGAATTTATTTCATAATTAAGATTTTTTTATATTTATGAAAATAGTTAAAATTTTTGAAATCTAAATACATTTATAGTTAAGAAATCTGAATTTCATTGAACAAAACACAAAACTTTATATCCAATTTTATTAAAAATAATACTTTATATGACACATTTCATTAAAAAAAATTTAATCTATCGCCAATCTGGAACTTTGGATATACATTGTGGTACCCTTTCTAAAGTGTAAATCATTTCATACGATAGTTTCACCACCGAAGTTGCACAATGTTTCACGACATCAAGTTGACAAGTGACCCTTCTATATAAATCCCTAAAAATAAAATCGTTGTTATAATTAATAAAATTAGAACAATCGGAATTGATTTTTAAAAATAATTTTTAATACATTTGAAATTGTTAAAAATAATTTTTTTTAACTCACTCGCATTCTTTTTGACTGAAGTTGATTGGAGCGTAGAAAAGAATATTATTGTAAAAAGGATCATAACAGTTTTCATTGCATAGAGAACAATTTGCACCAACGCATTCACAATTTTCTGCAACTCGCCATAAACGACGATTACACTGTTCAATAAAGCATTTTGAAATATTTTTTCCCACCTCCCAGAAGCAAGTTTTCATCTTATTATAATAAAAGCCCATATTATAGAACAATCCTAAAAAAAATTATATTATTAATTTAATCACAGTTAATAAAAGATGTTTGAATTTGCCGCGTATTTAACCCCCAATCTCAAGAATCAAGTTCATTGGATCATTTCCAATGGAAAAAAGCTATTGTAGAAGTAGCTTTAAGAAAGCAATGCAACTACCGCACCGTGCTCTAGAAAATATCGGGACATTGTGACACGAATATTTTCGACGAAAAGTAAACAAAGCGATCTTCCTAAATAAATACCTAATTAAATAAATATGAATTTTGTCAATAAGTGACAAAATTGATAATAATTGTCGGTAAATTTGAAAATTTTTGTAAATGGCGTGTGGAACAATTAATAATTTTATTAGTTAGTGGCGTACGGTGTATAAACATTATGGTTAGGGTTTTCCAGAAAAACTCTTTTATATTAATGATGAATAACAAATATAATAACAAAAAACAATATAATTCTGATATAAAATACTGAAGAATTTTTGAAAGAAAAGTACAATTTAAAAATCCTATAATTACAAATATATTGTATGAAATATTCACAAATAAAAATAGAAAGTTTAGGCTAATGTTTAATTGCGATTTTATAATTTTTGATTTAAAAAATAAATAGATTTTAGTAATTTTTAAATAAATAGAAGGAATGTTTTATATATGAGATTAATATTTATTACTTATAGGTTATGTCGTTATGTAGATCCGAAGAACTCTATTTGCAATTTCTATTTGAAATAAAATTTCTACTAACATTGTAATATAATAAAAATTCTATTAATTTATAAGTTCAGTTTTAAATTTTTCATTTATAATTTACATAAATAATTCTATTAAAATATAATTTTTAAATCAGTCTACAAATAATTTCCCATTAAATAAAATTCGTTTATAAAATAATTTGGAGTTATAATACTCACGTATTGCCTGCTCATTACAAATTTTAGTCAGCATCATTTGCTTTAAACTATTTGTATCAACATTCTCAGAATTGTCCAAACATCCAAGCATTTTATCAGCTGCATTGTACAATAAACTATTTAAATTTGTATTATTGTTGCAAAAATGTTCAATAGCGTTGCTTATAACAGTTTCGTTTGTTTCTTTGTAGTAAATTTTCAAAAGTAAATCTTCCGATATTTGATTAAAAACAATTGCATAATCTTCTTGAATATTTAATATTGTTGGCATTAATCCTTTTCGTTTGCAATTTTTTCGAAATTGGCTTAATGATACTTGAAAATTTGGATACAAAACACGATCATCACGACACACGGACAAAAAAAAACAATCTGAAAAAATTCCAAAAAAAAAAACAATAATATTGCGATAAAAAAATAAAATTTAACTGTTACTAGTATTATTATAATTAATAATATTAATAATAAAATATTAAATTATAATTAAAATAAGAATTTATCAAGTAAACAAATTTTTTAAATTTATTAAAAAAAAATATTAAAATTGAAATTATGTAGTATTTATAAGGAAATGATAAAAAATTGTAAAATAGTAAAAATTTATAAATAACAAAACTTACTGAATGAAATAATGAGACATAAGATAAAAGAACTTTCCATAGTTGATTCGCTTGAAAAAGCGAGATGAAACTGACGATTTTACATATTTTGTGCGTTACGAGTGTAGGAGGAACTCATTATCAATTTCCTAATTTGATATCTGTGTTACGAATATTAGTGATGACATCTGACTTTTTTTCAAGTTTAATTCAAATTATATTCTGTTTACGTTTTTAGGAGTGTTTCTCTTTTTTGACCTACTTTTATCATATTTATCATTTCTTTTTACAAAATAAAAATCTTATACTAACTTCATATTCTCCTCAATAATGTCAATTTCAATTATAATTTTCTTCAAAAATTCAACACCTATATAACAAGGCAATAATTAAATAATTATTAAACAAAAAAATATTACTCAATTAATATTATCAACAATATTATTTTTTTTAAAAATTGTATCTACATAAATTTTTTAAAATACAAAACTATAAGTAATTAGTAATTATTATAATAAATAATTAATACGTATCATTAACAATTAACAATTTATTCATAATTGATTTATAATATACTTAAGAATATAATGTAACATTTTACACTGTACACAATTTTTTTTATTTAGAAAAATAAATAGAGTATAATTTTTCTTATATGAGTTAAAAATAATTTTCTAAAGATAAATAATTTTTAAAAAAAATAATGCGCAAAAATTATACAAGTTACACAAGCGTCCCATATGCCTAAAGTTTAAGAAAAACAAAAATTTATCATTTATACATAATATTTTAATTTGTAACTTAATTAAAATATAATTTAATATTTACAATGATATGTGTTGATATTGGTTTTTGTGTAATTCAATTTTCTAAGCAGAAAATTTTTTTTCAATTATGAAGAACTGTACAAAAGTGATTTTATGCTTCATAAAGGTGCCAACGTTGCAAAAATATTTAATTTATTTGAAAAGAAATTCACGAAACAAATAAAATCTCATTGAGGAAAAATAATTTTAATTAAAAAAAAAAAAAATTTTCGAAAAAAACATTTTTGCAACTTTTAAAAATAAATATACTTTTTTTTTAAACGACGTTGGCAAACTTTTTTCTATCATATTAATTTTTTTTTTAAATATTGCCAATGAGATAGCTTAACTTTATAATATAGAAATGGAGAGAAAACCTCGCAGTTAATAACCATTATCTCTTTTCTATTCAGTATCTTTGGATTTCTAGCCATTGCGTTAGACAAAAAATATTGTCTGCTCGCTTTAAAATCCACACGATACAAAACTACTATCTATATCTAGATAAAAATAAAAATAAAAAATATTTAATAAAATACATCACAAGAGATATCTTGTCTTAAAAAGAATGTTAATTTACAAAAATATTCCTAATTTTCAAATATTTACAAAAATATTATTTCATTATCAATAATTTATCATCATTCGAATTTCAGTCTGATTTCTTATATACACAACTAATAGTAGTTTTTTTTTTCTTCACGCTTCAGAATCAAGATTAAGATCAGCTTCAATATCATCCGGACTTCTGAGATCGATAACAAATCGTTTTTTTGTATTACTTTGAACATCGACAACAACTTTCTTTTGTGTTGACGATTTAATATGCTGTGAATAAATTTGAAAAGCCGAAGCCAATGCATAAGTCAATTGTCTTGCATGATGTTTTGATTCACAAACAAATCCATGACACTCGAAGGGCGAGAGACGACGGAAATTGTCGGTTTCCCTAACGATAATCATGGAAAAAACTCTTGTATAAACGAGATCTTGAACTCCATAGGAAATTGTCTCAATCGGATAGACCTTGGAGATTCCAGCGTCAAGTTTTTTCTTACCTCCCAATGGCAAGAGGGCAACGCCCTCCTTTGAAACAACGAGTTTAATAAACGGAAGAATTGTACCAGCCGGTAATGATTTTGCAGCTGCCACCATATTATCGACTGGTTTACGTGTGTGCTTTATACCCCAGAGGCCTCTGGCGTCATGTGATCCAAGATATTTCACTTGAAATACTTGCGGCAATTCACTCGATCCTTCAAAGACATTATTGTTGATTGTCAATTTTGAAAGTTTCGTGGAAATATCCTTTTTCTTGTCATCAACTCTCGAGCTTGGGGGATTGTCCTTTTTCATCTCGCCGGTGACGGAATTCTGAAAATATTTTAGATTAATTAACATTACTAAAGGGAGAATGAATTATTGAAGGAAAATAATTTAAACTGGTTAATTGGAGGATTCACTGATTTTCCTTTAATCATTTATTAATTTACTAATTTAATTTTTCTTCATATTGATGATTTCTTTGGAATAAAATAACAGAATAGAACCAAATAGAAATATTCCCTTACGCGGCTATCTCGTAATTTCTACATTCACACCGAATTCTGTTTCCTATTCAAGAGATATTCCGTAAGATTTCTGCCGAAAACGAAAGGAGAAGATTCTCGGAATTTCATTCGCCGTGAAAATCGCGACGGAAATTTCACGGGAAAATAAGAGCTTCCTTAAGATTTCGAATTCCCAAATTAATTTCCGATGGAATTTCGTAAGATTTCCGACTAAAACAGAAGGGAATTCTCACGATTCCGTTGGAATTCCTTTACTTTTGATGGAATTAATAGAAAATTATAGGAATTTGACGGAAATAGAAAGGTTTTCTAAAGCCTTCATCAAAATTTCTATAACAATTTCCGGCAGTATTTCGTTATCTTTTCTATAAGAATTCCGTAGGATTTCCGCCGAAACTTGCGTCGATTTCATTCGAATTATTTTTAAATTAAAAATCCAATGGAAATTATTATTTGCATTTAACGAAAACAGAACGGTTCTCCTAAAGATTTAATCGGAATTCTAATAATAATTTCCATCGAAATCTTTCCAAGTGGGGGAGAATTAAATCCACAAATAATAATTTCAAGAAAAGAGAGAGGAAATTAAAAAATCTAACCAAGAAAAGCTGTACATATATAAAGAATGTAATGAAAAAAATAAGGGGAGAAGATGAAGGAGATAAATGCAAGGAATAGTTTTGCACGCCACAATAGTATAGAGGGGAATTTTCCACCTGACACGAAATTTAAATTAAGATCTCAATCGTTATTAATTACGGACATATACATAAGAAAAAAACAAGGAATTCTTCATAAAAAAACAAAATAAAGTGTTTAGCCATTTAAAGGAATCATTTAAAACTTTCACTATCTCTATGGCGGAAATGAATTATAATTATGAATTCAATAATTCTCGTTCTCTTAAGATATACAACAACTTCCGAATAAAAATTAAATCAAATTATATATCTAAACGAAAGCAAACAATTCAACGTTAGAAATAATAAATTTAAATAATTTTAAATTTATTTAATCTAAGATTTAATTAATACAAAAAATAGAAGAATCTTTTAATTTCAATACGCAATTACCTACTGTGAAAATAGTTATTTTCATCAGAAGGAGAATTCAAAAAATTGAAATTGTTATGTTATAAATAGTAATTAAAATTAAAAATTATAATAGAAGGAAAGGGAAATTGAAGGGAATTGTTAATTTAAATAATTCTCATTCGATAGAAATAATATTCGTGCAAAATTTCATCCAAGCTAGATCAAAATTAACACAAAGTATTATTTATTATTTGATTAGTAATTTAATTTTTTTTAATAAAAAAAAAAATGATGGAATCACGTCAGATTTGCAAGGTGTTATAAATATTTACAAACTTACATGTTGGCTGTCTACTGTGTCCTTCAGGCACTGTGGCTTCACTTTCAAATGATACTCAACCACGTTTGGTATGTTCGGCGTGTCACGAGCAACTGAGGTCTTCGTGTGTTGCCGCTTCGCGAGTAAATCGCTTCCGGTTTCCGGTGAATAAGTCGTGCCTCCCTTCACCACGCCTTTCGTCGGTGCCAGAATGAATCCGCTGCTCGTTGGGTTGGGGGTGTTTTTCAAAGCTGTTGTTGCCTCCTTAGTATTTTGCGCTCTTCGGTTCTCCAATTCCCCCACCACATCATCCTTCGTCGTCATTCCTTTTGTAACCGTCGATCGTGACGTCAACACCTTGCGCAGGACCATATCATCACGTCTTGTAAATCCAAAGCCATCGTCCTCTTCCATTATTTTCTACAGTCAGAGGGAAATTTTTTTTTTTTTTATTTAGACTTCATGGAATAACATTCCAATTGGGAAACATTTTTTATTTTCTTTTTGTATAAAATTGTTAGAGTTTTCAATAATTTTGATTGGAATATTTTCAAATTCTCTATATGTGGAAAGCCAATCAAAATTAGTGAAATTACTAATAAATTCAAATTATACAAAAGTGATTTGTAAAAGTGCCTTAAATTATCGTGGATGAACGAATAATTATGTATGTTTCCAACCCTGGTGTGAGGGGAATCAAAAGTTTACACTCAAAAATGATTTGTAAATTTGCCTTAAATTATCGTAGACGGACGAATAATTATGTTTCCAAATCTGGTGGGAGGGGAATCAGAAGTTTCACATACATATAACAGACGTTTCATATTTTAGGAGATTAACTATAGCATTTGTCAAAAGGTTTACGACATATTTCAGTTCTCCACAAAATTTTAACTCAATCTATCAAATATTTTGCGAGAAAACCTACGGAGAATATTTACATGAAAAATCACAACAAAAACATAACCTTAAATAAATATTTCAGTCTCAAAGTAATTAATTGGTCATCCCACACCCTAACTATATTTTTATTAAAATTATTTTAATAATATACTAATATTTAAAAAAAAATTTATTAGATTTAAAATATTTATAATTTGTAAAATAATAATAATTTTTAGAAAATAAAATAAGTTGGATAATTTTTTTTTAAATAAAAGAATTGGATAATTCACAAATAATTTTTTTTAAGGCAATATTTGTATGAAATTGCAAATTTCTTTTTTGCTACAGACAGATAGAGATTTCCTGCACAATTATCGTCTACCGGATCAAGTCACGAAATTTCGTTAAGTCGTAACGACTCCTTTTAAATTTAATCCGGAAACCAGCTGTTGAGTAGCACGTGCTGCACCTTGCAATCGGTATTGTGCGGCGAACCGTTTTTATTTTTTTTTCGTCTTAATACCAACAGCTAATATATCTATATCTATGTTTTTGTGTTTATTATTGATGACACTATAATAAATAATTAAATATTACACTTAAGTATTTTTATTATTAATAAAAAATGTTTTTTTTAATTACTGACTTAAAATTTTTTTAAATTAATTTTATTTTTTTATGATTATTAATTTCTATTTATTTAAAAAATAAAAAAAGTATTATTTTAATAATATTTATTAAATATTATTGTAAATTTATATATAAAAAAAGTGGGAAATATTTTTTTTTGATAGATCAGAAATAAAATTTTAATCTTTTTTCTTGAAAAAATAACGTTTATTCAGATAAATAAACGCGCAAGGATGAAAATGAGGTATTAAAATATTCAAAGAAGGGCAGGAAACGAATCAGGTGACTCTGTAAGGTAGAATTCGTTATAATATATTCACCACACAGGTGTGTCGTTTCACTGAGTTTCACACGCACTTTACATTTTCCCTAATGTCTATTTATAACTAAATCAAAAACACTACTTAATGAATTATTAAAGCAATGTTCGTTAATAATTTCCCACAACTTTTACTAAACTGTATAGTGACAAATATTTATATGTTTCCCATGTACTATAAAGAATTATTAAAAAATATTAAATTTTTTCTATATTGTAAAAAAATAATTCTTAATATTTTTTATAATTTAAAACTTTTAAAAATTAATTTTTAATTAATTTAATTTATTTAAATAAATTTTTAAGAAAATAATTTTTTTTTAATTTTTTGATAAATGTTTTAAAAAAATTTAATTTTGAGTTGTTCCAATCTAGACGATGAGTCTTCCATAAATAAATTATTTTTTATATTTTATTATTTTGTTTTGCCTTAGATCTTATATTATAAAAAAATTAAGAAAACATAGAATTGAATACCTAATTGTTTAAATGAAAAATTGAGGTGTTTTTTCAAGGTTTGTTTTATATTAATGATGAATAATAAATAATAATTAAAATAAATTTTTTTATGCGTTTTGAATTTTTTTTTTAGATTAAAAAACATTTTTTTGCATTATTTTAATTTTGCGTTAGATCGTTAATTATATATTTAAGTACTCGCAAAAAAATTATTTATAGAATTTGATAATAATTGTGTAAAATTAAATAAATAATGAAATATGAACATTTGGAAAATAAATTAAATAAACTTTATATTTGGTTGAATTTTAAAATAGAAAAAAAAATTCCTTCGGTAAAGATGAAAGTTCAATGTCTCATTATAAAATCGTCATTTACTAGACTACACCCGGTATATATAAATTGTAGTCTTACACCTGTCGTAAGGTTATACCCGCCTACAATACACCAGAACAAACGTTTGAATTTAATGACGACGCGCTTTCAAGAATAGTTCGAGGAATAATAGTTCAAATGAGATTTACATGAAAATGTAAAAAAAAAAATTATTCATATGTAAAAAAAATATTAATTTTTTAATTATTACCTTTCTTAAAACTAAATTATAAAAAAGTATGCATAAAATAATAAATAAATAATAAATATTAATACATAAAGTTAAAAAAAAATTTATTTGTTTCAAAAAAAATTTTATTTGTTTCAAAAAAAAAATTTATTTGGGAAACGAAATATAATTTTCAAAGAAAAATTTTATTTAAATCAATTAAGTATGGTTCTTTATAGGTCTAACAAATATATTTTTATTGAATTCTTAATTATTTTTAGTTCAAGTCCAAAAAGTTATCTCAGTTTAGAGACGAAAAAATTTTTTTTCTTTTAAAAAATTAAAAATAAAATACTAATAAATTGAGAAGAAAATATATTTGACGTTTGACTTTATATGCAAAAGCGCAATTAATTTCAAATCGAACCATCTGCAAAGCGGCTATAGGCAATGATGCAATTGGTTATTACGGTCTTGAAAGATTTCCGTTAGGCGAGCATCTTCTGTGTCTCTTGAAGGACAAGAAAATTGCTTCAAACAGTCGTGCAAAAACTATCCAGTCCCCTTTCAAAAAAAAAAAAAAAAAAAAAATTATAATAATAAAATTAAATAAAAAAAAATATATTTATCCTTTATATCTATTTACAGGAAGCTGATTCTCCCTTACAATTATTATTAGTGAGGTGAATAAAAAAATCATTGAAATGGAAATAAATATATGAGTAAAGAAGAGTGCGACTGTTTATATACTAAATTAGCTATAAAGTTTAAAAAAAGGCGTGTTTCCCGCCAAAAAAAAAAATAAACAATCGGCTCGTGCTCAGAGACCGTGAGTTGCTTTTACCATTGTCCAACAATTTAAATTATACTTGTGTATATAAACACGCGAAGCGTATGATTCCCTTTTTATTTCGAGTGCACGGAACAATTACGGAATACCGGAAGTAGCATATATATATATATAGTAAAGAACGGAAACCGGTATGTGCCAGTGTCACGGGAGTGGGGGTCTAACGATGCGTGGACATCCGTCATTTAAGAAGATACGGATGATGGATTGAGAAAAAAAAACGATCGTCCTTTAACTATATATATATTTCATAGAAATCATAGCTTTATCGCTTTTTATCTTTATTCCTACCTTTAGTCATAGAGTAAACAATTGCATATCTAATTTTATCTTAAAATGTATATTTTAAGCAAATAAATCAAAAAAATAAATTTTATCATTGTAAAATATTTTTTTTTTATCATTTCTGTGATTTTCTTTAATCGTTTTCGAGTGGAACAGTTAAAATTATTACTCGATTCGAATTTTTAAATATATTTTTGCCATGCGTTATTTTATTTAAAGCCTAAGACCCTAGACATTACAATTGGGGTACAAAAGTACCCCAGAGAAAATTCGTACTAGGGCCCTGTCTTTGTAAGCTTAACTGTCATGGCAGCACCTTAATCTTAATTCAGTTTAGTTATTGAACTATAAATTTTGACGTTATAGAAAATTATTTACTTTTATAATTGTTTATATTACACGAAAGTGTAAACATAATTTTTACTGAATTATAGATTTATTTCTAATTATAAACTATAATAATAGAAAATTATCATACAAGTACATACAATTTATGATACTGTCGGTATAGTAGATATCTCAATTAGGCGCGAAATTTAAAACAAAAAATGAAAATTTTCCTAATTATAAGTTTTTGTTAAATAAAAATCGATTATATAAAAAATAGTGAATGTAAAAAATTCACTTAAAATAATTTCAATTAAATAGAAAAATTCTGTTAAAAATTAAGGGATAAATAAAAATTCTACTGTATTAGAAAATTTTAGTTAAAAAAAAATTCGGCCATGTAGAAAATTCAGTTAAAAGGGTGATAAATAAATATTCTACCAAATTAGAAAAAATTATTTAAAAAAAAATAGAAATTATATATAATAAAAATAACTCCGAAATTGGAAAATTGTTTTATATAAAGATAAATAAAAATTTTCATATTAAATAAAAATTTCATTGTATTAAAATCCCCTTAAATTGAAATTTTAAAAATAATTCTTCAAAATGAAAATAAAAAAAATTAAAATTCTGCTAAATAGAAATTTGATTACTATTCGAAATTTGAATTTTAAAATTAAAAAAATGACATTACCTTGAAAACTTTTTCACTTTTGGATAAAACTTATTTTTCTCTTTTTTTTTACACTCCAATTGATAATTTTAAATTGATTTCTTTTTTTTTTGCAAGAAAATAAAATATGCAATTATTATTGGCGGTTATATGTAAATATACTTTGAAAATTTATAATGGAAGGAAGTTGAACCGCACCGGATCTTACTCTCGATTGACTGTCGATTATTTGTAAGTCAAGCTGCTGAGATGGTTCGTGCTTCATTCTTATACAGATATATATAGATAGTGAAACAAAATAATCCCATGATCCTGAAAGTTTCTCACGGTTACTGGATTCAATGGCGATTTATTTTTGTATTTACAAAGCCATTTGACACTTTTTTTAATTTTATAATTGTAACTAATTTCCTGAGAAATCAAATCATTTTTTCATCATTTTTTCACTTTCGATTGGTACGAATAATAAAAAAATTTTTGATATTCCATTTTCAAAAATTTCTACAACCGAAAAAATGATTTTTTTGAATCAAAGAAATCGTTTTTTTGAATCAAAGATGAAATTTATTTGAATTAAAAAAAGATTTCTTTGTTTTTACAAAACAAGAATTTTGAAATAAAAATGTTTGATATTCCATTTTCAAAAAATTCTATTGAAAAATGTCATTAAAGGGTCAAAATCAGCAAAAAATTTTCTTTAAATTATTTTAAAAAATAATTTATAAACATAGATGTTGGTTGAAAATGAAGGCCAGTGCACGAGCAAGGTGTGAAAACATCACCTTTTTTTATATAAAAGTTGCCGATAAGAACTTTTATGAATCATTTCTTATCTTTTTTTTTTCATTACAAAATCGCTAATAAGAATTATAAAGGAATCTTAACCGTGAACAAACGAATAAAAAAAATCTCGATTTTGATAAGATTTCATTTTCTGAATATGTATAAATTTTTCTTTTAATTTCCATTGTAGTTTCATTTTTGATTAATTATTAAAATTAATTTAAATTTTCTTAAAATTTAATTGAAATTATGAATATCGAAATTATTAAACATATGTTTTGGGCGGGTAAATTTATTTTGCGAAAAATATTTTCTTTTCAATTTTCATTATTGATAAATTCAAATTTTAATTAAATATAATATTAATTTTAGTATAAATATTATTAAATTATGTAATTATATATAATAAATTAATTCAAAATTTATTATATAATTATATTATATTAATAAAAATAATAAATTAAATTTTTTAAATTTACAGAGTAGCTTCAATTCAAATTTAATAATTATTATTTAATTTCAATATTCTAAACAATATAAATTATTTAGTTGATTAAATTTACTAATTCGTAAATTGCAATTACCTAAATAATTTACTATTTTAATAGTTTCGTAATAATATTTAATAAAATATTGAAATTATTACCAAACTCATATATAGTAAAATTTAAGATACCTTTGAAAATTTTACAGGTACATTTATTTGATTTCCGGTAACATTGTGAGGAACCTTACAAAATTTTTCTTTCAGCCAAATTTGCAGTTGGAATATAGCACTATAATTTAAAATATTAAGAACGCAAATTTTACGTGAATCGGAAAATCGCAACGACGGAAGATCTTCCGTTTTAACCGGTGCAGGAATGTGCCTTGCAGTGCCAACACATAAACGAAATGTGGGGCATGAGCGGCTCTCGAGCACCAACTGATAAATCCAATGTGAGTAACTCTACTATGTATTATTTGTCCCGTCAGTATGTACAAACGCATGTGTATGCATATGTATCTAACTAAATACATTTAAATGAAAACTTATAGTATACTCACACAGGTGTGCATATATGTAATACGTCACACGCTCCCATGATTCCATTCACGTAAAAATTAATTGGAAAGTTTAATTTACTTTTTCCATAAAATTATGAAATAAATTAATTTTTAATAAAAAATTATTCTATACAAATAGAAAATAATTTGATTTTCGAAATCGTTGATATTTGGTATCAGATTCTGATTATATGAATTAACAATAGGATCTGTTATTTGTTTTTTTAATGTGTCGTCAAATTCGAATTTAGATGGTTGCCGTTTCCATAAAGAAATTTTCTGATTGGTCAAGTCTATTATTTTATGTCATGCGACTCAACCCTGCTTAGTAGCGGTATAACCTATGCTTTGGCTGTCAATTGTACAAATATAGCCTAAGATTAATATATTTATTATGAAATTATATAATAATTTTATTTAAACAGTTTGTAAAAGATTATCTAGTTATTTTCTTAAGTATTTATTTTTTAAGTAAGGTAAATAATTGAATCACAGTTGATATTAATAATTTCGTAGAATATTATTATGTGAATTTTGGTAATCCAACCTACATAAATAAATATAGATTAACATTTAATAAATAATTTAATTTAACATTAACTAATTATTTTGAATCTCCTAAATTATAAGGCTGCAAATATACGCGGGTTGGTTGCCATTGTCCCCACTTGTCATTTGTCATAATTTTCGCCAACTACCGCATCCTGCTCTAGTGGAAATTTAGTGACGGTAGTTGACAAGAATTATGACATGAATAGTGGGGACAATGCAACCTACCATTCGATGTCCTTCTGGTTTGACGGAATTTTGTGAAAAGTGGTGATACTTCTATGATAATTTTATTACTTCGTGGCGCATAGTGTAGAAACATTATGGTTAGGGTTTTCCAAAAAAACTCTTTTATATTAATGATGAATAACAAATAAACAATATAATTATGATATAAAACATTGAAGAATTGTTGAAAAAGGTGAAATTTCAAAAAGCTTGTTTTATATTAATAATAAATCATAAAATAACATTAAAGAAAAACAATTTAGTAGTGCAAATCCAAATGCTTGATACAAATTATGATTATATTTCACGTTAATTACTATAAATTTTGTATTTATTATTTATTAATTTGATGTTTTTTCAAAATAAATTACCATAAAAATAATACAAAACAACGCTATCGAAAGATAGCAACTTAAAAAAAATTAACATAAATTCGGTTTTATATTCTTTACTTTCCTTTGAATCGAATTTTCATTTTATTCATATATATACATTTTTTGTAGTTAATTTTATATTAATGATTAAAAATAAATAATAATTACAAAGATGAAAGTTAAATGTATTCGAAAATACAATTTTTTTATTCAATTTAACATTTCTACTAGAATTATATAAAGTTAATGAATTTAAAAAAAAATAAAGTCGAAGGAATCGGGAATACTAAAAATTGAAAATTTTATCTCAGTTTCTTGGGAATTAAAATGATTCAAATATAAGCATATAGAATATAAACAGTGCGATGATATAGAATACATAGATGAATTAAACAATTAATAATAACTTACAATAATTAATAATGCTTAATAATTAATAATAATAACTAATAATACATAGTAATTAATAAATCAAATAATTAAGAAAATAAAAATGGAAAATGAGAAACAAAGAAAAGTAAAGGGAAAATGGGTAAAAAATATAAGAATCTAAGGGTAAAATATAAATTTTAATAAATACAATATGCGGACTATAATCGATATTGTTAAAATAGTTATATTAAGATCAAAGTAACTTTTTCTATTATATCCAATAGTATAATTATAATCGGTGATAGTTACAAACGACAGTAGTTTACAATTGATTGCTAATATCGATATAGTATAACATATACTTTCTTCTTCTCCCTGATCACTTTTATAATTACTGTGCGAGGGGAAAAAGTGAAACGCAATTTATATGCTGACGCTCTAGAAACACGATAAAACATGTAGCATATATATATATATGCAAAAACAAATAAAATGTACCATGTACAGCCTTATTACGTACAATGAGAACACTCAGGTGCTCATTCTGAATAGAAAAACTAACAGACGTGTTATCTACTTGAAATCTATTTTACACCTGCGGCTGTTTTTTGTGCCATTTAGAAAAACACTATAACACATATTTTAAATAAATATACCTGCTACCTATATATATTAGTTTATTATTATTTATTTTAGATAACTTACAAATCTTATAATGAATGTACCACTTACGGTCCATCTCAGACTAAACACTCACATAAAAGCAAAAAATTTTTACACTTTTTTGTAAAAAGTATACACTGGAGTCTCCCAAGAGAGGACTTCTGAAGAGAGGACTAAGTAGTGACGCGGCGCGGTAAGGAGTGAGGGGGGAAGAGATGGGCGGAATCAGAAAGAGGAACGTGAACTCAGGAGCGTTTGTTTTTAGTGTACCTTTCTCGCGTAGTGTTTTACATACGTAACAGAATGTATTCTGTTAAAAAAAACACATCTCTGTGATACGATATACGGCCCTGGAGTGTTTACAATTTTCGGCGTCAAGGACGAATTCCGTAGAGAGGTCCAAGACTCTTTCTGTCCTCTCTTCGGAGACTCTAGTGTAATTGATAATTTTTTTTTACGCCAAATAATTTAATTAAAATTTTAAATATATAAAAATTGAATTAATATGTAATTAAAGTTTTTTTTTTATTAATTTTATTTAAATTGTTTCACGTTTATGATTTATAAAATATGTGGTCGGAAATTAAGAAAATCATGATTTGAGCTGTCCGAGTTTTGGACCAGCTAATTACGTTAGTAAAAGAAATCTTTGGAAAAGTATGCTTAAACCAAAAATTTCAAACATAGTACATACGTGCCACGAAACATATATATATATGAAAATCTGATGAAAGAATAATTCCCAGGTTAAAAAAAAATAAATATTAATTATTTTCAACATTTGTTATATAGAAAGTAAAATGAATTTTCCATCATTAATGCTCATCATAATGAATGAATGTAAAGTAGTGTATGTCATTGTATTATTTCTCGCACGTTACAGAAGAACAACATAATTGCAACTATGGAAACAGTGTATATACAAGAAAAAATTATAGTATTAATTCTTATGCCTATATAGATACACTTCATACCTATTTCGTTCTCTTATATTTTACTTCGTGTGAGAATTACATATTAGGTAATGATGAGATGGGATTTTTTTCGACGTTTGCTCTATTATTAACCTTCACGAGATGGGAAAAGATTTTCGAAAAATTAAATATATTGAAGAATTCAGAAACAACCGAAAAATCAAATTTAAATTCAGACCAAATCTTATCTTCTACATAATTCTGTAGATGGTAAAAATTCTATCATGGGGCTCAGGAAATTAACGCAATATTTCCGTTTGGATTCCATTGTATTGTCCGCAGGGTAGATTCTGTTGGATATTCCACAGAACTCGGGAGGATTTGTAAGCACTTGGTTCAAATTATTTTTGCCAGCGAAATAAACCAAGAAGGTATGGTTTTAGATTGAACGCCAAGTCTGGATAACCCAGATTGGGATCAGCGTTAATGCCATCATCAGTTCAAAATTCGATATCAATGCTCATCCCAAGCACATTTTATGCTTGGTAGATTGATCCCATTGTCGCTTCTCACCTGGGGTTGCTTATAAATTTAATATAGAATTTAGCTAAACCACTGTTAATTTTAGTGAAATCTCATGAGGTAATACCGTAATTTAATTTTTAAAATTAGCAAAAAGATCTTCACAATCGGATTGTCGAGAGAAGATTCCAGAGATGAAGAGGAATTATATCAGCAGAAACTTTTACCGGAACTTGGAGGGAATTTACCCTGGAATATTCAGGAATTCTTCAAAATTTCAGTAGAAGCTTCTATCACTAATCTTCCCGGATAAGTACTCCAAAACTTTAAGGAAGATATCGTGATATTTGGAACCTAAATTTCTAAAACAGGAAACTAGGAATTCTTATGAGATTATGAATGATGGATTTGATTTGATTGTTAAATTGACAATTCTATTTATTTTTTTTTTAAAGTAAGTAACAACCTAATCAGAAAATTCGAATTACTGACAATTTAAAAAATCACCTAATAATCAAAATCATAAAAGAAAAATTAATGCGTTTCCCCAACAGAAATAATACCATATTTCGTCCAGTTTGTGAATGAATAATTTAATACCAGAAAAACTAAAGGTATTACGAGTGTTTTCACGGTAAGAGCACCCGATTGCACAACTGATTTTGCTCCTCACGAACACCTATAGAAGAACCCCAGAGAGAATAGAGCCGCCAGGCACATTGCATTGTGTGGGAGCCCCAAGAAAGAGGGGCTCTCAAGAACCCCTTCTCCTTATTCTCATCTTCATCGAGACATATATACCACCAACTTGGTATCATCTTCCAACAAACACTTCGTACCAGTGAATCATCTTTGATCGGTCAATTTCTTTTTGCACAAAAAAATAAAAATAAATAAATAAAAACATTTCTAAAATTTAATAATAAACAAGTGTCATGTTTCATTTTATCTTTTCATTTAATTAATAATGAATAAATGCATTACACGTGGCGTAATTGTGTATTAAGGTGAATTCAATTTATTCAAATAAGGTGCGTGATTTAAAAAAAAAAAATTATCAGATTTATGGCATAGTTCAGAAATTTGTTTTCTGTTCATATAAAATAATTGGATCTTTTTCATTATAGATATTTAATTCAAAGTCATTGCAATTTTTTTTTGGAATATTTTGATACTTTTAGAATATCATTTTTGGAATAAAAATTATTATGGGAAATTATTATTATTATTATTTTGGAAATTAGTTTCTTTTTTCTACATTTAATTTTTCGCTTTTTGATTTTGAAACACCTTTTTTGAACGAAAAAAACAGTAATCGCTTTTATTTTTAAAAACATTTTTTTAGTATATTTCAATGAAGCAGAATTTTCTGAAAATAGGTTTGCAACGATTTGGGATAAAATATAATGAAATGACCTAATATTAATTTTTTTTATAAGCAGTCTCCTTCCCTCACTGTCGTCTTGCAAAAAAAAATTGGAATTTGTAATTTTTAAATATTCAAAAATTTTTTATATTATACATTTAAATAAATTACGAAATATTTTTTATTTTTGGAGCGTTCGATTTCACCTAGAACGAAAAATTATCTTTTTGTAATTGTTATTTTTAATACTATATTACAAAAAAATGTTAAAAATCGTATAAAAATTAATTTTACACCAAATTTGTATTTAAAAATTAAATTTTTTAGTACCATAAATCTTGATACACAAAAGTAAATATAAAAAAATTCATTTTTTGACATTTAAAAATTGTATTTGTTAATAAAATTCAATAAAAAAATTTATTTTGAAAATATATCAATTTTGATCTATATTTTTTTCACAAAACGACATTAGAGTGATAAAGGGATAAATATTGTTGTTTATTTAATTTTTTTATATAAATTTTTTTAATTAAATTAAATTCTGTAATTTCTGAACATTTTTTAACAATATTATCGAAAAGAAGTTTGCGACAGAATTATTCAAAAGAGTTCCAACGATTTCAGATGATTTCTCGATATCAGTTAATCTGCGCCCTTATACTATTTGGATTAATGGTAATCTACCAAACAATGGCGGTAAGAAATACATTTTTTAATATTAATACTTCACTCGTCATATTACTAAACAAAATCTGTACCAATTTTAGATTTTGATTTTTAAATAAATTTTAAATATTATTATTTATTTATTTGTTATTATTTTTAAATTTTTTGTAGCATTTTTTCATAAAAAAATCGAAACTGATAGCAGACTGTAATTGGTAAAATTGAATTCGATTTTCAAAATCCAAAATGGCGGATCAAATATGGCGAAGTAAATTTTCAAAAATTGATCTGGACACTAATATTTATCGAAAATTTTAAGAGTCGCCATCAATAATCAAAAATTAAAAAAAATAAATTTATTAATAGAAACAGAAAATTATAAAAAAAAACTTTTTATTGATAAAACGAATATTTTTTGTAATTGAACCTCAATGACTCTGAAAATAAATAATAACGAATAACAAAATTTCGAAATTTAACTTCCGCAAAATTCGCCAATTACATTTGAACTGCCATTTAAAATTTTTTAAATCTGATTTTTTTCAAAATAAATTTTTTGATCCAATAGAAGAAAAACGCTTTATAAAAAAAATTATTACAATTAAAAATACGTTTTAATTAATTTTATTTATGCCCTATATTACAAATGTAAATTCTTAAAATTCTATCCCATTTATATTTTTAAAAATTTTATTAATTTTATTTAACATTTTTAACAATTATTTAATTATGAGACTGTCTAATTAGAAATTAGATAAAACAATGCTTCAAAGTGTCTTGTCTCATTGAAAGTGAACTGGGATAAAAATTATGCAAGGCAGAAAGATGTAACACCTTACGTGGGTTCTTTGCGTGCTATGATATTTTGATAAGTTTTGAGACAATTGTTGACTTACGAAATATCTTTACTTTGTGAAATTGATGATTATTATTATTTTATTATTTTTATTTTATTATTTTGGTGCGTGAACGCAGACTGAATTCTCACATATTATCGCATAATGTATATATATATATGTATATAGTATATAATGACACAAAGACAAGTGAGCTGCATCTCCCACACATCATTATCTTAGTTCCAGTAGGACATTAAGTAATTAATTAACTTTCTCGCGTGTGTCTAGAAATCATTGCAGGGAATTTTGTGAAACGATTAACGATAAAATTATTTGTAAAGCATAAATGGAGGTCTTAGTTCACATGCCTTCTAATAATTTTTTGTAGAAATTTTAATTTTTCGTAATGAATTTAATGGAAGACTAATTTTTAAAATCTAATATCAGATTTAGACCCTAAAAACATCCAAGTAACTCAATTAAATTAATCTCCTTTTAACGATTAAATTAATTTTGAATAAATATAAAATTCGAAAATAATATTTAAAATTCAAATTAAAGCAATAATTATAATTTCAGAAATGAGAAATTGAAAATTATAACAAAATTAATTACCCAATAGAAATAAAATTTTAAAAAATAAAATTCTCATAATCTTTCTCTGGTTTATCATGGGGACTTATGGTCATACTATTCTCTACATAAAAAATAGTTTGGGCTTCTACTGCAGTTTGCAAACTTATGATCGACTTCACTGTATTTGAAGCACGCAGTTGATCTGTCCGTTGCCCTACAAACTATTACTGTGTGGCTGTATTAGTGGCACCGAACGACCATCACCTTTCTTTTTATTGGGGAACACCTAAAACCAATCTTTATGCATCCCAATTTCTCCAGCCTGTCCGCCTCCTCTGGGTAGGTGACTACAACTGCGAGATTCATTCCTCAACGGTTGGATTCTAGGACTGTCACTTTCCTGACTTCTGGAGCACCTTTACCAATTCCTGTTGGATCTTTTCTTCCTGGGTAAGGCAATACAGGTCGCAGATCTCCAGTGTAACCTGTCGATCCAGGTCTGCACCTTCCTAATGCTTCCAACTGCTTTGGTGACCTCAGCAGTGAATGCCTCCTTATTGGAGTTTCCTCCGATTTTGATCAGGAGATCTCCCTTGCTTGTATCCTTGCACCCATGGCCTGCGTGTATCTGATGTTCGGATTCACTTCCCTCCGAAGTTTGGTCAGTACCTCGGCATACGTTATTCCTGTTGCGACTCGGATCACCATTGTAGATCCAATCGTCGCTTTCTTTTTACTAGTTTGCTTAGGATTCGGTGCCTACAACTGCCAGATTCATTCCTCAACGGTTGGGTCCTAGGATCATAACTTTCCTGCTTCCTGACTTCTGGAGCACTTTTACTAATTCCTGTTGGATCTTTTCTTCCTGGGTAAGGCAATCCAGGTCGCGGATCTCCAGTGTAACCTATCGATCCACGGTCTGAACCTTCCCAATGCTTCCAACCACTTTAATGACATCAGTGGTAAATGCCTCCTTATTGGAGTCTCCTACTATTTTGATCAGGAAATCTCCCTTTCTTGTAGGCCTTGTTGCCTTTCTACCACCTTAGTAGCCTCCATAGTGAAACCCTTCTTGTTGTAGTCGCCTTTGAATTTAATCAGAAGATCTATTTTTTGGTAGGTCTTGCTTCTACCACTCTTGTGTCCGGTTTTATCTCACTGCGAAGTTTGCTCAGAGCGTCGGCATACGTCTTTCCTTTGGTGACTCTGATCATCATCGTTGTTCCTTTCCTGATGCTCCATCTTTTGACTTACGTAGCACTCTAGTGGCTTTGGTTTTTCTTCAGTCACCTTTTCGACGCTTTTGGATTACCGCTCCTCCTTGCACGTTTCCTAGCTCTGATCTGAACGTCCAAAGACTTGATCACCTTCTAGACTTCTTCTTTGATCCTACTTAGCATTTCTGCTGTCTCCTCCAGTTTCATCTGGAAATATCATTATTCGAAAATTAATTTCATTTCCATCAATTCCTAAATATATTAAGAAATTACTTAAAAGTAATTTCTTGATATATTCAGGAATTGATCTACTCCAGAACAAAATTAGAAAATAGTTTGCATTTTTTCAAATTACAATTGACCCTTTACAAAATGTTTCGACAAAGAAAAAAAAGGATGTTACTGAATAAAAGCCCAAACAATTAAATTCGTCGAGTGTGAAGGTTACAGAATCCTATCACGCAATGGGCGCAGGACTTGCGTTTGTTTTCTCTCCATCAGAGCAATGACCGTGAACACTGATTGAAATCATAATAAACGCCTCCAAATTGCATTTTTTTTTCTTTTCTCTTTGGAAAACACCTTTCTGATATAATAAAGAGATTATATCAAACAAATGTTTCTTCATTCTTTTGTCATTTTATTCTTTTTAAATTTATATAAATAAATATAATGAATAATAAACATAATATATCCACTTTGAAAAAAAATGTAAAAGAAATTATTTTTAACGCAAAAAAGTTGTTTCATCAAAAAAGTTGTTTATCCTAAAATAATTTTTTTCAATTCATTTATTATTTTTAAAATTTGATTATTTATTTATATTTTAATTTTATTTTGTAAGAAAATTATTTTAAAGAAATTTTTTTATATGCGCAATGTTTTGTTTTTGCGGAGATTAAATAAGAAGTTTGAGATGTACATCAGTTGAATGAAACAATGTACTCGATTTCCGGTCAATCTTCTGCTTGAACTTTAAAAGCAGTGATGACGAAACTTTTTCTCTGTTTCGACTACTATACGTTTTGCTCATTATTGCGAAAAAAGGAACAACGAAACACGGAAATCTTCTTCTCATAAGTCAAATTCACCACATGATCCACTTTTATTCTTTTCCTCATCTTACAAAATTTCAAGAGGAGTTAAATAATATGTTCTTAGATAATAATTAAACGTTTTTCTAATATTTGTTTATTTCATCATTCTTATTGGGTATAAATTTTTCATAATAATTTTTCATTATTTTATTATTTAATTTAAAAAAATTTAATAATTTATTTACAATAATAAAGAAGGAGTTTACAAAAATTAAACTTCCCTTTCGTACAAAATAGCACTATTTTACGGGAAAAAAAATTAAAATAACTATTTATGCGTTTGGAGATAATTTCTGTGATGATAGTAATAATGGTTTTAATAATTTTGTAAAAAAAATTTTTTTTCAACTTTTCCTTTATGCACAAAACTAATGGGAATTTAATAAATATTTTCAGCAAGTAGACGGTTATACGCCTGGGGTAGACTATCCAATATACGACTCTGTACCATTTGGATTGACTTTTACCTGCAGAGACAAATTACCTGGTTATTACGCCGATCCAGAAGCCAGATGTCAGGTTAATCTTATTTTCATTGTTTTTATTTCTTTATCTCATTCTGTAAATTATTTTATATTAATTAAATGATCAGCGTCTTTATAGTTGTTTATAGAACTACTGAATTTAATATTACCAATTAATTATATTATAAATTTGAAGTTATCAATAACTATTTTATTATTTATATTTTTAATATTTTTTATCAAATTCAAAATGGCAAATCCAATATGGCGGCCAATTTATAAAATTCTTTAGATTCAGTTTTGAAAACTGTATAAACATTTTGACATATAATTATTTTTAGGTTTGGGAGTAATTGTTTATTATTATTACTATTATTATTTTCACTATTATTATTATTATTGCTATTATTAATTATTTCCTTTTTTTAATAATTTGACGTTTTATCATTCAGGTGTGGCATTGGTGTGTACCCGGAGGAAGACAATTTAGTTTCCTCTGTCCAAATGGTACTGTTTTCAGTCAAACGACTCGAGTCTGTGATTGGTGGTTTAAGGTAAATTTAATTGTATATTTATTTTTAAATTAATTACAAAAAAAAAAATTGGTGTAATTTTAAAAGTTTTTCTAAACTCAGGCAATATTGTATTTTTTTAATTAATTAAAGAAAAGGAATTTATCATTCGTTAATAATTATTAAATTAAAGGGATTAATTTTTAATTAATTACTAAAATTTAATTTTGTATTGTTTTATATTTAAGGTGGACTGCAATGATTCTCCTCGATTATACAGTATCAACGAAGATTTGTATCGAGATGCACGAGGAAATTACATTTAAAAAGAAAATATATATAGAACAAAGAAGAATGCACACATTTTATTTAATTTTTTGATAAAAAAAATTTTTTCTTTTTTGATACTTTGACAAAGAGTTTGTTACCAAAAAAAGATGCTGTAAATATTAGAATAGTTTTTGTAAATGTAATTATAAAAAGCAAAAAGTTGAAATAAATAAATTAGCAAATGCTAAAATAACAAATTTTTTATTTTTACTATATGAAAGGTTTGTGTAACGTTTGTCGTGTTTAAGATAAACTGTATGCAGGTAAAAAGAATGCAATGTGGCGTACTGGGAAAACGTGGAAAAAGATAGTAATCAGGGGCTGATTTGAAGCCTTGCATGCATGTGTTTCTTATGAGAAACCTAACTTAGACCTTAATGTAGTTTTCTTTTTTACCAACATTCTCTGTGTACAAACTGATTAGTGACTCGAATAAAATTATTAATATTGCAGAATTTAAACAAACCCAAGAAATATCCTGAATTCGATTTCATTTTTATTTAATTATAATTAATTTTTCTTCCTCGTGGAGGAAGCTTTGTAGTCCTTTCGTTTATAAAACTTTTCAAAGTGGCGGAAACAAATTTTCTTCTTTATAGAAACATGTTATATGAGATCCTGATCAATTGTCCAGATGTATGTATGTGTGTGTGTATGTGTGTGTGTGGATCCCTTTTTTGTTTAGAAGATAACTTTAACAGGTTTTAAAGGATTTAGATAAAATTTAGTAGGCTCATTTATCATATTAATATCTCAAATCTGACCAAAGGATTTTGAAAAATACAATAAAAAAAAAATTTTATGGTCATTTTTCCAAAAATTTTTTTTCAATCGAAAAAATTTTTAAATAGAAAAATTTAAGGTTATATATAACAAAATCGTATTTTTTACGTCAAGACGAATCGATCGATATATATAAAGTATTTATTTGAGGTAAATTTAAAGAATTAATGAAAGTTAAAAAATCAAAAATTCACATTTTGTCAATAAAATTTTGCTATCTCCACGAGGAAGCAAATTTTATTGCTGATCGTAAAAAGGAAGCAAAATGTTCATGTAATGAACATCTGAATTTACAACTTTTTGGTAAGTTTTTTATGCTTTTGGATGCGTTTTTGGTGGTAAAAAGGGTCTTCCTCTACTCGGATCTGGGTGTCAATTTTTTTCTACACTTTTCAGTGTATTCTGTGCAAGAATATGCATTATTCCCGAGTCATTATCTGGCAAATTTTTTTTCTCGAAAATTTTTTCCCAGTTTTAGTGAGCGTAGCTCAGCATCCGGTGGACCAATCAAAAAGTGCGCCATACATTTTTTGTTCGACACTTTTTGCTCAATTTTTTGGCATTATTCCCGAGTCATTATTATTTACAAGCTACAATCAGATAAATTTTTTAAAAAATCTTAAAAAATTAAATTTGCGAGATAATTGATCGGGAATACCGCCAAAGTCTTAACCCGGGAGTCTCGAACAAAAAATGTATGGCGCACTTTTTGATTGGTCCAGTGGATGCTGAGGTACAATCAGATAAATTTTTTAAAAAATTTTGAAATATTAAATTTGCGAGATAATTAATCGGGAATACCTCCAAAGTCTTAACCCGGGAGTCTCGAACAAAAAATGTATGGCGCACTTTTTGAATGGTCCAGCGGATGCGGAGCTACAATCAGATAAATTTTTTAAAAATTTTTAAAAAATTATATTTGTGAGATAATTGGGCGGGAATATCGCCAAAGTCTTAACTCGGGAGTCTCGAACAAAAAATGTATGGCGCACTTTTTGATTGGTCCAGCGGATGCTGAGCTACACTCAGATAAATTTTTTAAAAAATTTTGAAAAATTAAATTTGCGAGATATTTGATCGGGAATACCACCAAACTCTTAACCCGGGAGTCTCGAACAAAAAATGTAGGGCGCACTTTTTGATTGGTCCAGCGGATGCTGAGCTACACTCAGATAAATTTTTTAAAAAATTTCCAAAAATTAAATTTGCGAGATAATTGATCTGGAATACCGCCAAAGTCTTAACCCAGGACTCTCGAACAAAAAATGTATGGCGCACTTTTTGATTGGTCCAGCGGATGCTGAGCTACAATCAGATAAATTTTATAAAAAATTTTAAAAAATTAAATTTGCGAGATAATTGATCGGGAATACCGCCAAAGTCTTAACCCAGGACTCACGAACAAAAAATGTATGGCGCACTTTTTTATTGGTCCAGCGGATGCTGAGGTACACTCAGATAAATTTTTTAAAAAATTTTGAAAAATTAAATTTGCGAGATAATTAATCGGGAATACCGCCAAAGTCTTAACCTGGGAGTCTCGAAGAAAAAATGTATGGCGCACTTTTTGATTGGTCCAGCGGATGCTGAGCTACACTCAGATAAATTTTTTAAAAAATTTCGAAAAATTAAATTTGCGAGATATTTGATCGGGAATACCGCCAAAGTCTTAACCCTGGAGTCTCGAACAAAAAATGTATGGCGCACATTTTGATTGGTCCAGCGGATGCTGAGCTACAATCAGATAAATATTATAAAAAATTTTAAAAAATTAAATTTGCGAGATAATTGATCGGGAATACCACCAAAGTCTTAACCCAGGACTCACGAACAAAAAATGTATGGCGCACTTTTTTATTGGTCCAGCGGATGCTGAGCTACACTCAGATAAATTTTTTAAAAAATTTCCAAAAATTAAATTTGCGAGATAATTGATCTGGAATACCGCCAAAGTCTTAACCCAGGACTCTCGAACAAAAAATGTATGGCGCACTTTTTGATTGGTCCAGCGGATGCTGAGCTACAATCAGATAAATTTTATAAAAAATTTTAAAAAATTAAATTTGCGAGATAATTGATCGGGAATACCGCCAAAGTCTTAACCCAGGACTCACGAACAAAAAATGTATGGCGCACTTTTTTATTGGTCCAGCGGATGCTGAGCTACACTCAGATAAATTTTTTAAAAAATTTTGAAAAATTAAATTTGCGAGATATTTGATCGGGAATACCACCAAACTCTTAACCCGGGAGTCTCGAACAAAAAATGTAGGGCGCACTTTTTGATTGGTCCAGCGGATGCTGAGCTACACTCAGATAAATTTTTTAAAAAATTTCCAAAAATTAAATTTGCGAGATAATTGATCTGGAATACCGCCAAAGTCTTAACCCAGGACTCTCGAACAAAAAATGTATGGCGCACTTTTTGATTGGTCCAGCGGATGCTGAGCTACAATCAGATAAATTTTATAAAAAATTTTAAAAAATTAAATTTGCGAGATAATTGATCGGGAATACCGCCAAAGTCTTAACCCAGGACTCACGAACAAAAAATGTATGGCGCACTTTTTTATTGGTCCAGCGGATGCTGAGGTACACTCAGATAAATTTTTTAAAAAATTTTGAAAAATTAAATTTGCGAGATAATTAATCGGGAATACCGCCAAAGTCTTAACCTGGGAGTCTCGAAGAAAAAATGTATGGCGCACTTTTTGATTGGTCCAGCGGATGCTGAGCTACACTCAGATAAATTTTTTAAAAAATTTCGAAAAATTAAATTTGCGAGATATTTGATCGGGAATACCGCCAAAGTCTTAACCCTGGAGTCTCGAACAAAAAATGTATGGCGCACATTTTGATTGGTCCAGCGGATGCTGAGCTACAATCAGATAAATATTATAAAAAATTTTAAAAAATTAAATTTGCGAGATAATTGATCGGGAATACCACCAAAGTCTTAACCCAGGACTCACGAACAAAAAATGTATGGCGCACTTTTTTATTGGTCCAGCGGATGCTGAGCTACCCTCAGATAAATTTTTTAAAAAATTTCGAAAAATTATATTTGCGAGATATTTGATCGGGAATACCGCTAAAGTCTTAACCTGGGAGTCTCGAAGAAAAAATGTATGGCGCACTTTTTGATTGGTCCAGCGGATGCTGAGCTACACTCAGATAAATTTTTTAAAAAATTATAAAAAATTAAATTTGCGAGATAATTGATCGGAAATACCGCCAAAGTCTTAACCCGGGAGTCTCGAACAAAAAATGTATGGCGCACTTTTTGATTGGTCCAGCGGATGCTGAGCTACACTCTGATAAATTTTTTAAAAAATTTTGAAACATTAAATTTGCGAGATAATTAATCGGGAATACCGCCAAAGTCTTAACCCGGGACTCTCGAACAAAAAATGTATGGCGCACTTTTTGATTGGTCCAGTGGATGCTGAGGTACAATCAGATAAATTTTTTAAAATTTTTTAAAAAATTTTGAAAAATTAAATTTGCCAGATAATTGATCGGAAATACCGTCAAAGTCTTAACCCGGGAGTCTCGAACAAAAAATGTATGGCGCACTTTTTGATTGGTCCAGCGGATGCGGAGCTACAAACATATAAATTTTTTTAAAAATTTAAAAAAATTAAATTAGAGAGTCAAAAAGTGCGCTATACATTTTTTGTTCGAGACTTTTTGCTCAATTTTTTGGCATTATTCCCGAGTCATTATCTGGCAAATTTTTTTTTTCGAAAATTTTTTCCCAGTTTTAGTGAGTGTAGCTCAGCATCCGCTAGACCAGTCTAAAGGTGCGCCATACATTTTTTGTTCGAGACTTTTTGCTCAATTTTTTGGCATTATTCCCGAGTCATTATCTGGCAAATTTTTTTTTTCGAAAATTTTTTCCCAGTTTTAGTGAGTGTAGCTCAGCATCCGCTGGACCAGTCAAAAGGTGCGCCATACATTTTTTGTTCGAAACTTTTTGCTCAATTTTTTGGCATTATTCCCGAGTCATTATCTGGCAAATTTTTTTTTTCGAAAATTTTTTCCCAGTTTTAGTGAGTGTAGCTCAGCATCCGCTGGACCAGTCAAAAAGTGCGCTATAAATTTTATGTTCGAGACTTTTTGCTCAATTTTTTGGCATTATTCCCGAGTCATTATTATTTACAAGCTACAATCAGATAAATTTTTTAAAAAATTTTAAAAAATTAAATTTGCGAGATAATTGATCTGGAATACCGCCAAAGTCTTAACCTAGGCCTCTCGAACAAAAAATGTATGGCGCACTTTTTTATTGGTCCAGCGGATGCTGAGCTACACTCAGATAAATTTTTTAAAAAATTTTGAATAATTAAATTTGCGACATATTTGATCGGGAATACCGCCAAAGTCTTAACCCGGGAGTCTCGAACAAAAAATGTATGGCGCACTTTTTGATTGGTCCAGCGGATGCAGAGAAACACTCAGATAAATTTTGAAAAGAAATTTGAAAAACTAAGAAGTGTTTGATAAAAAAAATTTACAAGATAATTGTTCATGAATACCGCCAAAGTCTTAACCCGAGAGTCTCGAACAAAAAATGTATGGCGCAATTTTTGATTGGTCCAGCGGATGCTGAGCTACACTCAAAAATAATTTGGAAAAATTTTCAAAAAATTAAATTCGCTAGATAATCTTTCGGGAATACCGCCATAGTGATTAGAAGAAAGTTCTGAACAAAAAATGTATGGCGCACTTTTTGATTGGTCCAGCGGATGCTAAGCTACAATCAGATAAATTTTTAAAAAAATTTTTAAAAATTAAATTTGCGAGATAATTGGTCGGGAATACCGCCAAAGTCTTAACCCGGGAGTCTCGAACAAAAAATGTATGGCGCACTTTTTGATTGGTTCAGCGGATGCTGAGCTACCCTCAGATAAATTTTTTAAAAAATTTCGAAAAATTATATTTGCGAGATATTTGATCGGGAATACCGCTAAAGTCTTAACCTGGGAGTCTCGAAGAAAAAATGTGTGGCGCACTTTTTGATTGGTCCAGCGGATGCTGAGCTACACTCAGATAAATTTTTTAAAAAATTATAAAAAATTAAATTTGCGAGATAATTGATCGGGAATACCGCCAAAGTCTTAACCCGGGAGTCTCGAACAAAAAATGTTCGGCGCACTTTTTGATTGGTCCAGCGGATGCTGAGCTACACTCAGATAAATTTTTTAAAAAATTTCGAAAAATTAAATTTGCGAGATATTTGATCAGGAATACCGCCAAAGTCTTAACCCGGGACTCTCGAACAAAAAATGTATGGCGCACTTTTTGATTGGTCCAGCGGATGCTGAGGTACACTCAGAAAAATTTTTTAAAAAATTTCGAAAAATTAAATTTGCGAGATATTTGATCGGGAATACCGTCAAAGTCTTAACCCGGGAGTCTCGAACAAAAAATGTATGGCGCACTTTTTGATTGGTCCAGTGGATGCTGAGGTACAATCAGATAAATTTTTTAAAAAATTTTGAAAAATTAAATTTGCGAGATAATTGGTCGGGAATACCGCCAAAGTCTTAACCCGGGAGTCTCGAACAAAATATGTATGGCGCACTTTTTGATTGGTCCAGCGGATGCTGAGCTACAATCAGATAAATTTTTTAAAAAATTTTAAAAATTTAAATTTGCGAGATAATTGATCGGGAATACCGCCAAAGTCTTAACCCGGGACTCTCGAACAAAAAATGTATTGCTCACTTTCTGATTGGTCCAGCGGATGCTGAGCTACACTCAGATAAATTTTTTAAAAAATTTTGAAAAATTAAATTTGCGAGATAATTAATCGAGAATACAGCCAAAGTCTTAACCCGGGAGTCTCGAACAAAAAATGTATGGCGCACTTTTTGATTGGTCCAGCGGATGCTGAGCTACACTCAGATAAATTTTTTAAAAAATTTTAAAAATTTAAATTTGCGAGATAATTGATCGGGAATACCGCCAAAGTCTTAACCCGGGACTCTCGAACAAAAAATGTATTGCTCACTTTCTGATTGGTCCAGCGGATGCTGAGCTACACTCAGATAAATTTTTTAAAAAATTTTGAAAAATTAAATTTGCGAGATAATTAATCGAGAATACAGCCAAAGTCTTAACCCGGGAGTCTCGAACAAAAAATGTATGGCGCACTTTCTGATTGGTCCAGCGGATGCTGAGCTACACTCAGATAAATTTTTTAAAAAATTTCGAAAAATTAAATTTGCGAGATAATTGATCTGGAATACCGCCAAAGTCATAACCCGGGAGTCTCGAACAAAAAATGTATGGCGCACTTTTTGATTGGTCCAGCGGATGCTGAGAAACACTCAGATAAATTTTTAAAAGAAATTTAAAAAACTAAGAAGTGTTTGATAAAAAAAATTTACAAGATAATTGTTCGGGAATGCCGCCAAAGTCTTAACCCGGGAGTCTCGAACAAAAAATGTATGGCGCACTTTTTGATTGGTCTAGCGGATGCGGAGCTACAATCATATAAATCTTTTTAAAAATTAAAAAAAATTAAATTAGAGAGTTAAAAAGTGCGCCATACATTTTTTGTTCAGAACTTTCTTCTAATCACTATGGCGGTATTCCCGAACGATTATCTTGCAAATTTAATTTTTTGAAAATTTTTTCAAATTATTTATGAGTGTAGCTCAGCATCCGCTGGACCAGTCAAAAAGTGCGCCATACATTTTTTGTTCGAGACTTTTTGCTCAATTTTTTGGCATTATTTTCGAGTCATTATCTGGCAAATTTTTTTTTTCGAAAATTTTTTCCCAGTTTTAGTGAGTGTAGCTCAGCATCCGCTGGACCAGTCAAAAAGTGCGCCATACATTTTTTGTTCGAGACTTTTTGCTCAATTTTTCGGCATTATTCCCGAACAATTATCTAGCAAATTTAATTGTTTGAAAATTTTTCTAAATTATTTTTGAGTGTAGCTCAGTATCCGCTGGACCAATCAAAAAGTGCGCCATACATTTTTTGTTCAGAACTTTCTTCTAATCACTATGGCGGTATTCCTGAACGATTATCTTGCAAATTTAATTTTTTGAAAATTTTTCCAAATTATTTTTGAGTGTAGCTCAGCATCCGCTGGACCAATCAAAAAGTGCGCCATACATTTTTTGTTCAAAACTTTCTTCTAATCACTATGGCGGCATTCCCGTACGATTATTTAGCGAATTTAATTTTTTGAAAATTTTTCCAAATTATTTTTGAGTGTAGCTCAGCATCCGCTGGACCAATCAAAAAGTGCGCCATACATTTTTTGTTCAGAACTTTCTTCTAATCACTATGGCGGTATTCCTGAACGATTATCTTGCAAATTTAATTTTTTGAAAATTTTTCCAAATTATTTTTGAGTGTAGCTCAGCATCCGCTGGACCAATCAAAAAGTGCGTCATACATTTTTTGTTCGAGATTTTTTGCTTAATTTTTTGGCATTATTCCCGAGTCATTATCTGGCAAATTTTTTTTTTCGAAAATTTTTTCCCAGTTTTAGTGAGTGTAGCTCAGCATCCGCTGGACCAGTCAAAAAGTGCGCCATACATACCCCAAAAGGTTTACTTGAATGGAACTAACATAGAAAACTAGAAATTTGAAGTACGAATTAATTTCTATTTAAAAATACGAACAGATGATTTGAATTATAACTTCTGTTCCAATTGTAGAACTAATTTTTTCTTAATTAATAAATAATAAGGAAATAATAAATTCCAATTATGATGGTATTTTTTAATCGATTAGGATGGGAACATAGTAGCAGTGTTCGACAGTAGTCGAACGTTGGCAATTTCTTGGCATGATTGGGCAATAGAAAGTGAATGGTCACTTTATGGATAGGCTGACCACCGTTCTGTCTCGTGAAAACTTAAATTATTACCTGCTTTATTTTTACAAATTAACATGCTCGATTTGCTGTGCCAATGTCACCTTAAAAGATGATCGCAAGAGAAACTGTATTTTTTAAATTTAATACATCAAGCTCAGTGAAAAATTTTAATTATTTGAATAAAAAATTATAAAAATGAATTTAAATTTTAAAAAATAAGTTTACGAAACAAATGTAGAATTATACAATCAAGAATCTATTTTAGTGCTAAAATAAATTTTGATAACAGTCCTCGATAAATACCATATTATCAATTTTAGGAACAATAATAGAACAATAGTTACATAATAATACTATTATTCAGTTAGTATACAATTACAGATTTAATATTAAATAAATAATAATTTACAGATAATTCCTGTAAGTAATGGAGACGAACTTGAAATCAGTTTAGTTTAGAATCTACTGATAAATAAAGGTATAATTTCTCCCGAAAGTAATGATAGAATTGATCAAGCCAATTTGAAAATTTCAAATTGTTTAATGTATTAATAATATTTAATAATACAATTAATTCTAATTATTAATATTAATAAATTTACTGGTTATATAAAAAACATCCTAATTAAATAAAATTTAATAAATCTGATTAGGATAGTTTAATTAGATTTTAAAAAGAATTTCATCCCTAAGGGAAAAAAAATATAATTTAAGTAGGAAATAAAATTTAAATTATATTTATATATCCAAGCTTAGTCATTTGAAAAGTGATAAAAATATAAACGTGTCTGTTACAAGACAATTTATTATTTGTAGGTAATTGAGATGTATTTTGCAAGACGAGTGCTTTGACCTTGATTCAATAATCATTGGCGCATTAATATCGATAGACATCAAAACCGGTACATGGCGTTGAATTCCCTTTTTAAGAAAGTAAATTTATTAACATTGATAACAAATAAATGCCCTTAGAACTTGAAAATAAAGAATTTTAAAAATAGATGAAAAATACACATTTACGAAAAATTTAATTCCATTTTTAGAAATGTAGTGCATATTAAAAATTCTACAAATTTATATGTACATTACTAAATAGGGTACGTAACTTTCTAAAAGTATTTATGAATTCGAGTGCCATAAAAAGCTTTTTCATGTTAATGGATATTAATATTCTAAAATATCTAAGATTATTTTTAAGGAAAAAATTATTGTTTTTCAGAATGTAAATAAAAATTAAATTCTAGACTTCTGTTTAATATTGTTGAAAATAATTGATAATTTCGGGTATTTTAGGATTAGTTGAAGCATTGTTATGTACTAACTTTTAATATAGTAAAAAGTTAGTATATACTACATCGAAATTTAATTTACGCTTTTGGATTTAATTTAAATAGAATCAATTGCATCAAAATAAAATAATCTGTCCTATAACTAAATTAACAAATTGATTGAATTAAAATTCTTTCTTCTAATAACAAAAATTACGTAATTTTAAAAAGAAATTTATTTTTAATATTTTCTTTTACTTCATTAATAATTTTTAATTTTTTTAATAATAATTATTTTAGATTTAGAATAATAAAAGGAAAAAATTACTGAAAAGTTAATTTATTATCTATCTTAATTTAATATTTCATTATCTATTTTTATAAAAAATTATACATAAAAATTATTTATTTATAATATAAATATCATTATTATATTACTGATAATAATAGCTGCAAATAAGCTTCGAATTAAATTTCCATTCGCCAAAATACCACAGAAAAAAGTCAAAACACAACATTATTCAATGATAAAAAATCTATTTTACTTTGATTCTTATATTTTCCTTAATATTTATTTGCTAATATATTTTAGAAATTTTTTTACGTTAATATTGTGACAGCACAATTAAATTACATTCATTAAATTAAAAAGAAAGAAAATAAAAAATATTTTCTAACCTACAAAATTTTCTATAATGCATACATTAAAAAAAAAAAAAAAAAATAATGCATACATTAAGATATGTATTAATTTACAAAAAATTTTCGAATTATAAAATTGCTACTTATCGACAATTATTATCAATTTTGTCATTTTTTTTATTTTAATCTCAATTATACCTTCACTTTTTAAACTTTGCTGGTATTTATTTAGGAATATCGCTTTGTTTTCTTTTCGCCAAAAATACTCGCGTTACACGAAGTGTCCCGATGGTTGGTTTCCAATTTCAATTGTCCCCATTTGCCAAAATCCCTACTCGCCATTTGTCATAATTCTCGTCAACTACCACACCCTGCTCTAGTGAAAATTTAGTAACTTTTACTTTTAACAATAAAGTCACTAAATTTTCACTAGAGCAGGGTGCGGTAGTTGACGAGAATTATGACAAATGGCGAGTAGGGATTTCGGCAAATGGGGATAATGGAAACTAATCTTTGAGTGACAGTGACGTCACGCAAAATGCTCCCCTTTCATCGTCCGTTTCATCCCCCTGTTAAATAACGCGATAGGATAAATTTAATTCTAAATTTAATAATTATTTATTTTAATCACACTTAATATAATAGATATGTATTTTTTTTTCTCTAATCATACATACATAATATGAATAGAATTAAAACACACTATTACAAATAATCGCCATTAAGTGTTTTTTTAAAAATAATTTGAGTTATGACAGTTTACATTAATATGTTACCATATAATTATACAAAACTTGCCAGTATCTTCTGGTATATAAATTACGTCTTTGCAAAGTTAAGAAAATGAACGTAACGGCTTCTTGTCGTTGTTGATGTTGCTTTTCCCGTTGTAGAGACACTTGTATCACGCGAAAAGAAATATTTCGTAACACTTGCCGTCATTCATCCATCCTCCGCTTTAATGTCCCACATCTATTATTAAGACACGAGAAGATCCCTCAAGCTTGTTTGCACTTGCATAAATGAATTTTACAGCATTGAGGTAAAAAAAGACACTAGAAACGTTTGGAAAGTTATATAAAAAAAGACTATATCTGAGGTTAATAATTCACGTAATAGCGTGTCAAACATTTAAAAGATGCTTCATCAATGGCGAATATAACATGAAATTGTAAATGACTTTGTTTTCAAATTTTTTTTTAATTTTCGTATTTATAATTCTTTGTTAACTACCGCATCCTTCTTTAGTGAAAATTTAGTGACTTTATTAAAATTTAGTGATTATTATTAAAATTAAAAGTTACTTTAAAGTAACTAAATTTTTACTAGAACAGGGTACGGTAGTTGACGAGAATTATGACAAATGGTGAATGGGGATTTTAGCGAGTGGGGACAATGAAAACCAACTAATAACTTAAGGTTGGTTCCACAATAGGCAAAATCGTATCGTCTTGATGACGATTTTCATGCCAAAACGATGCGCGCGCATGCTTTTTCTATTGTCGCCAATCGTTTCGTTCTGAAAATCGTCTTCAGGACGGTACGATTTTGTCTATTGTGGAACCAACCTAAAAAGAAGGTTTATAAAAAAACACGTTTGTTTTCAACCTTTAGTAACGAAAATTTCTTTAGGTATCTCATTTTTATCTCGTGCTCATTCCATGAACATATTTCTATAATAGTCCAATAATTGAGCAGGTGTAACTCTTTAACTGGACAAGAAAGTTGAGAGTATAATACCACGCGCATATTATACGTCCAGTGATTTATGAAACTTGGCCCGGTCGAAGGACACACACATACACACACGATTAAAATTATCGTGGCGAGTTTTTTTTTTTTTTTCAAGAAGCGATTAGTTTTTAATGTCAAGCACAATTCAGAAGTGACACGCCTATTTGATAAACGTGTATCTTTTTGAGCAGCAGAAAAAGAATATAAAAAAGATATAGTGACTTAAAAAAAAAAAAATTATTATTCCAATAATTTAAGTCCAAAGCGAAAGTATTTATGAATCTTCACGTCATCTATTTTTATTCTTTATAGAATCATAATAACATATAATAAAGAGAGAGAGAGAGAGAGATGAAAGTGAAAAAACGCCATAAAAACTTAGTTATAAAATGCAAATTGAGTATCAACCTTCTAAATAGAAAGAAGGAACTGAAATTAATGATAATTATTATTTGTGAAAATTGCATCTTTTGAACGTTATCAAAAGTTATATTGATTAGTAATTTTACAGAAAATATATAGTTGTAGAATATTTAACGATTTAGAAAAATGTGTCAATGGACCCATTATTCGCATAAGGATGCAGTAAAATAAAAATTAAAAAATCTAATTCCATTTAATGCGGAAAATTACCTCTTTTATTATTTTCATAATAATTTTCATTTAGTGTTCATTTTTCAATATTTTCACTTAAAATTTAGTTCAATTAATAATAAAATATTAAAATAAGAATTTTTTTTTTGTTTTCAGATCAAATTTGTGAACTCCACACTGCACAGCAATAAACTCAGACGGCGCAGCTCCAGGTTTAATGGATGCTAACTTGAAATGTTTTTAATAAAAATGCTTAAAAAAATTATGAAAGACAGCTAAATATATGTACAACATAATGTCATTTTGGAATTTAATTTATATAATTTTTATCGATTACAGTACAAAAAGTCCAAAATAAAATATCCAAATCTGAAAGGTCCAATAATTAGAAGGTCCAATGGACAAAAGGTCCAATAATTAGAAGGTCCAATGGACCAAAGGTCCAATAATTAGAAGGTCCAAAACAACCGAAAAGTCCAAAATAAAAATTGTCCAATATTGAAAAGTCCAAAAAATATAAAATCCAATCAAATTTTATTTTATTTCAGCGGGAAAGAAATTGTTTATTCCACTTTCATTTGTTTCACATGAAGTTGTTTAACGTGTAACCTTGTTTTCATAGTTTCAATGTTTTCCATCATTTGACATGTAAATTCTCGTCGTGTTATCATTCGAAATTTTTTGTGTATAATTTTCAATCTTGAATTAAATCAATATGATACTTACGTCCAAGAAAATCGACAGACTTCTTACATAGAAGCACTTGGTCACTATTTACATTTTTGAAATTTTAATCTTTTTATAACTTTTTGCAACAATCTTTTTACAAATTAACAGATTTTTTTACAAAAAACATTTTACAACATTTTTTAAAAATTTCTGAATATATTAATCTAAATTTTTTACAGATCTTTGAGACACATGATTGTTTACCTCCCCGTGGTGTGTCTTGAAAACAATGTTTCTGAAATATTTCAAAATAATGTATATTTCAATAACATTGGCTAAATATCAATCAATTAAATAAATTTTTATTTTTGGACTTTAAATTTTTAGTTTTGGACTTTTGGATTTTTTGGACTTTTTAGATGTTGGACTTTCTAGATTTTGGATTTCTTAACCTTTGGACTTTTTGTCCTTTGGACCTTTCGGATTGGATAATCGGTCTTGGACCTTTTATTTTGGACCTTCTGTACTGCTCTTTTTCAAAAAAATTCCCGAAGAACGGCTAAAAATCAGCGTCCTAATGTGATTTCCCCCTTTAATAAATATCCTCACAGATTCTTTAAGACTAAAAAGAGACCAAGAACATTTAAAGAAATTTTTTTGATTCAAATATAAAATTTCTTTACAACAAAAAATCTTTTTTCTGAATTTATTTTCAAATACTTTCTCTTATTCAATAAATATTAAATATTAGAAAAAATTTTTTTTTCCTTTTTTTCATTTTTGCAATTGTTATTGCTGATGAAAATTAACTTAACGCGAGATTAAAACAGAAACTGTTGCAAATATATGTGTACACATAATAAGATAAATATGTACGCTGACAGAATTAGATTTGCAGATGTTATTGCTTATCATGATAGAACCTGTTGCCTCCTTCTGCAATATAACCGCGTTCCACTTTCACTGTGACATTCGAGACTTTTGTGGATGTTTAAGGGTTGCGAGTGGGTTGTATCAATGTGTGGATTAATTCATATATACATGTATATATATATATATATATAAAAAATCAGAACTTGACAGTATAGAAGAAACTTCAAAGCCTTTTAGAATTTTGCTATATGACATCACATGTTTTATACCAAGAGAGAAAGGAAATCATTCATATCGATCTATTGTCTCGTATAATGAAATATCAAAGTTCTTTTCATTATATATGCTTTTTTTATTATTACCACTTTATATATATGTATATGTATAAAAAAAATTAAATGCGCGCATTTTTAATGCAATGCGAACAATGACAATCTATTTCATCATTATCAAGATTTTTTTATTATTCATTTATAACCTGTTTTTATCACAAGAGGATTTATTATTAAATTCTCGATAAAGATTTTTTTATTCAAAAATAATTATTAATTTTTATAGCTTACAAATACTTAATTAGAAAAAAGGTAATTAATAATAATTATTGACAGATTTAAAAATTGTTTGAAATAACTCTAAGAAGGTAAACCTTTGAAAAAAAATCGATGGAAACCGATTAATAAATGCACCGATTTTAGAATCACCATTTGGTCTGATTCATCCATTTTGTACTTAAAATAATTAGAAACTTACACCATTGTAGAACCTAATTAAAATTGATTGAATTCATCTCATCAACATAACTAAATCCATTTGATTCAATCAAATCAATTGATGGAAATGGATCAATTGATTTTTTGATTCCTATAATTTTTACTGTTTCTAAAATGGATTAAATCAGTTTCAAACGGATTTTACAATTAACAGGTCAATTATTTTAAGCAGGGGAATTTTTTTTTCATGATTCCGATGAAGTAAAGAAATACCTAATACAAATTAATATATTACTAGAAGCAAATTTGATGAATGAAAAATTTGTTTATAAAAAGTAAGAAAATTTTTTAACACTACTGTGATAAATGCTTGCGTTGATTATCTGACATTTTGCAAAAACGAACGTTAAAAGTGAAAACACTTCTTGAAAGGTCACGTGACCAGTTACACGAGCTTCATTATGACAGATCAAGGCGATCAGCTGTTTTCTGGTACCGTACACATTTCTCTCTTTTAATTATTTTTTTTTTTCTAATTTATATTCACAGAAAAATTGAAGTTATAATATTGTCAATATTGTAAACGAATAAATTTAGTCTGATGCTCTAAAATCAACATGCTAATGGGCTACAAAAATTAATTTGCACAAAAAAAACTTAAAAGAGGAGAAAGGCGCCGTGAGTTCCTTTCATAAAAAAAAAAATTCCGGTCTACTACTCGCGTAATATACCCTCGAAACTTCTCCTGTAGCAATTTTACTGACGTAATGGATCCTATGAAGAAAATATGACAGGAAATCATGTACAACGGACTTTCTAAGGATATTATAAGTGTGCGATAGGATGTTTCGTTTATTGTTCTTTTATCTCAAGCGGAACTTTAAACTGTCTTTCAAAAGCGAAATACATGTTGAGTTATTTTATATTGTGTTTTCGAATTATTATTGACATTCGAGTTTGTTAATTTCAATAACGATATTAGAAGTTGTTTTACCTGTATATCCACTTAAAAGTTAGTTTAATTATGTATGTATGTAAAATAAGAATTTTTTTTCTTTTCAGATCAAATTTGTGGACTCCATACTGCACAGTAATCATAAACTCAGACGGCGCAGTTGCAGGTTTAATGGCTGCTAACTTGGAATTTTAATAAAAATGCTTAAAAAAAAATTATGAGAGACAGCTAAATATATGTACAACATAATGTCATTTTTGGAATTTCATTTGAATAATGTTATCCATTTGAAAAAAAAATTCGCGAAGAACGTCTAAAAATCAGCGTCCTGTGATTTTCCTCTTTGATAGAATTTAATTTAATTTTAATAAATACCCTTTCCGATTCATCAGCTTCAAATTAGATTTAGACTAAAGTTTGGTACTTTTATTACCAAGTAAAAATGTAAAGCAGACCTTGAGGTAAAAAATCATTTCCCAAGTATTTACTAATCACAATAGAGTTTCCAAATTCTGGAAACATTTAAGGTTTGGTTGTGTTATTATTACTCCACATATGCAACAGGAGATTTTATCAAAATTTTGTTTAAAGTTTATCAGTTTACAATATCTTGAAATTTATGTCGTATTGTTTGTAAATTTTTATCAAAAAAACATCAAACTGATCTAAAAAATAAGATACAATTGTGGTTTGATCAGGATTCTTCACATTGATATCAGTCAGCGCAAGGAAGAAGTAATCTGTTGACGCTCCCTTACACATTCGGTGCTGCAGTGACAGGCAACGTGTGTCGAGGTTTCGTTACGCGCCTAATCTATTTTTCCCTAGCTCCTGTTTAAGCTAGTTCATCCGCTGTGTAATTAACCATTAATCAACAGTGGCAAGGGACCCAGAAAAAATTTAAATACACAAAATTATATTCAAATTTAATATACAAGATTTTAATATTCAACAAATCTCTTGCAAAAATTCCTGACTAATCTGAAATTAGTTTGCAATTTAGTGAATCAATTACTGGATTAATTATTGTTTGGTGAAAAGACAGAATTTACATCTGGAATTAGTTCGAAGCAGTCCGGATTATTGTCAGATTTTTGTCATCCGGAATTAGACCTGATAAATCCTATGTCCGATTTGTGTAACTAGTGAAGCGCGGAATTAATCAGATCGAATCTAAAGTCAGTTTGATCAGACGTAACCAGTGAATGCAGATTATAGAATTTTAGTGATTACACAGGCTGGAATTATTTCGGATTCAATAGAAGTAATTTTGCATTTATTTGTTGTGTATGATCCGATTAATTTCGGATTAGACGGAATTAATTCCGCATTTACTAGTCCCACAAATAATAATAATTTCGGACATACCGGATTAATTCCGGATAATAGAAATTCAATTCTAAGGCGTACTGTTTTGGATGATTAATTCCACATTCCAAAATATTAACCAAAGTAGTGAGCTTGAGTAGGAACTGTAATAAAAGCAGCAAAACCTAACTAAATCCAGATTGTTGCGGATTAATTGCGGATTTAATACTACAATAGAGAATCCTTTAACGATTATTGATAAATAAATGTGCACCGTCTACATTATTCGAACACTTAATTTATCTTTAAACTTACGCTGAAAACCAAAGGGAAATTCTGACCAAAGATATATCACTGGTGCTATATGGTGACCATGAATCAGTCCGAAATTTTAATCACAGGGGTGGCATTTTGATTCTAATTCCGCCACACACTGAAATAAATATTTTCAACTTGCTTTTAATTTCATCCCATATATGGTTATTACATCTTCTAATATCCAACTAAAATCAAGTATTTCTATTCACTATATGTTGTAATTCCACATATAAAAAAACACTGCAAACATTAATAGCACAACTTTTAATGACAATATACAAGCATTTAATTATTTATAATTTGTGATATACACCGCAAAAATAATTAATTTAAAGTGCAATTAGGTAATTTATAAAATCAACTATAAAATATCTCTAACAACAAAATATTATATTTCATTTATAAAATACATGTTCCTTGTAAACCAAGTTGATTAACATATACAATTTGATGACTATTAAGTGAAAGGAAAATGAGATTACAGTACTCTCTCCTTGATGTTTATAAAAAAAAAGAAAAATTTGACTAGTTGATTTGAGAGTGTTCTTGAAATGCTGATTAAATCCAGTTATCATATTTAAATAGATTAGAATTTTAAAAAAAGTGGCTGTCGCACGCGCTCTATTGCGTAGTATTATTTTATAACACTTGAACGTCTAATGCTCAGAAAAGTTTCATGAACTCGTTCATGTGCCTATTCTCTTTTACGACCGCAGGTACATACACCTTTCTAATTCAAGTTATACGTGCGCTGTAAAAGTTAACAGTTTTCTGCTAGTGCGCAGTGAAGAACTGTGACATGCGCAATACACTCCCAACTCGGATTGGAGTAAACAAAAAATGAGTTTAAAAATCCGTTTGGGATTCAAAATTTCGTGAATTTAACATTTTAATAAGTAGGAAAGACGTACTTGGTGATCATACACAGAATTTTTCTAATTTATCACAAAATTGGTCCTACAATTAAATCTTCCAATTGAAATCCAATTTTCTAATGATTATACTAGTTTTAACTTTTGTACTAGGAACATTAAGGTTGATTTTGGAACCTATAAAACGTTTTTAATTAATAAAGCCAAAGATCGACGATAAATTTTCCCAAAATAGAGGATAATTCTTCAGTTACAATTATATTGTGCAGTTTAATTAAAATTAAGATCAAAATTAAATTCAGGAAAAGAAAAAAATTTTCAAGTATAAAATCATCCAATGAATTCTGAGGTTTGACAAAAAAAACAATATAAGTCGTTTAAATCGTTGAATCAGTTTAACAGGAAATTTGTAGCATTCCAAAGACCTGAAATTTATTTCCGGCGAGCCAATCAGTTTTTGTCTAAATCTAAACTGTATATATCTCAAAAGAAACTTCATTCAAAATCAATCTGTTTCATTCTAAAGTTAAATTTTAATCATCGAAAAGTAGGACAATTTATGTAATTTGTTAATTGAATTTTTATGCGAAACAAATTACAAATCACTACCATTTGCTAAATTTATCTATTTTTAATTAATAAAAAAATAATTTGTAAATCAATTAAAAACTCCAATTTTCACATTTACTTTTATATCCAATACAACGATTGGACTTCTTAAAATTCTGTAACTATTTAAGGAATCCGGTCCCTTAATTAAGAACAAACCTCCTTAAAGAGTCATGTTTTTCAATATTTTTAAGGTCTTTCCGTTACACTTTTTCCAAAGCCGTTGCGACCTACTTTCAAAAAGTTCTGCTACTTTTTATAAATTATTTAGGATGTCCTTAATATAATTTTTTTTTTTTTTGCAAATATTTTATACATTTTTCTGTACACGCGCACCTTGGTATTATAAATTTTTTGCTGTTGAATTATATTTTTCCAAATCATTTACAATCGAAAATTGACTAAAGTACAACTGGGGTAGAAAACTACCCCACAAATTGTTTTGTTGTTAAAATGTTCATATTTAACGCAAAATAACTTTACTGTAAGTCATTTTATACGTTTTTTTATCAGCAAGAATTTTATTATCAGTTTTTTTTATCAGTTTTAATTACAAAAAACATATAATTATTAGAACACTAAAAGTTTAAGAAATGAAAAGAGAGTTTAACGAATGAGGAAAATTCCTTTAAAAGAAATAAAATAAATTTGATCAATAATTTTTATTCTAAATGATCACAAAGTAATATTTAATGAATTTTTTTTTCAAATTTTATCTTTCCGAATTAATTTTAATAATATTTTTAACAGTTGCCGAGCAAGTTTTACAAATGATGCGATGATTCTGTGTTCCTGGAAAACAGCTCTTCTGTATCATTTTATAAAATAATCTACAATATACTATACATAAAATCATGAAAATCAATCTGGATGAAAAGATAAATCCGAAATTAGTCCGGAAGAGTCCAAAATTGACATGAAATAAATCCGCAATTAGTCCGCAACAATCTGGATTTAGTTAGGTTTTGCTGCTTTTATTACAGTTCCTACTCAAGCTCACTACTTTGGTTAATATTTCGGAATGTGGAATTAATCATCCAAAACAGTACGCCTTAGAATTGAATTTCTATTATCTGGAATTAATCCGGTATGTCCGAAATTATTATTATTTGTGGGACTAGTAAATGAGGAATTAATTCCGTTTAATCCGAAATTAATCGGATCATTCACAATTAATAAATGCAAAATTACTTCTATTGAATCCGAAATAATTCCAGCCTGTGTAATCACTAAAATTCTATAATCTGCATTCACTGGTTACGTCTGATCAAACTGACTTTGGATTCGACCTAATTAATTCCGGATTCACTAGTTACACAAATCGGGCAAAGGATTTAGCAGGTCTAATTCCGGATGACAAAAATCTGACAATAATCCGGACAGCTTCGAACTAATTCCAGATGTAAATTCCGTCTTGTCACCAAACAATAATTAATCCAGTAATTGATTCACTGAATTGCAAACCAAAATCAATGGAAAATTCTTGACTAAATTCTTTTAAATTGAATCCGCGTTTAAATTCCTTTACTTCCAACAAAAAGAGCATCAACTTTAGATATAAATGTGCTCATTAATTTATGACAGAATTTGCAATTTGGAGAAAAATCACAGTAATGATAAAGAATAATATTAATTGATATAATCCATTTCTTTGCTCATCACTACAAAAGAATAGAATTTTAATAATACAAAAAAATGAACGTCCTTCATTAGATGTAATCTAATGCCAATGAATGATCATCCTACGATTAAAATAAGCTGCAAATATATAAATAACATTACGCTGCAGGCTGCATCTGTGATCATGATGACTGGACAAATAAATTAATGATTTATTGAAATCCTTATATTCAACTACAATTATTGAATTTATATCCACCTACTTTTTTTGATACACTATGCAAACAAAAGCAGATCACTTCTTTCTATAATCCATACAGGTGCGATTATATATGCGCATATCCCTAATGGACCGTTGGGGAAAAAAAAGGAGATGTATCTTCATACTCTTTTTTTTCTCCTTCATCAGAAGTATAATATGTTCTTCGTCTCCAGAGATATATATATGTGGAGGTTCTCTTTCTTTCTTCTTCAAGAGAGACTATATACACACTCTGGACACCAATGGCCGTCTCTTATCCCCACTTTCTAGTCCCCGTCCTTCTCGTAGAAAGCTCTCACAAAACCAGACGAAGTTGTACACTACTCCTGGTGTTTACCACTTCCCCAGCGCCAGTCTTCGGCCGGGCTAGACACGGTTTGTTCACTACTATTGAAAACTGTAATTCGATTTTGTTTTATTTTAATAAAAAAAAAACAATTTTCAGCATTTTTTAACGACAATTATTGAAAGTTTCGCGAAAGTTCTTCTTAATACTGCGCGAAAGGTGTATAGTGCGTGAAAATCGTTAAAAAAAAAGAAGGAGACAACAATTTGTGTTGAGCTCTTTTATTATATATAAATTAGAAAAAGTGTGGTGTGGAAACAAGCAGAAAAAAAGTGCATTCATGTGAGGTGGTGCAAAATTTCATGAAAGGATTTGGCGAAGGGAGTTGGTGCTGCTGAGAGAGAGAAAGGTTTGTTAATTTTAGTAGTTGTACTACTATATCACATTAGGCGAAATTAGGAGAATAATGACAATTATAATATGTATGCAATTTTTTGGATTTTCATCTGTATTACAATTTTCGAATGTAGCATAATAAGGTCTTAGTGAATTTGCGATACCATGATGTCCATTGCTGAAAGGATGATAATTACCACTTTCGAAAATGATGATGATAACGATAATTATCTCAATGATGATAAGAACAATTCTGTTCTTGATGATGATAATTATAATTGATGATGGTACTGAATGGCAATGATAATAACAATGACGATGACAATGATAAAAGCAGATTATGCTAATGATGATAATAATTCTACTGATGTGATGGAACCCAAAATGTCTTTCACTAATAAATTCAAACGCTGATACTGGAAATACGGGAATTCAACGAAAATTATAAAATCCTAAACCTGAACGTTAAAATTATGATGAAGAGAGGAGAAAGATTAGGATAGTAAAAATACGAACTGGAGAAATCATAATACAAAATACAGCAAATGTTATTCAAAGATATAATACCAATGCGAATTACAATGATGGATAATAATTACAGTATGGATAAAAACAATCACCGATAAACTTTGTTATTGATTATACAAAAGCTTGAAATTAACGCTTGATGATATTAGTAATTATCACTTGATAAAATTAATTAATCCGATAGAACCCAATAGAATCAGATTGAAACTAAATGAACAAAGTTTGGAAATCTAAATAAATCTATATGTTTTTTCAGATTTCTAAACTTTGTTAATTTAGTTGAATTGATCAAATCCAATGATGATTCTGAAATGAATCAATTGATGTTTTATCGGTTCCTAACGATGTTTTCTTAAAGGGATGATATTAGTAACTATTATCCCTTTATAAAAATAATTTAAAGAATCCGATAAAATCCTATGGAATCATTTTGAAACTGAATTACAAAATTTCAGAAATCTAAGTAAATTCAATTGAATTAATCAAAACCAATAATGATGGGTCGATTAATTTTTTAACGGTTTCTAACTATATATTTTCTATTAGTATATAACTATTGTCCCTTTATAAAATTAATTGATAGGATCCGATAAAACCCAATAGAATCAGATTGAAACTGAATTAACAAATTTTAAAAATCTAAATCCAATTGAATTAATCAAAGTCAATTATTTGGAAATGGATTAATTAATTCTTAATCGATTGCCTATCAAAAAATATTTATCTAATTCAAATAATCATTTATTTTACTATTATTAAATAAATATTTATTTGTATTATAATTATTATTTGCGATAATTAAATTCTGTTTATTTCAAATACAGAAATTATTGGATAAAATACAATTTATTTAATTCAAATAAAAATAATTTGGTTAAAATATTTATTTGATAAAAGGAAATCCATAAATTTAAATTTGGTAAACCGTAAAATTTGATAATAGTAAATCTGGTAAACCGCAAACATTTGATAATAAAAAAAATTTGAATCAAATTTATTTTTAAGTTTAATAAAAATATTGAATTTTGATATTAATGCTGATAAGCTATAATGATGACAATAATTATATTTATGAACAAGCTATAATGTTTATAATAATAATAATAATCAATAGGAAGATTACAATGATAATGTAATTAAAAAAACAAAAATTACCTCGATGATCTGATTCTGAACAAAATTATAAAAATACTGACATAAAATAATAATTAGAATGGAGAAATTACGCGTACTTAGTAGCACATATATATATTGTTAGTTCATGATTGACGTTCTGAAGAGTAATGTGTAGAAATCTCTCACGTCTTAAAGGCCTTCATTTCACTGATTTTTCACTTTCTTGTTTATACTGTTTGTTGCCAATGAAAAAAAATCATTTATTTTGCCTTATTATTAATATATATATAAAATAGCCGTAATAAATAATAACTTTCATAAAACAAACAAAGAAAATTTTTGATAAAAACCCTTTAACTTATAATATATAAATAACTAAATAAATTATTTAATTTTTTCATTTTTTTCTATTATTATTATTTTTATTATAATTAATTCTATAATAATTATTTTCATTTTTAATAATTAGAAAATGAAATGGCCTAGAACAAAAATCAAATATTTTTATTTTTGTGATTCTAATTATAATTATTCGAATTGAATAATTAATTATAGTGAAAAATTTGAATGCATTTAAGTCTCTCCAATATTCTTATGCAAGAGACTTTAATTCCCTGTGTACAATATATATATATATATAAATTATGAAGGAAGCAGAAAATAAAAATTCAATGCTTGTATTTAGATATAAACTAAATGGAAAGGAAGCGGAAAATAAAATTTCTCTAATGCTTCATTGATCAATAAGAATCATTCAAATATAATTTTCAAATTTCAATATCATTTCATTATTACTTTTTTTTCATTTATAATCATTATTTTCTTTTCATTCGATTGGTGTTGTATATTTTCAAGTGTCCGAGGCGCACACACTAACAGGAGATTTCAACGCTTCACTTTCCACAGCCTTCAACGTGCCAATGCTCTCATTTTTATGCTGACAAGAACCTCGCGAGACTCGAAAGACATTTATATATATATAAATATTTCCAAAGCATTTTGCTTTGTTTGACAATATAAATCAAAGTAATTTTTTTTTTCTCTATCTTTTTCACAAATTGTTAAAAGAGATAATTTTTTTTTTTTTCATTTCACTTTGGATTATAACCCACTTTTTGATGCGAATATTATTCTCGCTTTATATTTTTATCGTCATGCGAGCATCAGACACAACGTTTTTCCTACTACATCTCACTCTCTTCATCTCTATCACTATCTTTTTCTCCTCTATCCACGTGAGTGCTTACCTAGAGTTTACGACTCAGTAGCAAGTGAAATTACTTCTTGAATTTACATCTCGCGAGAGTATATTACAATCTCAACTTATATACATATATATATGTGAAACGGAAGGGAGACAAGTCATTGTTTCACACTGAATCAAAAGCGATTATATCAGACATTCGAGTGTGGAAACTGTATTCATTTTTTTTAAGCAAACACACATTGAGAAATCAACTTTTTACAATAAGTGTTAAAAATCTACTATATACTTTGATATGGTACAACATTTCTTTTTTTTATGCAATTTACATTGAACCTGTATTTCTTTTGTTCTACTTTAAAAAAGAAAGATGTTTTATCTTCTTTCAAAAATTACTTAAAAATTTTAAATTATAATTAAATAATTTTAAATTAATTTCATAATCATTCATTTTATAACTAAAAGTTGTAATTAATTCATAATAATAAGTATTAATCTTTTAATTAATTATTAATTGATAATTATTCATTATTAATATAAAATTAATTAATAGTAATTAATAGAATTCAAAGTTGCAATTAATTTATAATAATTAGATATTAATATATTTATTGATTAATATAAATTAATTTTATAATCATTTATTAATAACTCAAAATTATATAATTGATTTAGAATTAATTTATAATATCTAATAATTAACTTATTAACATAAAATTAATTACTAATTAATTTAACTCAAAGTTATAGTTAACTTACATTTAATTTAATTATAATTAATGTTTAATTTAGAGCTGGGACTAATTTATAATTAATTTATAATAACTAATCAGTAATTTGTTATTATAAAATAATTTAATAATAGTAAATTTAACTTTAAGATATAACTATAACTTATGATATTATAAGAATCATTATTTTACTAATACAAAATGAATTAATAATTAAATTAATGGAAAGTTCTAATTAATTTATAAGAATTAGGTATTAATTAAATAATTAATTTAACAATCATTTATTTATAACTCAAAGTTATAGTTAATTTGTAATTAATTTATAACTAATTTATAATACTTAATCATTAATTTAGTACCTAATATAAAATGAATTAATAATTAATTTAATGCAAAGTTGTAATTAATTTTCAATATTTACGTATTAATTAATTAATTAGTTAGTAAATTTAATAATAATTTTTGTATGAATCAAATTTATAATTATTTTGTAATTAATTTATGATAACTAATCATTAATTTACTAATATAAAATGAATTAATTATTAATTAATACAAAGTTGTAATAAATTTTTAATATTTAGGAATTAATTAATTAATTTAATAGTCATTTATTTGTGACTCAACTTTATAATTAATTTATAATAACTTATCATTAATTTACTAATGTAAAATGAATTTTTATTTAATTTAACGCATAGTTGTAACTAATTTTTAATAATTAGGTATTAATTTAATAATCATTTATTTTAAACTTAAATTTTTAATTAATTTATATGAATCACCTATTAATTTATTCATATTATTTAATTTATTAATAATTTATTCGTCACCTAAAGTTGAAATTTGTTTATATACGTAATTATTTTAATTAATTATCAATTTATTAATGTTCTTTAATTCGATAATAATTAAATTATTACAATAATTTATTATTAATTAATTGAAAACCTAAATTTGTACCTAATTAATTTGCTAAAATAAAATGAATTAATAATTAATTTAATGCCAAGTTGAAAATAATTTTTAACATTTAGGTATATTCATTTATTAATTAATTTAATAATCATTTATATATAACTAAAATTTTATAATTAATTTATAATTAGTTTTTAATTAATTTATTTTAATTACCTATTAATTTATTGATATTATTGAATTTAATAGTAAGTAATTCGTAGACTAAAATTGTAATTAGTTCATATCTAATTATTTTAATTAATTATCTGTAGAGATAATAATTTTTTTAAAAATAATTTTAAACTAAATATGAAAAATATTTATATTTATTTATTTTCCTTTCACTATAACAAAATGAATTTCTTTGGAAGCAATGTCTAATGAGAAGCTTAATCAGTATTATAGTAAATTGAACTCTATAAATCAATCAGTTACACGAATCTTTCTCCTGTCCAGTCATCAAATTAAGCTACTGTCGCAAACGTCACGAATTTCTCTTATATAGAATTCATGAACACAATTTGATTGAAAAAAAATTTTTTGATATGAGAGCACACGAGACGAGTTAAATGTATTTATTCATGTTTTTTTTGTAACATTAACGAGACCAACACTTTCGTTCATTTGGACACTGCTGCGTGTTCCGGTTCCAATTTTAGTGTGGTTAACACTTTCATTCACGCCTCAAGCTATAAACGATAAATCATGCTCCGTTATTATATATACACTTATACTATTTTGTATATTTATGAAAAAAAATATTAAATTAATAATTGCAGTTAACAATGATATTTTTAATTAATACTACAATTAAATTCTTATTTTTTGGCATAAAAATAAAGAGGAAGCGCGGGCGTCAAAACAGATATAAATTTCTTTTCTAGGCCACCCAAATTGTATATGTAAACATAAATCAGTATTATTGGTAATCACGATATAAATTCAATACCATTATCATCATTACCTACTTGCGCATCAATTTTACTGACTTCGTCATCATCATCATCAATTAGTATTAATAGTATTTCATCGCACCAAGCTCAAGATATTATCATATCATTATTGTCATAATAGTTATGTTTTGTTCATAGTTATGGAAATTATTTTTCTAGTAGAATCATTATAAGTTACTGTATAGTATTTTAATATTAGAAACGGCAGGTCATTATTTATGGGAAGATGGAATTTAACTTTAAATCAGGGACTCTTAGTCGAGGTGTTATTTTATATTTCAAATCTCCTATATTGACAATAGGAGACATTTTGTCAAATCATTTTTTCTGAAGGATTAAAATAATTATTACATTAATTTTATCCAGTGATTTAAAAGCTAATTCTAATTTTAATTTGGATTTGTAAATTTTTCAAATGTTTGGATTACGAATTCCAGAAGCTTTAGCTGATCGGATTTCCAAATCCCAAGAAATAGCAAAGGAATTTCCTTCAAAATGAAAAGAATTTAGGATTTGAAGGAATTGGTTTGGAAATATGGATGAAAATATGAAATAATTTCTTAGGATTATGTCGATAATATTTTCATGATTTAAAGTTGACCAAAACTCTGGGATATTAAAATCCCTCACGCAAAATAATTAAATCAAGAAATTTAAATACTCCAAATATGTTTCAGGTTATCGTAAGCATATCCTAATTATTTCCTAATGTAATTCCTTAATATGGAAATTTCTCCATTAATTCTGTATTCCATTGTTGTAATCAAATTTTACTGATTTCAAGATGAAGGTATTAATTGTGTACCATTTCTTGGATAATTACATCAAGATTATTATTTGAATTATTGTTTAATATCTCTATTATTCTTCTAATTTTCAAAGTCAATTTTACGACATTCCAATGCGAAAACTATGTCAAAACTTTTTGCCAACTTTGGAAGCATATCATAAAAAAAATAATTACTATTCTGTTATTCCAATGTCATTAACAACATTTCAACAATATCAACACATTCTACTCTATTATAATGTGCATGAACCATATTTTCTGTTGTAACAAATTGTCATTACCATTATTATTGCGTTAATTGTCAGTCCTTTAATGACAAATATTAATATTGCGTAATCGGTAAATTAAGATATTAAAATCATTATCACAATTTTCGTATGAAAAAAAACTATATTCTTTTCCTCAGCTGAATAAAAATTTATTAAATAAATTCCTAAATAATTACATAAAATGTTTTTTTTTTTAAATCTATTCATCAATCTTATCAACGGGATATTATAATAATTTCACCAACATCATCAATTACATAATTTTGACTATGTCGTTAAACATAATCTAGGAACTCTCTTAATTTAAATCCATTGAATTCTCACAGATTTCAATATAGCAAAGTTATACCAACTACTGTGTGGCGCTATTAAATCAGAGAAACTTCACATATATAGAAGGAAACAGTTAAATTCCTCTGATTGGACATCCCAAAGTAGGTCACTGGAATCAGTGAAATTTTCACTTATTCAATTTATAAAAGCAGAAATATAAAAATGATATTAAACTCCTTTTTATTAATTTTTTCCATAGATAACCAAATAATTTCTCTAATTTTGATACATTTCAAAATCGTCATTATTAATCCTCTGAAAAAATTATATAATTTGCAGAAGATTCTTTTCTAAACTTTATATCTATTTAGATTATAATATAACCTTGAATAATTCTAAATTTTGAAAATCCAAATTAGAATTCAGTAAAAAAATAGATAATTTCAAATTCATCGATTCTTTGATGATAAATCCAATCTTTTACATAAGTTTTATAAAAAAAAATTTAAATACCATATATATTTTTTACACGACGAGAAGTCAAGGTTAAATACATTTCGAAAGATATATGAAATTCTTTTAGTTCTTTTTTATTTATAATGAGTCGATTTATAAATCAATTATTTCCGTTAATTCTAACAAATGTCTCAACACCTTCCTCTAATATATTCTAATGCGTTCACATTCACTTTCAAAGTAGATTCCATTGACTTGGCCGTTTGAAAGTGAATTTATTCTCAAGTCTAGGTTACCTATAAATATATATACATAAGCAAAGTAGTTAGACTATATGTATATACAAGTTCTGTTTCATTTTTTGTTTTGCATCACATTTTTCATAAATATAATATTGCACATTTGATAATTGCAAAATTAATTTTATTTTATCAATTTACAAAACGACTTTCTAGTATTTTATATATCGTCAAATATTTATATTTCAAAAAATTTACAAAAATGTATTTGTCAACATTTCTTACGAAAGATTTCTAATCTTCTATCTCCAATTCTAATATTCTAATCTATTTTTTATCTTACAATTAGTTTTTCTATCAAAGCTTATTCCCTCTATTTAAATGCAGGTCATTTTTCACCAGTTCCAATGATTTACTATGTAGACGGAAAATTTCAATATTTGCAAAAATGATTAATATCGACCACAATTTTTTTTCATCATCGTCATTGGAGCGATTCAGAAAAACGTATTCGCCTGCGAAAGTATATTTTTTACTTGTATTTCTATTTTGTTTTTGTATTTCTAATAAAGCAGATATTAAAAACTAAATTTAGTTTTTTAATTTGTAATTGGTTATATACAATTTATCAGATGGCACGCAGTGTAATTTCTAGGAGGAGCTTTGCCTAGTTCATCAGACTTAATGTCTCTATTTACAATTTTCAATGCCTCAACTTCATTCTAAATTGGGAGCGTGTGAATGGTTTGATGGAATTGGTCCTTTTTATGCATACGTTAATTTGTCCATCTTCCACCGGTGAAAGTGATATTACTCATATGCTGACTCTCTTTTTCGACGATAAATCCAATTTCATAAGATTTTTTGCCAGTTATTGTGAATATGCTTAGAGTAGAAAAAAAACTCCACTGCTATTTGTAAAAGTTCTTACGAGCTTGTAATTGAATTAATTTAGCTCCTAATACTGTCAGAAATTAATAGTCTAATTCACGAATTTATATTCCCAAAGGATTATCCTCCGGCTATTAATTTCTTCAGAAATATTTTCCCTAAATGCAATTTGACAAATTCACGAAATCCCGAATCATCTGATATGATTAATAATACGATGAATTTTTTCCCAAATGACATTTTCTGAATCGAAATCTCAAAAACGGCAAATCCCGTTTGATTATTTCCCAGTCACCAATTTCTCTACAAATAATTATTTCGAATGCAATTTTCGGAATTGAAATCTCCAAAATTGCAAATCCCATTATCTCCCGGTCACTAATTTCTCGATAAATATTTATCCCAAATGCAAGTTTCTGAATCGAAATCTCCCAAACTGCAAATCCAGTTATCTCCCGCTCACTAATTTCTCTACGAATATTTATTCCAAATGCAATTTTCGGAATCGAAATCTCCTCGGATATCTCCGAAATTTTAAATCCCGTCGGATTATCTCCCGGTCACTACTTTCTCGACAAATATTTATCCCGAATGCAATTTTCCAAATCGAATTCTCCGAAATTGCATATCCTGACAGATGATTTCCTATAGATATTAATTTCTATACAAATATTTATCCCGAATGAACATTTCCGAATCGAAATCTCCGAAATAGCAAATCCCATTATCTCCCAGTCACTAATTTCTCGATAAATGTTTATCCCAAATGCAAGTTTCTGAATCGAAATCTCCAAAACTGCAAATCCAGTTATCTCCCGCTCACTAATTTCTCTACGAATATTTATTCCGAATGCGATTTTCGGAATCGAAATCTCCGAAATTTTAAATCCCGTCGGATTATCTCCCGGTCACTACTTTCTCGACAAATATTTATCCCGAATGCAATTTTCCAAATCGAATTCTCCGAAATTGCATATCCTGGCAGATGATTTGCTATAGATATTAATTTCTATACAAATATTTATCCCGAATGAATATTTCCGAATCGAAATCTCCGAAATAGCAAATCCCATTATCTCCCGGTCACTAATTTCTCGACAGATATTTATCCCGAATGCAAGTTTCCGAAGCGAAATTTCAAAAAATGCAAATCCTGTTGGATTATCTCTCGGTCATTAATTTCTCTACAAATAGTTATTCCAAATGCAATTTTTGGAATTGAAATCTCCGAAATTGCAAATCTCCCGGGCACTAATTTTTCTACATATATTTATATTTATCCCGAATGCAATTTTCCAAATTGAAATCTCCGAAATTGCAAATCCCCTTAAAACTACAAAATATATTTTCTTCGATCTGGAATTAGACAATAGCTTGAAAAATAGCATTGATATAGAAAGTGAAGGAGATTACAATCGTAAATACCTATTTATGTTTATATAATTAAAAAAAACTATAATGAAGACGATAGAGGCCAAGAATTAATTTTATATTCCTATTGTATTAATTAGTTACAAATCATTAACCATAATTATATTCTATCAATTTCCTTATCAACATTGTCGTCGTTTTTATTATATAACTTTTAATTATTATAATTATATTGTCATCTATACCGCTACTATTGTTAAATTAAATAATTTCTATAACAGAAATTAATATTATGTATACATGTTCAAAAAAAAATCATCTAATAATTACAGAGTTCAAAAAGGAACTGTGGCACTCTTAAGAATATTGCATATTTGTTGTTTTATATTAAGACCGTAATTAATTCGCGGAAACTCGCTTTCTCGCTTTTTCCACTTGGATCGACGAGGTAACCTCGCTCGGTTGCGGGTTACATTCACCGGCCCTGAATTCTAGACGTGGCGACCTGCTATCGACAATGTTTGCACAATTACAAACAAGAATCAATTATTGATCAGTATTTGCAATTATCACCTCTTGATTTTTTTTTTAATATTCTAAAATTATTTTCCTTTGACAAAATTTAGAGTGATTTTTATTTTATCCAGAAGAATATAAAATTATTTCTTTTAAATAATTCATATTTTGCGTTACAAAACTTGTTATAAGGAACAATAATTGCACTTGTAATAACAAACAAGAAATTACTAGTTTTTTCATTTCCTTATACATTCTTTTTCAGTTTACAAAATATTCTATATATGAGCATTTAATTAAAATTCAATTTATTACGAAAACTGAAACAATTGTTATAATTATTAGAATTTATCAACTTTTATTAATATATTAAAAAAGTAACTGAAAAAGTATAATATAAAAATATTTTGCAATTTTTCCCTGTTTCTTTATGAAAATTATAATATAATGTCTCTATGGTAATAGGCGAATATCAAATTCATGTTTCAATAATTATGTCAAAAATACTTTTTTTAAAAAGACATGTTGCAGATTGACCTCGATGTCTCACGCATCGTTTATCGTGTATCGATTTCACTTTCAATAAGTGCCACGATTTTGCAATTGACCAATGACGTAAAATTTCTAATTCAGTCAATTCCTTAATCTTATAAACTTTCTCTGAAATTTAACACTCAAATTAAAATTTAAATGATAATTTTTTTAATTTCCATTTTAAGATTTTCATATATTTAAAAGTTGATCGTATTTTCCACCTAGCATTCTGATGCCAAATATTTGGAAAATATGATTGTTATTCATCTGCTGATGAACAAAAGAAAATTTTTTCTTCAATTAATAAAATCCAAATCCAATTGGATCGTGGGTGTTAATGTTGAAATAAATAAATAAATTTAAAAAAATTCTGTCTTCGAATCAATTTTTGTTTGTGCGGTTTTCTAAAACACTGTAAACAACGATGTTAATTTATTAATTTACAAAAGAAGAATGTTATTTCTAGAATGAAGTGCAGAAAGTGAAAATGGATTTTTTTTTTTACAAAGAATTTTTATTATACTCTCTATTTTGATTTAGATTGGGTCCAGTGTAAGTGTAATTTACAGTGTATACGAGGAAGCAAATAACGTAAATAGCGGCTGATTCTAATATATATATATATAAAGTACCACCACGTATATGGCTAGGCGTCGATCTCGTTATGCATCGCGAACAATTATTCAGCCATGAAGGAAATACGTCGGAAGACGAAGCGCGGTAAACTGTCGAGAGAAATGTGTCTGGTCTAACTAAATTATATCCAATAAGCGAAACATAAACCAATATAACCTTTCTTTCACTTTCGAAATGTTACGATATATTTTAAATGTTCTTTTTGAGATCGAAACCTGATTCACATAAATTTTATTTTATTCCTCGTGCATTAGGGAGGGTTTTAGTTAACTCCGCAGAGTATTCGTTGTATAGAACTCGTTGGATATTCTCTTTTGTATTCTGTTGGTAATTTCAGTTTTTTTTAAATTTTCTGACGCAGCAGATTTGTAGCATTAATTTAATATTTAGAAAATTAAAATCACCAAAACAGTAATTATTAAATACTTCCAAGACAGATAACTGGAGACCGTATTCCTATAGGTTTGATGACCACTCTTGTTCTGGTCGACCCAGTAAAAACCACAACCTTTAACTGGACCTCGCTTCCAATTGCGGAATTACCTTACGGCATTTAATTTTGTGAATGGAGGTCTCCTTAAATCCAAAAACTAGTGGTTAGCGGAAGTCGGAGGAGATGAACAACGTGTTCTCCTCTCCCTTTCGCGAGCACTTAATCGAGAATTAGGATTTCTCCATAGACTCCAGACAATCTGGAATCATTCCGAAACAGTCCGGTTTGCTGTCAGGTTTTAGTCATCCGGAATTAGACCTGCTGAATCCTTTGTCCGATTTGTGTAACTAGTGAATGCGGAATTAATCAGATCGAATCCAAAGTCAGCTTGATCAGACGTAACCAGTGAATGCAGATTATAGAATTTTAGTGATTACACAGGCTGGAATTATTTCGGATTCAATAGAAGTAATTTTGCATTTATTAGTTATGATCCGATTAATTTCGTATTAGACTGGATTTCAGATTTACTAGTAATTCTAGTTTGCGTAACTATAGTGAATCCGGAATTAGTATGTTTAGATCCGAAGTTAATACAAGTAAATCCGCAGCTATAGTGAAACCGGAATTAGTCCGGTCTAATCCAATCAATCCGGTACGAAATTAATAAATGTAAGTTTAGGATTCGCTGACACTAGGCAGATTAATTCCGGATTCACAGACCAAATTAATTCCAATCTGACTAGGCTAATTTCGGATGACAAATTCTTGACTATAAACCAGGCAGTTTCATATCAACTCTAGACTTACTATTTGCGTTAAACTGGACTAATTCCAGATTCTGGAATTTTAATTCTCTGGTTAGACAAATTAATTGCAGATTTAACAGAACTAATTCCGATACAATTGGTATGATCAGAATTCCGGATAACAGAAACCTGACCAAAAACTGTCCTTAGTGAGATGATTCTTATCTCCTTTTCCTCAGATTCTTTTTATCACATTATTTGTAAGGTTTAATGATGAGCAACCCAGTAAAAAAAAAAGTATAGACAGTAAGGAAAAAGTATAGACTCATAGCTTAGTGGCTATACCGTTCGGCATGTAATGACGGTATAGAGACGTTACGGTGTATACTTTTTTCTTACCGTGAATACGGTTCACCTGGATTTTTTGAATTGATGTGTATTAACGCGATTTGACATTGTCAATGAAAAAGCCGATTGTTTTGAAGTGTAATAATGCCGATTACGAGGAGGAGCGACGAAATTTTATCTAAAAGTTAAAAAGGTAAATGTGACAGGCACGAGACCTGCGAGAGTTGTTACCACTGGATTGAGGAAATGCATCATTACTGACAAAAAGTATTCGACAGAAACTTACCGACAGAAAGTTACTAGGAAGAGCGGCAAATTCAAATGGTCAAATTAAATTCGAATGAATATATACATAATTTAATGTAGTTTTTTTATTTTAAATCAAGTATAGTATTTTAAATAATTAAATACCGATATTAAATAATTAATGTTTATTATAAAAATTGACATATAGACATGAAAATTTTTTCATTTTTAGCATTTAAATCTGTGAAATAATGAAATATTGTAATTTTATTTTTTAATTTCATAAAATTTTTATTTTTTATTAATTATTAATAATTAAATTTTTTTCATAAAAATAAAAATGTACTGCAAAGAATATGTTTTATGCATTGAAAAATAAAAATTTGTTAAAATATATTATTTCTATATTTTGTAAATAAAGTTATTTATTAAAATAATTTTTTTATTTATAAAATTGAAATAGATTAAAAAATTAATGTTTTAAATTAAAAATTTTTTATTTGAATTAATATATGTAATTAACTATTATGAAAATTAATTAGTCGTTAAAATTTTTTTTTTTTAATAATAACTAATCCTTTTTTACCTATAAACAAATTTAATTTTATTTTGAACAAAATTATATTTTTAATGATAAAAACTTTGTTATTTTACATAGAGACGAATAATATTATACTTTTTTTATTTGTGAGTGAGAAGTGACCAAAACCAAATAATTGTAAATTATCGTAAAAATATTTTAAAAGGGATAGAAACAAAACAATACATTTTAAAATTATACAACACAAGAATACTCGCAAATCGCATATACGCGTATGAAACAAATTATAAGCATTAAAAATTATTGTAGGATAAAAGAATGCGTTTAAATATAAAAGAAATTCACAATAAAAAAATATCGTTTAAGAGTGTCGAACGGTCTCTGAAATTCTTTGGCATTCAATAATCGCCCTATAAAAACGGCACTGAACGTGAAAATGATAAACATTGAGTTTAAAATACTTTTTTCTCAAAACGCGGACACTTTTTTCAAAATCGGAAAAAATACCAAGGATCCTTATCTTATAAATTTCTTAAATCTGAAAGATTGTGCAAATCTATACAAAAATGCGATTGTAAAACGAAAAGTACGAAAGTAATATAATGACAGCTGCGACATTGTGCTCCCTGCATGCTTCTGCCACCTAACGGCTGCAGGACGTAATAAACCTAAAATTATATTACTTTCGTACTTTTCGTTTTACAATCGCATTTGCGAGTATTCTTGTGTTGTATAATTTTAAAATGTATTGTTTTGTTTCTATCCCTTTTAAAATATTTTTACGATAATTTACAATTATTTGGTTTTGGTCACTTCTCACTCACAAATAAAAAAAGTATAATATTATTCGTCTCTATGTAAAATAACAAAGTTTTTATCATTAAAAATATAATTTTGTTCAAAATAAAATTAAATTTGTTTATAGGTAAAAAAGGATTAGTTATTATTAAAAAAAAAAAATTTTAACGACTAATTAATTTTCATAATAGTTAATTACATATATTAATTCAAATAAAAAATTTTTAATTTAAAACATTAATTTTTTAATCTATTTCAATTTTATAAATAAAAAAATTATTTTAATAAATAACTTTATTTACAAAATATAGAAATAATATATTTTAACAAATTTTTATTTTTCAATGCATAAAACATATTCTTTGCAGTACATTTTTATTTTTATGAAAAAAATTTAATTATTAATAATTAATAAAAAATAAAAATTTTATGAAATTAAAAAATAAAATTACAATATTTCATTATTTCACAGATTTAAATGCTAAAAATGAAAAAATTTTCATGTCTATATGTCAATTTTTATAATAAACATTAATTATTTAATATCGGTATTTAATTATTTAAAATACTATACTTGATTTAAAATAAAAAAACTACATTAAATTATGTATATATTCATTCGAATTTAATTTGACCATTTGAATTTGCCGCTCTTCCTAGTAACTTTCTGTCGGTAAGTTTCTGTCGAATACTTTTTGTCAGTAATGATGCATTTCCTCAATCCAGTGGTAACAACTCTCGCAGGTCTCGTGCCTGTCACATTTACCTTTTTAACTTTTAGATAAAATTTCGTCGCTCCTCCTCGTAATCGGCATTATTACACTTCAAAACAATCGGCTTTTTCATTGACAATGTCAAATCGCGTTAATACACATCAATTCAAAAAATCCAGGTGAACCGTATTCACGGTAAGAAAAAAGTATACACCGTAACGTCTCTATACCGTCATTACATGCCGAACGGTATAGCCACTAAGCTATGAGTCTATACTTTTTCCTTACTGTCTATACTTTTTTTTTTACTGGGAACTTACTAATGTTTCACCAATTTTAATTACGTAGATATTTCAAAATATAGAAAGGGTAGAAGTCAAGTTTACAAAGATTTTTGGCTTTTTTAAAAAAAAATTTTATTGCCCCTTGGGATTCATATAATAGAATAAAAAAAAAATTCATGTCGCTAATTAATTATAAGAGTAGAAATTTCATAATAGGCAATATTTTTTCATGAATAAATCATGAGAAGAACCTTATATTTTATTTTGAAATAATGATCCAAGGAGAGGTTTTTGTTAACGGAATTCACAGGGGAATGCCAACTTCGTGACCCGATTAAAAAGCAAATAGATTTAAAATGCAATATGTCAGTAAAAAAAAAAAATGACGAGAAGCTTTAAGAGAATCAATAAATGACTTTTTTGACGCTAGAGGCAATGTGCGTGCATGTTACAAGGAGATATTAATTAATTAATTAATTAACGTTCTCTCTCGATGATTGGAAGGAGATTCGACTTTTATCTTTTGATTTAATTTTGTACAATGAGATTTTTTTTTTTCTTTGGAGGAATTAGTCAATTTTATTTCTGATATATATTTATATAAATATGGTAAGGTAACTTGGCAATGCAAATAGAACGGGTATTTGTATAGCAATTGCAAGGAACGAGGAAATGAAAGACATTTATTTCTAGTTACAGTTTATGGTTTCGCTCTGGATTTGAAGGCTATCAAGTCTCTTGAACCACGCCTTTGATTACCTCTTGTCTTATCTAGCTATTCATTGTGTCCTTTTTTTTCCTCATTCAATTAAAGGTTATATTTTTTGAAATCCAATTCCCTTGTTGGTAGAATGATTGTCCATTAGGAGATTTATTCGTCAACTACCGCACCCTGCTCTAGTAAAATTTTAGTGACTTTCTTGTTAAAATTAAAAGTTACTAAATTTTTACTAGAGCAGGGTGCGGTAGTTGACGAGAATTATGACAAATTGCGAGTGAGGACAATGGAAACTGACCAAAGTCACTAAATTTTTTCTAGAGCAGGGTGCGGTAGTTGACGAGAATTATGAAAAACAGCGAGGGGGGACAATGGCAACCTTTCTGACCTTCATCAGTTTTCGATGATTAGACGAAACTAATCCAATTAATTAATCATTATTAACCTAAAATTTGACAGCATTTTATTTACAAATTATTTATTCTTATTCTAAAATTGTTGTTATTGCAATTAATTGCAAAAATTTTTTTTTCCCCTTTGAAATAATTTACAATGGTCATCTTAATGTCCATTGTCCATGAAACTATTCACTGTAAGCATATCCAGTACATCATTTTTGTGTCAAGGTGAAAAACACTCTCGGTTAAAGATGTGTTTGCGTGTGTGTAGAAATTTTATTTACTTTTCACTTTGTGATATCTCGTTGCCCTGACTTGGTTCGTTAGCACACGATATACGCGGATTTCCATTGTCTTTTTTTTTTTACACATTTACCGAAAGTATGCATTTCATTATTGAAATAATGTAAGTGTGCGTAAGACGTTAGTCAAATGACCTTGATTAGAAATCGGAAAACAGGTGCAGGTCTTAAATAAATGTCATTTATAGTACAGGTTGCAAAATCTAAAAATATATCGTTAGTGCTTAAGATTGAATGGTAGCAGATATTTTAATTATAGAAATTTCCCGTAAAAAAAATTTTTTTTTTTTATTTCTTTATTCTTTTCATTTTAATCTTTTTTTATTTAATTTTTATATTTTAATTCTCGTCAACTACCGTACCCTGCTCTAGTGAAAATTTAGTAACTTTATAGTAACTTTTAATTTTAACAAGAAAGTCACTAAAAATTTACTAGAGCAGGGTGCGGTAGTTAACGAAAATTATGACAAATGACGAGTGGGGATAATGGAAACCAACCACTTTATAGTTAAAATTAAAAGTTACTATAAAGTCACTAAATATTTTCACCAGAGCAGGGTGCGGTAGTTGACGAGAATTATGACAAATAGCGAGTGGGGATTTTTGGATTTATTTAATAATGTCGTTGAAATGTAAATTGAGTTTAGTAAACAAACTCCCCTAACCTCAAAATTTATATTTAATCACGAATTCAGAGTATCTATAAATGCAATTGAATCAAATATATAACAAAATTAATTATCAATCCACAATTAATTATAATATCCATAATTTTTATTATATGTCAACAACCGTTTTTCATGTTTAAAATATGAGTAAAATTGATAAAAGTGGAAACAAATTTTTTTCCCCATAAGAATAAAATTGTGTCGTCTGATTTCCCTCCCTCCCTCGTCTTATTCGAACTCGAAATATCTCGATGTAGTGAGTCTAATATTTGTCAACAGGGTAGAGTATCGGCCATTACGTTTATTTCATTTTAAATTAATTTTTCATATTTTGAGCAATATTTTTACAAATATCGCTTCGTAGCACCAAAAATGCCATTTTTATCTTTCATTTACAAAAAAGAACAAATGGATTCATACATTTTTCACATCAAAATCTGTCGATTACAAAATGAGCTGTAATCTTAAAATAATTGTCAATTTTTTGATAATGGCTCCAAAAAGAAAAATGCTAAAAAGTTGTATTAAACTCTGTAACAAAAATGTTGGAAAAAAAATTAGTAAAAATTTTTTTTGAGAAAATTGCATTTAAACGTAATTGCTGCGCGGTGAAAGGTCTTCAATTAAATATATATATATATATACCTTTCCGATCAATCAGTAGACGACCAGTTACAGATGCGGCATCACTTCCGGTGACCTTTAGCGGTCACAGGTAACCGTTACTTGTGTCGTAACATATAGCATAATGTACCGTAAGCAGAGACGTAATGAGAGAATCGAGCATGTGAGTGCCACAAGTTATAGCGCGAGGTCAGCCCTTTGTGACTCTTGAAAGCTATGGAGATTCTACTTTCTTCCTCTATGAGCGATGTTGTTGAATATAGTTTAACTATATTTGATTGATTTCCTGCTTTAATAGTGAAAGTATTTTTTTTTCCTTTATAATTAATGACTATGAGACATAATTAAAGTTGAAGTTAATAACACTTTTTTCGAAAATTTGTGAAAATGCTTCTTTTTTTTCTGTAAATCATTTCTAATTTGTTATTAATTATGTAATTATAAAATAATTTTTTTTACTATTTACTTTTATCAATCAGTAATTTTATTTGTATATAATTAAATTCTATTAAAGGAATGCTTTGTAAGTCATTATAGTATTATTATTATTATTATTATTATTATTTTCATTATTATTATTATTCCTACTATTATTATTAATTTTATAATTACTTTCAGTCACTTGAATGCTTGTTTCTTTTAATTTATGATAATTGGTTTAATTTTCTGATATAATTATATTTATTTTTACACATGTCACTTGAAAGTCAATGGAACTTTGCGCGGTGAAAGTAAAAGAATTCGAATAATTAGAAAATAAAACGAACATAGTCCACGTTATTGTAAATATAGTCTCTTGCTTATTCTAATGAGTAAAAAAAAAGTCTTAATCTAAAAAAATTTCGTTATCTCCAAAATTGGCGGTCATGATGACTGTTTTAAAAAATTCAAAATGGCGGATCCAACATGGCTGACGAAAAAATTTGAAAATTTAATTTACGTTCTTAAAAATAATAAACATCAATATTTGAAAACCAAAAAGAAACTAAGCTACAAATAAAAAAAAATTTGATTTTTTCATAAATTTTTTTTCATATAAATTAGTTTCACGTTTATTGAATATAGTAATTTTCTTAAACTTCCTTTATCGTATAGGAATTGTTCTCTATGATAAAAATTTAAAAATATGTTTTTATTATTATTAAGTTTTATGTAAAAAGGAAAGAAAAAAATATGAAATGTCATAACAGTGACAAACATATTTGTGATATGATTTTACAATTATCAAATACCTGCCTTTAACATAACTGGTTTCCGTTTCATAAATACAAATTGAAAGATACGCATTGCATAGTTGGATGAATTTCAACGATGAATTCGAAAGTTGTGAGTGAAGCAAAAGAATTCACTACTATATACTCATGATCGTATAAGAGCCTCTGGCAAAAGGAGTCGATATGTTACTGGAGCATGGCAGAACATAGCGAAGCGTATCTAACTAAAGAGGCCAGTTTTCAGTTTCTAGGAAACTACATACATATATTTTTTTTTATGTAAAGCATGCAACATTGTCTTTATTTAATATGCAATATAGGATAAAATTCACAATATCGATATAATTTTTAAGGAAAAAATAATTTTCTAATTATTGAATTATTGCACATTTTATTAAATATATGTAAATTTTTTTATATTTATTATTATTTTTATTAATTCATATTTTTTTTAATTATTTGTAAAATTGCAAAAAAGAAAAAAACAGTATAATTAAGCAAAATTTTTGATTATCAATAATTCAGGAGAATTGCCTTAAGCATATGGGAGGAGATATAGTCTATATAACTTTCTCTGCACTGTCACCATGCTACTAACCATATAATGCAAGGATAATGTTGATGTTATATAAATGTATCGCGTAATAGCGGGCGAGACTTTGTCAGGACTAAATCAAGACGTTTTAGTTCTATTAAGCCATATCCTCTTTTGTAATTTATCGTTTTCACATACATATATAAGACGTTCTTATTTTTTATTTTCTTCTATCGTCCAGAAAAAAAGTTATTTGTTTCAAAAAAAATTTCTTTGAATCAAAGAATTGTCATAGGGTTAAAGAAAAATTTTCATTAAATTAAAGAAATTTTTTGTTAGGTTAAAAATATCATTTAAGGAAAAAATTTCTTTAATTCAAACAAATTTCATTTTTGATTTAAAAAATTGATTTTAAGAAAACGATTTCTTTGTTTCAAAGAAATTATTTTTTTTAGGTGTAGCAATTAAATTTTTAAAAAAATTGAAGAATTGATTGATTTTTTATTATTGATCTCTACAATTGTCACGAATATGATACACGAGGTCATTTCGACCCTAATAACAAATATGAAATATTGTAGAATAGCCTAAACAAATTTTAGCTGAGTCGGGTGGTTGGTTTCCATTGTCCCCACTCGCCATTTATCATAATTCTTGTCAACTACCGTACCCTGATATAGTGAAAATTAAGTAACTGTATAGTAACTTTTAATTTTAACAATAAAGTCACTAAATCTTTATTAGAACAGGTTGCAATAGTTGACGAGAATTATTACAAATGGTGAGTGGGGACAATGGCAATAAACCATGTTACTATATATTATATATAGGGACTTTTATAGAATTCTGACACAAGTTGACAACACTGTTTACTTGTTTTGACAGAAGTTCAACGGTGCTAAGTCGAAACAATTTTTAAGAATATTTAATAAATAATTGGTTTCCATTGTTCTCATCAACTACCGCACCCTGCTCTAGTAAAAATTTAGTGACTTTAATGTTAAAATTAAAAGTTACCATAAAGTTACTAAATTTTTACTAGAGTATTTTTCACTGTCAACTACTGCACCCTGCTCTAGTGAAAATTTAGTGACTTTATAGTTAAAATTAAAAGTTACTATAAAGTTACTAAATTTCGATAAAAGTAAATGAAAAAATTAGTTTTTTTTTAATTTTCCGATATATTCGAAATGTTCTTGCAAATCAAAGAGCGTGTCGAAAACTAAAGTTAATTGATTGTGTGTGTGTGTGTATGAAGCGCTCCAATTCGCAGTATGCGATGTTTATCCATATCTATGTAAAAGTGTAAAGAAAAAAAAACAACACACTTGTTTCTAAATTACAACATTTTCGAGAGTTTTCACTGACACATAAGATTTGTTAACTTTTTCATAAAAAAAAATAACCATTATTAGAATTCAATTTATGTAATGCTAAAAATTTTGATAATGATATTTCTATTCATTTATTTAGGCCTTATCCACAATGGACTCCTTCTGTTATCATAACGAATACAATATGATTTTTTATAAATTCTATTGTATAGGTTATGTTAACATAATTCTATGTTTACATGCTTGCGTTCGTACACTGCGTTTTGCGTTAAATAATAAAAGACAGAAAGACAAATAAATACTTTTATCCTTGTTACACTCATTGTTCAACGCAAAAGGCAACGTTTAAACGCAGTCATGTAAACATAACCTAAGCAGCCCATTGTGGACACAGCGTTAAACATATGTGGGTTGGTTTTCATTGTCCCCACTCGCCATTTGTCACAATTCTCGTCAACTTCCCGTACCCTACTTTAGTGAAAATTTAGTGACATTATTGTTAAAATTAAAAGTTACTATTGGGATTTGTTGGTCTTGTGACTTTTACCTATTTTATCAGACATTTTGGTTTTATTTCTCTTTATATCATGTTAATTAAAGAAAGACGAAAAAGAAAAATGGTTGTCAGAAGAATGTAAACACCAGATGGCGTATTGTAGTTTAGCCAATCTTAATGAAATTACTAAATTTTCACTAGAGCAGGGTGCGGTAGTTGATATGCCAGATATACCTGCACAGAAGAGTGAAAAACGTTACATGGCGGGAAATTCAAAATTGAAATCAATCAATTAATTGAATATTTGTGACAGTTTACTATGTTACGTAACATTACGTATAGAATATATAAAATTGTTTCGATTTACCCATCCCTGCTTCTTGGCAGTGTCGTGGCTAATACCATACATTATGTAACAATTATTTTCCTAAGCAAATGTACATTTAACGTAATTTTAATGTCATAAAATATGTCTAGTAGTACAACAAAGACAAATAATATTACAATCACATAGATTTTTCAAAAATAAAAAAATGTAAACCGGTAATTAAATTGCTGATCAATTGTTTTAATACGAGAAATAATTAATAATTTACAGAATAGCAATTTTCTCCAATAACAATGAAAATTAAGATAGTGAATTTTCTTTCTATATATATATATATAAACGGAAGAGAGTGTGTTGAGTGTTGTGTGTAGGTATGACCCACTATTACTTTTCTAGTAAGAGAAGAGTCTGCTATATAATTATCTACGATTACGTCGAGGAACGTGATCTTTCAAGTCTGCAAGTTCTCAAATTATAAATATGAAATAAAGTGAACATTTTTTAATTAAAACAATTTCTTTAACCTTTCTATACAATCTTTAACGATATTTAATAAAAAAATTTAAAAAAAGTATACTTTTATCTAAAAAATTATAATTGATTTTGGTAAACTGGCTAATCCCTAATGCACGAAAATTCCCAATTTGGAAACATAACCTAAATACTTTATTAAAAGATGCGTCTGTGAAAGAAAAAATTATACTATATACATCTCTTTCACTCACATTAACGCTTTACTCCTTCATGTGAATTGACCGTAATACGAAGGAACCTACGAAATGTGACAGAGCACATTTCGGACGTTCCACTTTATTTTGCTTTGGCCTTAACAATATATCAGAACGTGCGAAGTGTGACACCTTCGATTAGCGATACTTTGTATATTATCACCCACAATCAAACTGTCACATTTCAGAGGTTCTACTTAAGAATGATAAAGCAAGGTTGGGAAACGATACGTCGAAAGTTTCTGATTAGTTCGTAACTTTTCCAGAAATATTACAAGAAACTACTGTACATTATTGAAGCTTTGAGTTCAATATTTCCTTACATCCGGCCGTCTTTAATTAACGTCGCCTACAATCACTGCGCAGAAATACATATATTAGAAAATTACTGCGCAGCTGTAATTACTGAACGCCTATACATATATATATATTTTATAGAAAATTACTGATATAGATTACACGTGTCATAATAAAAAAAAAATAGTAACAACATCATTGATAAAATAATAAACTAGCCATTTCTATTGGATCGCTCGAGTTCAATAAACGAACGTAATGTAGTGAAAGTACTACTTGATGGTAAAGTTGATTAAGTATAGGGAGATTCTAAATTGCAAAATGTGAAAAAAATGGATGTCCATCACATATATAAATTTTATCTTTTAAATTGCCGTGATCTATAATTATAAACAAATGTACTATACGATTTATCGATTTCACTTGTGTGTTTATAAAAACAAGAAAAAAAAAAACAAATTCTCGTTCAGTCTCGTTGAGAATCGAAATAAAACCAATAAAATGTATACCGCCAACGAAAGTGCAGATTCGATTTCCCGAGGTGCATTCTGGTACTTTGCATAACTATTAGTAAAGTTACATTCCTTGTTTATAGTATGCGAGGGAGAAAAGAGGAATTTTATATTCGACAAAATTAATTTTTAAAAAACTACATCTCAACACGATTAATTTATTTTTATTATATAGTGAGCAACTTGGAAAATGTTTATTCAGGAAACGTGAAAAAAAATTTCCATTGTTAATAAGTAACTTTCTTTTTGAATGAAAATACTAAATATTTCAGATTGTATTCTGAATAATCTATATAATTTAGAAAATTTTTATGATTTTATTGTACTTTAATGTTTTAATATCTATAATTAAAATTTTGTTTTTCTTATTTTTGCAGAAGTGCCAATATGTGGGAGAGGAGATGGCTCCTACTCATTTTATATGGTAAGTTATTTAAAATAATATTAAGGCCAGGTCCAAGTGAGGCAGCGCCATCTACATTGAAACTAAAATTTTGGAAAATTTTCAACAGCCTTTTCTTGAAAACAAGAAGGTAAAATGCTTTTTCCTTTATGGATAATTGATTATTGGCAAGTTATACACCAACTAAAACTTTTATTGAGTTAAAATAATAAAAAAAATTTCATGTCAATAAATTAAATATAAGCACCTTTTTCACAAAAACTGTAACAGTACTTTCTCAGAAATTACATTAAAAAATGCAATTTCCATTTGGAAAATTAATAAACGCTAAAAAATACACAACCTAAGAGTTACCAATCACGAAAATAACAAAAAAAAAGTATTTTAACATAACTTATTTTACTCATTATGACAGCCGTTTGGCAGGTTATATATGTCACCAGACGTTTCGCAGTTTTGCCGAAAGGAGGAGATTGGCGATGTTGCTAACCACCTGAAATACATAATCTACCAAAGGGCTGTCACAATCAGTAAAGCAGTATCAATATGTTAAATATTTAATAAAATTTTTTTTTCTTATTTTCGTGATTGGTAAATCTTAGGTCGTGTATTTTTTAGCGTTTATTAATTTTCCAAATGGAAATTGCATTTTTGATTGTAATTTCTGAGAAAGTACTGTTACAGTTTTTGTGAAAAAACTGCTCATATTTAATTTATTGACATGAAATTTTTTTTATTATTTTAACTCAAAAAAAGATTTAGCTGGTCTATGTCTTGCCAATAATCAATTATCCATAAAGGAAAAAGCATTTTACCATCTTGTTTTCAAGAAAAGGCTGTTTAAAATTTTCCAAAATTTTAGTTTCAATGTAGATGGCGCTGCCTCACTTGGACCTGGCCTTAAAACAATTTTTCTAATTCTCTTCTATTTTGAAGAATTTTTATTTTGCTTTTTCTTCGCATAATTAAAAAATTATTAGTGAATTCAAATTTCCCGCTGAATTTTAATTTATTTCATCAATATGCAACATAGAGAGTTAACTGATATGAGAAAAAAGTTTCGATTAAATGACAGTATGAAAGATTTCCATTGTCTCCACTTGCCATTTGTCATAATTCTCGTCAACTACCGCACCCTGCTCTGGTGAAAATTTAGTGAATTTATTGTTAAAATTAAAAGTCACTAAATTTTCATTAGAGCAGGGTGAGGTAGTTGGCAAGAATTATGACAATTAAAGATTTTGTCGAGTGAGGACAATGGAAACCAACCAATTTAGTGACTTTATTGTTAAAATTAAAAGTTACTATAAAGTCACTAAATTTTCACTAAAACAGGGTGCGGTAGTTGACGAGTATTTTGAAAAATGGCGAGGGTTGGTTTCCATTGTCCCCACTTGCCATTTGTCATAATTTTCGTCAACTACCGCACCCTGCTCTAGTGAAAATTTAGTGACTTTATTGTTAAAATTAAAAGTCACTATAAAGTTACTAAATTTTTACTAGAGCAAGGTACGGCAAATAGGGGACAATGAAAACCAACCCGAGTGGAAACAATGGAAACATTCCGTACGATGGTAACTTCTTAAATGCGCCCCTGGACAAATGCCCCACTCAGATGTTTGTTAAGGCTGTTCTACAATACTTTCTTTACATGGGATGGCGCTTTAAATCTGTCACTACTGTGACTTAATTTTTTTTCTTGCGGACATCCTGCGTTATCAATTTTAAAAAATAATAAAAAATATTATCAATGTCAGAGCGGAAGAAAATCATCCTAAGAAAAAAAGAAAACATTAAAATAATCCAAAAAACAAATAATAAAATAAATAATAATTTTATTTTAGAAAATTAATTTGAGCTAAATACAAAACAGTACAAAAAGTGAGGTTATGACATTTTTTTGACATTTGCAACAATTTTTTACGTAAGTTACGTAATTTAGGTAACATACGTAGAAATCCTCGAGTTTGTTACATTTACCCATCCCTGCCTTCATGTGATTTCACCCTAAGGTTTTTAAACAACAAAAAAATTGTTTCGAAGTTAAAATGGAATTTGCATTGTTTTTCAACTGGACTATAAAAAGAAATACTTGCATTGGTTAGTAAACATACAGAACTCATTATAGAAATTCGCAACAAAAAAAAATGTACAATTTTTATTTGCCTGCGAAGAGGTGCAAAGACCGCAGAAAAGAATAATATTGTGGATTCTTTGTTCTGAGAACCGTTTCTCCTTGGAAGTACGGTTGCACTGCAAGCCATTGGTATTTTCGGCCTTTCCATATTCGGAAAGGAATGCAGAACACGGCGGACGACCTTCCACACAAGTGTTCTTTTTTTTTTTCGTGTGATTGTCAGTTAACGGTTAAGGGTTCGTTCACACAAAACTTGCTTGTGCATATCGTCCGGGAACCCCCTGCGCGTGTCCTTTTTAGTCAATATTTATTTGTATTTGCATGAGGGAATAAAAAAAAAATGCAAATTTTTCTTTTATGTACTTAGCATATAAGCAACGGTTTTAAACATATTTGGAGAATGAAGTCAATATAATATTTAGTAGCATTTTTATTTGAATGTGGTTTTTTTTTGTTTGTTTATTTTTTATTCGTACAAAACAAAGTTGTACAAGTTTATACATACTTTTTAGTGACTTGATACTTTAAAAAATATATCTCCTTTCTTTACAAAAATATTATCAATAATTACAAAAAAATCGTTACATGTACTACAAGGTTTCATTTAAATTTATGTGGGATCGATGTTAGATTTAAAAAAATTGAAAATGGCGGATGTAATATGGCTAATAATTTTTAAAAATTTATTTGATTCGCTTGAAATTCCTTACTTGGGGGTTTTCGGGGAGGCTGATAACGAATTTAGTATTAGATTTTAAAAATTGAAAATGGCGGATCTAATATGGCGAAATTTAAAAAAAATTTATCTAATTTTCTTGAAATTCGTTACTCGGGGGTTTTTGAGGTCGCTGATTACGAATTTGGTATCAGATATTAAAAATTCAAAATGGCGGATCCAGTATGGCGGAAATTTTTTAAAAATTGTTTTTATTGACTTGAAATTCGTTGTTTTCGAGAATTTTTGCGGTCGCTGATTACGAATTTGCAATCAGATTTTAAAAACTCTAAATTGTAGATTCAATTGAAGCCAACGCATGGGTTTCTGCGCATTAAGGATGTGTAAGTCGAAATCGATTTTCGATTAAAATCTATTAATAATATGCGATTAATCGGAGTGGCTGATTACGAATTTGGTGTCAGATTTAAAAAATTAAAAATGGCGGATCTAAAATGGCGAAATTTTTTTTAAAAATTGATCTAATTTTCTTGTATTTTGTTACTCGGGAGTTTTTGGTGTCGCTGATTACGAATTTGAGGTTAATTTATAAAAATTCAATATGTCGGATCCAATGTGGCGGACAAATTTTTAAAAAATGTATCGGATTCACTTGAAACTTGGTACTTGGGGATTTTTGGGGTCACTGATTACGAATTTGAGGTCAGTTTACAAAAATTCAAAAAGGCGGATCCAATATGGCGGACAAATTTTCAAAAAATATATCAGATTCACTTGAAACTCGTTACTGGGGGGTTTTTGGTGTCGCTGATTACGAATTTGAGGTCAATTTACAAAAATTCAAAATGGCGGATCCAATATGGCGGACAAATTTTCAAAAAATGTATCAGATTCACTTGAAACTCGTTACTGGGGGGTTTTTGGGGTCACTGATTACGAATTTGAGGTTAATTTACAAAAATTCAAAATGTCGGATCCAATGTGGCGGACAAATTTTTGAAAAATGTATCGGATTCTCTTGAAACTTGGTACTCGGGGGTTTTTGGGGTCGCTGATTACGAATTTGAGGTCAATTTACAAAAATTCAAAATGGCGGATCCAATATGGCGGACAAATTTTCAAAAAATGTATCAGATTCACTTGAAACTCGTTACTGGGGGGTTTTATGGGTCGCTGATTACGAATTTAATATCAGTTTTTCAAAATTTCAAATTTTGAAACCAATATAGAGGAAAAATTTGTTTAAATTGTTCTAATTCGATTGAAATTTGTTACTTGAAAGTTTTCGAAGTCGCTGATTACGAATTTGTTATCATATTTTGAAAATTAAAAATGGCTGATGTTTATTTTTTTTAATTTAATTCACTTTGCTAGCTGAAAAAATATAAAATTTTGAAATATTAAAAAAAAGTAATTAATAATCTATAATAATTTATAAAATAAACAGGAATCGTATATTTTTTTGAAAATTTGTTATAAAAAAATGACTTTTCATTGTTCATTGAACTTGAAAAGAATTTAAATATTTTCACGTAATACGACGTTTGATAAAATTATTTCTCTGCTTTCAAGAATTTTAATACTGAAAGGAAGAGAAGGAACATCAATGATAAATTCAAGACGTTGAAACGAATAGGAATGCGACAATGGTAGGGAAAAGCCTGTAAGGAATAGCGATCAGTTTTTGGAAAAAAAAAAGGGGCGAAGTAGAAAAAAACGAGATAAAACAACTTGGAAAATTTATATGCAAATAAATAATAATAATTAAATAATAATGAAAATTAAAAATATTTAATACAATTTCTATAGAGAATTTAAAAATTTAAATTTAAAAATGCTGTAAAATATTTGACAAATATATTTATATTAAAAAGAAAAAAAAATTCCAACTAAAATTATATTTTATTTTTTAAATTTTATTTTCAATTTAATATTCATTTTGTTTTTTATATTTTATTTGAAATTTATATTATATCGAGTTTTTTTTTTATCCACTTTTGATGGCGTAATATATATATTTTTGTACATAAATTATTACAGAGAAACTTTTGCTTCTATCAAGTTATAAAATGCCATCTATTGCGATATTTTATATAAATCTAAGAAAACTAGTGAAAATTGCGAAATTGTAGCAATTTTCTTTATAAAAGAAAGAAAGAATAGAAAAAAAAAAATTAGATATTTCTTCGTGAGAGAAACAGATGAATTGATATTGTAAGCGATATAGAAGTGGAAATAAATGGCCTGTCAGAATCTTTAGTTCGTGACGATCTCTTGGGATCAATCCGATGTGTATTTATATTTATTATTTACGATTATAGATCAAGAAAATATTTTTTAATCTATTGTAAAAAATTGATATATATTTAGTAATTTAAGAATTCTGTATCATCTTAATTGATGTGACGTTATAAGTACTACATAAGTAAAATCGATACACAATTTTCTCATATTGAAAAATATTTTCATATTTATGTAAAAATGCAAAAAAATTAATTTTAATTACAATTTTTATTCTAAAATTAAAAAAAATAATTTTCTGTAAATTTTTTTTTTTTTAAATAAAAGAAAATTATAATTAACTTTTAATTATCTACATATAAAATAAGAAATCACAATAATTATTTGTTTGATTATAGTAATTAATTTAAGATAACTGGCAATTAAATTCTTTTTTTAAATTAATTTGATTCAAAATGCATGAAATTTATTTGAGAAAAGTAAAGTAGTATATAAATAGAAATTCATATAAACATTTAAGAAATTATAATACTTTTTCATATATATATATAATATATAAATTTTTTAAAAATTTTTTGGAATTATTAATTACTTTTAATTACGTAAATTCTATTTATGAATTATGGTTTCACGTATTAGGTATATTTAAATATCAAAAATGAAATAAATAATTTTTCAATTCAAATAAATTTGCATTAAAATAAAAATTTATTTCTTTGATTTAAATAAAAAATTTCCTAAAATCAAAGAAATATTTCTTTGAGTTAACAAAAAAAAAAAGAAGTAAATAAATAATTTCTTTAAATCAAAAAAATTTTTCTTTGACCCTGTAACAATGCAAATTGGAAACATGAAATTTTTTTTTTGCATAAGTTTTAACAATTTGTTTGCAATTAAAAATTTTTTACTAGAGGAAAAATTAATCTTATTTTCACCGAGATTTTGACTAAGAATTGCATTCAGAAATTGCAATAAATTATTCAACAAACTTATATTTAAAAATAGTCGAGGATAATAGATTTTATTAAAAAATATTTTAATTTAAATAAATATTTTGTTATTTTTCCTCGTTTACTCTAACAGGTTTATATTGGAAAAAATATTTAAAAAAATATATAAATTTATGAATAATTTTATAAAACACTGCCGCATTAGTTGAAACTTGATCAATTTCTATAATAATAATTTTTATAAGGAATGTGTCATATAAAATACGCAGATTTTTTATTTTCAAACAAGGAATAAATTATTCTAAAAATAATAAAAGAAAACAGTAAATTAACAAATAACATTGGAATCTTGTTTTATGTTAACGGGATCCTCTTGTAAATATAAAAAAAGTAAAATTATTTCTATATATAAATAAAATTATTGAACATAGTTTATTAAATGCAAAATTTCAATGTTAATTACTTAATAATGACTTCCCTATTTTATAATATATGACTCATTAATATTCCTGTTAGAATTGTTTAATTATTTTTACCTTATCTTTGTTTATTAGAAACGGGTTTAAAGGACAAATTGAACTGTGCCAATTTGTTCATTAAATGAATTAGTATAACCGTTTTGACTAATTCTCAATCAAAAATGACTAATTCATAGTAAAAAAAAATACTAATTCATTTATTTAAGTTTACTAATTGGAGTGATAAATTGTATAAAAATTTTATAAATGGTATTTTTATTATTTTTAATATAAAATTAAATAATTATTTTCCAGAAGGAAAATTATGTTTTAAATTGCTTTATAAACGTCTATTTATTGTATCTTTAGAGAATCAAGAATGGCCTTTACAGACCCTACGCCCTCTATTAAGCAACCACAATCACGCCTACAATGTATGCAAACTTTTCCCACAAGTGCTATGTTGAGGTCGTTCTCCTTGCAACGTGATCGTATTCCATTTTTTTTTTTTTTTTATTATTTTTATTATTATTATTATTATTATCATTTACCTACTGTTATTTATTAATCGTGACTACATAGAAAAACGTGTGAATCCTACAAAACGGTAAACAAGCCACTTTTTTTACAACTCACTTAAATCAAACCTCTCCTTTTACTATTCTGAGATACATGTATTTCCTTATTAATCGAGTCCTCTCAACGTTTTTATCTTCAAACATTTTTTTGTTTAATTCAATTATGCAAATAAATAAAATTCAGTTGTAAAAGTATTTATAATTTTTCAGTAAAATTGCAGAAATAATGACAATATTGATGCAATTTTAGGTGCTGTGGAGGTATGAATGAAACTTTAGACTATTTATTCTACTGACAATGAGACATGAGAGTATTAAGAGTTAAAATTATTGGGACTTGAGACTATTTATTTTTGAGATTGTCTATAGGCTATTGAGACTTGAGAATACTGACACTTGAGACTATTGATATTTGACATTATTGAGACCAGGGATTATTGAGATTTGAGAATATTGAGACTAATGAGACTAATGATACTAGTGTATATTAAGACTTGAGAATATTGTTTAAGACTTTTGAGACATTAGTATTGAGACTTAAAACTATTGAGACTTGAGATTATGAAGACTAGGAATTATTGAGACATGAGGTTATTGAGATTTGAGCTATTGAGACTACCGAGACATGCGTATTGAGATTTAATACTATTGAGACTTGAGGCTAATGAGACTTGGAATTATTGCGATATAAGACTATTGTAATTATTGACAATAGAGTATACTGAGTTTAGAGAATATTGAGACTTGAGACTATTGAGATTGTTGAGATATGAGTATTGAGACTTGAATCTATTGAGACTATTGAAATTTAAAGATATTGAGACTATTGAGACTTGAGAATACAGGGACTTGAGACTATTGAGACATGAATATTAAGACTTGGAACTTTTGAGACTGGAGGCTATTGAGACTTGGGATTACTGCGATATAAGACTATTGTAACTATTGACAATAGAGTAAATTGAGTTTAGAGCATATTGAGACTATGAATATTGAGACTTGAATCTATTGAGACTATTGAAATTTAAAGATATTGAGACTATTGAGACTTGAGAATACAGGGACTTGAGATTATTGAGCCTTGAGACTATTGAGACATGAATATTGAGACTTGGAACTTTTGAGACTGGAGGCTATTGAGACTTATTGGAATTACTGGAACTATTGAGAATAGAGTATATTGAGTCTCGAGTATATTGAGACTTGAGACTATTGAGACTGTTGAGATATGAGTATTGAAACTTGAATCTATTAAGACTATTAAAATTTAAAGATATTAAGGTTTTATATATTGATACTATTGAGACTTGAAAATACAGTGTCTTGAGATTATTGAGACTTGAGACAATTGAGACTACTGAGACATGAGTATTGAAACTGGGGACTGTTGAGACTAGAGTTTATTGACACTTAAGACTGGTTAAGACTTAAGTCTTTTGAGTTTTGAAGCTATTGAGTCTTGAAACTATTGAGACCACTGCCTATGGTATTGATGTTTAGACACAAAACCCTATACATAATGTAGGCGCCATACGCCTGCTTTTCTGACAGATTTTTAAAATTATGCAATATCAAGTTTTTTCTAAACTATAATGTTTACTAGAAAATTATACATAGATAATAACTTTTTATCATCACGAATGTAAGAGAAAAAGTTGTTGAATCACATAATGGTTTTTTTTTCGTGCTCTTTAACAGATATAACAAACGTTTATATATTCATTTCTAGAAAAAAGTGTTAATCGACAATTATTACAACAGACAGTGTGATATATCAACTCACGTTGATGGCTTTTTTTTCCTTCTTTTACAAACGTGAACTTGACTCAATTTTTTTTTAATATTATAAAAGAAAGTCAAATCAAAAAAATGATAGTTTTTTTTTTCATTTTACGCCATATGGTTACATACATTCTTAGATAACTATATATTCGTGAGACAAAACATGAAATTACAAATATTATGTAAACATGTGTGTCTACTTTTATACTTTAATTATTAAATTTTTTTGTAAAATTAATTTTTTTATTGATTTTCAAATTTTTACTTTTTAAGATTTTTTATCAATTTTTTTATTCGGTTATTTGCAATATCAGATAAATTAAAATTTCACGTTTTAAAAATTCTACTAAACAACAATTCGTTTAAATAAAAAAAAATTCGGACTAATCAAGATTCAATGAATTGAAAATTATGCTAAATAAAAATCCGATTAAATTAGAATTATTTTAAATAAAAAATTGGAGAAAGATAATTTTTCAGTTAAACAAAAATTTTGCCAAATAAAAATTCGGTATACCTAAAAAGAAGTAAAAATTTATTTAAAAAAAAAAATTTTTTTGTTAAATGCTAATTTGAGAAAGCGAAAAATTTGTCTAAAAAATATAATTATAACTAAAAAAAATTTTTTAAATGAAATTATAATTAATTATAAGTAAATCTGTAATTTCATGTTTTAAATAATTAAATAAAAAAAAGTATTTATTCAACATTTAAAAAAACACATCTCACAAAGGGTAAAAAAGATTTGTTTGATATTTAGAAGATTTTTCTATTATAATCATCTAAAAGTGTTTTCTATTCAGTTTCAAAATTTCGAAATAAACACCACTGTACTATATATCTCATCTGACTATAGATTATAAAGAAACGTCTATCACGAAGTCATGAGAGACACGAACCGATCGTTAACAGGTGCACGACTTTTCACGGAACCTCCTGAGAGTGCACACACCGCCCGAGAGGAAACGATTGATAGGTAGCCTTGATCCGGTTAAAGACAATTACCCAACCTGAATGCATTTTATAACCCCGCGAGAGTCAATTGCATCACGATCGCGTTAAAAGTTCTCATTGCTTTACAAGTTCTCGCGTTGGATGCAGCATATTATCACTGTATATATATACATATAAATATAAATGTATATACTATTCTCGTTGATCTACAATTTTTTATTTTTTTGTTATATGTCGACGTCCTTCTGTAGATACAATATTTTACATGATGATTTGCGCAACTCACGGATACTCGTTTCAACGACCTCTCTCAATATACTTTACATACGTTCATCTTCTGTATGTTTTTATAATTAATTAATTAGAGATTTTTTCTTTTAAAAATATATTCAAATCTGCGTCATTTTTATAAAATTGTGAAATGTCGGTTCGAACACTGCTTAAAACTTTGGTTATATCTAAACTAATCCGCGAAAGTAATTTAAATTAGTCCATCTTGGTTAAAATTACTGACCGAATTCTCTATATTGGTTTCACCATTTGAAATTTTAAAAAACTGATATTAAATTCGTAATCAGCGACCCATAAAACCCCCCAGTAACGAGTTTCAAGTGAATCTGATATATTTTTTGAAAATTCGTCCGCCATATTGGATCCGCCATTTTGAATTTTTGTAAATTGACCTCAAATTCGTAATCAGTGACCCGAAAAACCACAGAGTACCAAGTTTCAAGTGAATCCGATACATTTTTTAAAAATTTGTCCGCCACATTGGATCCGACATTTTGAATTTTTGTAAATTAACCTCAAATTCGTAATCAGCGACCCCAAAAACCCCTGAGTAACAAAATACAAGAAAATTGGATCAATTTTTAAAAAATTTCCGCCATACTGGATCCGCCATTTTGAATTTTTAATATCTGATACCAAATTCGTAATCAGCGACCCCAAAAACCCCCGCGTAACGAATTTCAAGAAAATTAGATGAATTTTCAAAAACATTTCCATCATATTAGATCTATCATTTTTAATTTTTAAAATCTGATACCAAATTCGTTATCAGCGACTCCAAAAAATCTCAAGTAACGAATTTCAAGCGAATTAGATATTCATTCGCCATTTTGAATTTTTTAAATCCGACTTCCGATTCGTAATCAGCTACCCCAAAAACCCCCGAGTAATGAGTTTAAAGTGAATCCGGTCAAGGGGTCATCCATAAAGCATGTGGTACATTTTTTCGAAATTTTAACACCGCCCCTCCCTCTTGTGATGCTTTTTTCATTTACGATTAACATGTAGTGTGATATTTTACTGATCCCCTCCCCCCAACCCCTAAAGCATCACATGCTTTATGGATGGCCCCCAATTAAAAAAAAATGCTTTGCTATATTGGATCCGTCATTTTGAATTTAAAATTTTTAAAACTTATTTTGAAATATTTTTGTTGAATTAAATATTTTCGCAATCAAGCGCAGTTTTTGGTTAAGACGTTTACAAATAATTATATCACTATAATTTTGACTAAACAATTCGAGTTCTACTTTTTACAAGTATACGTAAATTTTCATGAAATTGGTACTTAATAAATATATGTAAATTTTTATTTATCACACATTTAGTAACTATTATTTATTATATTAGTAATAATAATTCACATACAATTATCAATTTAATGAAAATTTACGGTAAGTAAAGTAAAGTATTTTGATTTATTTGAAAATAAGTGAAAATAGATTTTCCAAGGACTGTGTCGAGGTCACGGGGTCGGTGTCGTTTTTGGAAATTTGTTAACTTAATATAATAGAAGATGTTTCGTTTTAAAATAAGAAATATTAAAATTATTAAGTTAAAAACAATTGATTTCAATGACACTTAAAATTAGGCACAATATTATAGGTTTCTAACTAAAAATTTAAAAAACAACAATAAATAATTAAAAAAAACCATAAAAAATTGAAAAAAATTGTTTATATGTAACTTTTTAAAAATAGAGTAACTTTAAAGGTATATATTCAAAAATTCGTAAAAAATTACATAAAATTGCAAAATAACCCTTTTTTGGGTTAAAATTGAAAAAACATGTTACAAAAAAAAGTATGTAAGATTTTCTAAAAGCATATGGCAAAGTATTTTGATTTATTTGAAAATAAGTGAAAATAGATTTTCCAAGGACGGTGTCGAGGTCACGAGGTCGGTGTCGTTTTTGGAAATTTGTTAACTTAATATAATAGAAGATTATATTCGTGATTTTAGGGCTTTAAAATTTGGTTTTTTGACCAAAAAAAAATATTAATTTTGGTTCAAATTTAAATTCCTTCGTTCACATACTAGCTATTGTATGTATAAAGAACCCCTGAAAATTTCAGCCCGATCGGTTTTAAAAAATCGCATGTCACTGTAACCGTAGTTCTCAAGAATCACAATTCCTTTAAAGTTTCAAGCGTATATACTCTTCTTTGAGAAGTAGCGGATTAAAACAGCCATTAGTTTGGTTCTAATGTTCCGATTTTTATGAAATTTTGGAAAAACATTCTGGAGAGTATGTACTTTTGATATATGCAATGAAAAAAAATCGATTTTTTGACACATGAAAAGGTATATAAACCCTTAATTTATAAGAATGATATATTTTTATGAATCTCGTTTCATCTAACCTAAAAAAAACATGCCCGCAATTAATTAGCTTCTCACCCTCAATAAAATTTTGTCTTAAATACGTCGAATTTTTAAAAACTAATATTTCAGTAAAAAAAAATGCTGCATTGTTTGATTTTCAATAAAAATTGTAAATGTTACGTTACGACCGCTGCTGCTAATTAGAGTAACTTTTTATTGGTTGGTTGGTTTTGTTTGTTTATCAAAAAACTGTTATTACACTTTGATGAATTTGGATTAATTAAAATCAAATTTTGTTTCGCCATCGTAAAGAAAACGATAAAGTTGCTTCTTACTGTCATGAACTAAGAAAGAGTAGTAATTGAGAACTTCCACGTCCTCTAACAAAATTGGCTCTACGCAACTCTGCTCACAGATAGCGCCACTAAACACCCGCGTAAATTTAAAATTAACTTTAGCCTTTAAGAAAAACTCTTAACAAAGTTATGTGCTATTATTTTTTTTTAATACATTACTTTTATAATTAATTAAAAATTAACTCTTTTTCTAAAAAAAAAATATTATAAATTATTTATATATTCATAAATTTTAGTTTAAGAAAAAAATATCATTTGGAAATTTTAAATATAATTTATTTTTGAAAAAAAAACTTTGAAATTCATTTTTATTATGGCCCTGATGTCTCGTTTATCAAAAATATGAGGTGCTAAAGATCCAGTAAAACTGGATACATAATTTTTCCTCACTTGCGTAAATAAGACTTTTTCCTGTCGTAAAATTATTCCTGACGACTCTACCACACTTTCTTCTAAAGTCCCATTGTCCAAGAAAACTATACAAAATATTAGTATTCCACTGCAGATTATAATCTTTCAATGTGAACACAAATAATAATTGAAGTCATTAAAAGTCAGGATATTTATCTAAATTTAGAAATTTTTTTTTAAAATACCCAAAAATAAAAAAAATTTTAATACTATTTTATAAATTAGAATTTTAAGTTAAGAAGAAAGAAATTAAAATAAAGTGAAATTAAATATATTTAATTTTACTGTTACAATTATATTAATTTTTATGTTCTTTTATTTTAGATATTAAATTAAATATTTAATTTTCATTATTACAATTACATTAATAAAAAATTGTAAATTGTAAAATTGTAAATAAATTTTTGTTTGAGGTAGTAAATAAAAATTTTATTATTACAATTACATTAATTGAAATTTTTTTTTAGGTATTTTACTAGCCACATCAGTTTCGAACGCTCTCAAAGGCACAAGACAAAAATTCAAAATTGCCACAACGTCGACAACCACAACATCAACAGAAGATCCTCAAACGGAAGGAGGGGAAGGTGACGATGTTGAGGTCTGTTAATTTTTTTAATTCCTTTGATTTTTTTCACCTCTAAGGATTTTTTTAAAGGCATTAAAAATTATTAAACCTCTTTTTTTATTTACACACTTATTTTTAGAGAAAAAAAAAATAATAATTAAGAAAAACAATTTTCAAAAATTTTTTCTATTTTTTTATTTTTCTATATACCTTAAATAAATAGCCAATCACATTTCAACCTTGATGCCTTTCATCCAATCAAATCAGCCATAAATAATGAAATTAACCTACAAAAGAAACTCATCGTAAAAAAATAATTAAGACGGATATTTTCAATTTTCTCACAGTCATAATAATGGAATAATGAATTTATAGGTGAGTAAAAGTCAGTAATGCATTATGATCGCGTATCATTATCATCTTATGGTATATGAATGTGGGCGAAAGAGAGAGAGACAATAATAATCTATTCTCTGTAAATAATATATATTTATAATAATCATGCATAAACCATTTTGTCCTTTTTGTGATATTTGCGAGACTTAGATATGCGTGATAATTTTTTTTTTTTAATTTGCAAACAAACGAAAGTTCATAAAAATTAAATTCCATTTTCTTATTATAATGATAATAATGATAATTAGTAGTTTACTTTTAACAAAGAATAAAAAATTCGAGTTTAGAAAAATAATTCCATAGCAATAGGTTGCCATTGTCCCCACTCAACATTTGTCATAATTCTCGTCAACTACCGCACCCTGCTTTAAAAAAATATTTAGTAACTTTTATGGAGCATTTAGGGTACGGTCACACTATTTCATGCATGCACTGCGCATGCATGCAGAAATATTTGTCCGGTCACACTTCAACGAAATCTAGTGAATGTTTAGTAACTTTCTAGTAATTTTCCAAAAATTTCGGTTGTAACTAGAAAGTTACTAAACATTCACTAGATTTCGTTGAAGTGTGACTTGCTAAATGTTTCTGCATGCATGAGATAGTGTGATCGTACCCTTACACTTTCGGCAAAAAATTTTCTTCACATTGCATTTTCCGAAATACACTTACCTAATTGGTTGTCCAGAATCTCTTTCATTGTGGACAACCAATCAGGTAAGTGTATTTCGGAAAATGCAAAGTAAAGAACATTTTTTGCCGAAGGTGTAAATGCTCTATTAACTTTAACAATAAAGTCACTAAATTTTCACTAGAGCAGGGTGCGGTGGTTGACGAGAATTATGACAAATGACGAGTGGGGACAATGGCAATTTTCCATATCTGTTTTTTTAGGCTGCTTCTACAATAGCTAAATCGCATCGTCTTAAAGACGATTTTTGAGGACGAGACAATGCGTGCACATCCATTGGCAACCGTCGACAAAAAAATTTATTTTACAATTTCAGCTTGTAAATATTATTAAAATTATAAAAAAATTTATTTTGTTAAAGAAAATAAAATCCTTCATGGTAAAATGTTATTTTTTTAATTTTTAGTACACGTGAAATAAATTTTTTGTCGACAGTTGTTAATGGATGCACGCGCATCGTCTCGTCCTAAAGAATCATTTTTATGACGGTTGGTTGCCATTTGTCATAATTCTCGTCAACTACCGCACCCTGCTCTAGTCGAAAATTTAGTAACTTTTAATTTTAACAATAAAGTCACTAAATTTTCACTAGAGCAGGGTGCCTAAGTAGATTTTTATATAGTTTTAACAATAAAGTCACTAAATTTTCACTAGAGCAGGGTGCCTAAGTAGATTTTTATATAGTTTTTAATTTGGTTTTATAAATTTGATAAATTACTGCTTTAAAATCGGAATTAAAATTAAAAAAAATATTAATAATACAAAATAATTATTCAAAAAAAAAAAATAAAAGAAAATTTTCATTAAATGATATTAAAAATATAAACAATTATTTTGAATAATGCAAATAATATTAATAATAATAAAAAAATAATAATAATAGTAATAATAATAATAATAATAAATAATGTTAATAATAATAAAAATAATATAATAAAATAATAAAAAAAAGTATAAGAATTATAAATTATAAGAATGTTTATTATACTGGTTATTTTATATAACTATTGGATATTTAAATAAATAAATAAACCTGAAAAGTTTACGCTTTCTATCTAAGTGTACAGTGGAAAAAAATTTCAAATGAATTCAGAGAAAGGCTTATTCGAATTGACTAAAGTGGTCCGAGATTTACATAACGCCTCTTATGCACCACTTTCGATAATTTTATAAAATGTTGAGGCGTCCAAAAATTTTATTAAAAAACGAAAATTTGAAAAAAAAAAATTTATAAAAAAATAAAGTCAATGTCTAAAAAAAATGCCATCACTAAATTTTACACATTCGTCGTAAAAATGTTTCCATCGAATTTATTGAATATTTTAAACATATTATGGCGCCATTTGCTTCTTATGCTATCACATAAAACATATTACATAATATACCAATATAATGAATTGACTTTTGAAAAGAAAAAAAAATTCGTCTAAAACCAAGAAATAAATTTTTAATAAATATTTTTTACTTATATAATAATTTGGTGACTATTTTTAGTTAACACTGCAGCTGTGGTTTTTTAAAAATTTTAATCTATAAAATATATTGTCATGAATAAAACACTCTACTTTAAATAGAATATTGTGCCTAAAGCGATTATTGAGATTTTTTAAAAATCTTTTTCTAATTTTGGAGAAATTGTCTTATTCTTAATGAGATTATTAATATAGGAATGATGCAATTAAATAATAATATTGCCTTATATTTATTTGTATAACATTTCTAATATAGAGAGAAATTATATTTTTCTGGACTTTATTAATTGAAATGAATAAATCAATTTAATCATTCAGTTAATTAAGTTAATTAATATAAGAGAATACATACTTTCTTGAAAATTTTTAGAAAATTATAATTTTAAAAAAAAATCTCCAATATTATTAGTTTTATATGCAGCTTTCTTCAAAATGTACTAAAAAAATTTCTGAACGCATGAATATTCGATAAAATTATAATTTCTCTAAATAATTTTAAAGAAAATTGAATATCTTTAAAATAAAGTAAAAAAATATGTTTTTAGTGATACTCAAAACATAAATTTCTTTCGATTTAAAATTTTTAATAATTTATTAAATTTTTAGAGTACAACAATTACAGTGGGCGAAGGAAATGGCACAACAGGTCACATATTGACGGGAAACCCACAGATCGATTATATCTGGGATCCAAATTTACCACGTGAATTAAATGGTTACAATTTAAGTGACTATCCATTCTACAATAGTATACCAGAAGATATTAATTTTAAATGTGATGGACTCCATGACGGATTTTACGCCAGTGTTCCACACAAATGTCAGGTAATAGAAGTTTAAATTTACAAAAAAAAAATATTTTATTTTTTATTGGGTAAAAAATAAATTTTTTTAAAAAATTTTATATTTAAAAGTCTGGGTAAGAAAAAAGGAATAAAGGAGATTGAACTCCCAGAAAAAAAGATTGTTTCAAACAAATTTTCTTTGAATCAAAGAAATTTTTTATTTGAATCAAAGAAATAAATTTTTATTTTAATGCACAAATTTCTTTTAATTAAAAATATATTTATTTCATTTTGAAAAATGCTTCACTTTTTTGAAAATCCTCTATTATTTTATCCCATAATTATTGTTCTTCGTTAATATCATTTATTATTCATCATTAATATAAAACAACAACTTTGATAATTATACAGAATCGTTACTTTTCCCAGTTTTGTGAATTTTTGTTTAATTATTTTTTGAAATGTCTTACGGTTGGTTTTAAAAACAGATAAGCAGGGTGGGGGAAAGCGAAAAAGTTTATTGTACAAAGCTAGGGATGGGAAACTAGGTTTACATTGAAACCTGCTCTAGTGAAAATTTAGTTACTTTTAATTTTAACTATAAACTCACAAAATTTTCACTAGAACAGGGTGCGGTAGTTGACAAGAACAGAATAAAATAATTTTTTGGGGGCTAAATAGAAGGCCCCCAATAGAAATAATTTTTTAAAAAAAGTTCTCAAAATTGAGAAAAAGTCACGGTTTTGCATAATATTATTTTATTATTCATCATTAATATAAAACAACCCTTTAAAAATCGTTTCACTTCTTTCAAAATCCTCTTTCTTGTCCATAGTTATCTGAAACCAAAAAAAACAGTTTAAATAAGGGTGTGATATCACCAGAAGGCGTAAAGCGAAAAGCAAAAAAAAATTATTGTGCATTGGCCCTAAATCTGATCATTTTGTGTCATAGTAGTTTATCTAAACACTGTATATTCCCTGGCGGAATTTCGGCAATAAAAATAAAAAGAATCCAATCTTTCTTTACCTTTCAACAGCACAGCTCTCCTCTTCAGAAACTATAATTTATTAAATAAATTTTATAATTTATACAATATTTTAGAAAACAATTTGTTAAATTACACAATATTATAATAAAATATATAGCCCAAAAAAAAATTCTAAATTTTCACGTGACAAAGAGTCAAACTGTAAAGCTACTTTTTTTTATTTTATTATTTTCATACACCCAGAGGCAAAAAGAATAATAACGATAAGAAATAATGTTTAGTTTCGCGCAATGTTAAATGATTTGTGTCTTTAATGACACCGCAAGAAATTATACTTGTGAAGTCTTAACATGTCTCATTCAGTACTTGAACACAATTTATTATCACATTTTAATATATTTAAACTGACATTAATTGTTCGCTTTTATTTTTAACCGACTTACATAACTTCACTCTCAGCTTTTGTTCAGTTTTATATATACTTTAACCTAGAATTGTCAGTCACATATTCTTCAATAGTTACCATTTCTATCAGCGAAATGATTCAGATTCATTAATAAATCATTTTTCATTAAAAAAATTTTTCCCTTTGAGGCTAAAAAAAAATTGAAGAATGAAACTAATATTTATCACTAATTTTCTTGCAATTTATCTTATAAATATATAACAATCAGCTGTTTGCTTTAATGCTAATCATCTTTTTATGATCACGTGATGCAAGTGCCAATAAACTATTGTTCCATTCATTACTTCCTTAATGAGTCAAACCTCGGTCAAACCTGATGTATATACCTATATGTATCACGATTTCTATATTACAAAAGAATTTTCAAATTTAAAACTACAATATAATAAATTATAGTCTTGTTTATAGAATTATTGTTATTCCACAATACAAAAGTACTTTTTTCATCGCTGTCCATAATGTTTTATATTCTCTAGAATAAATTGTGAAAGTAGTTTCCAAGAATAATGTTCTGCAAACATTTCTTTTTTTTTTTATCTTCTTCAATCTGATAATAATCATATTGACAATAAATTAGTATCGATAATATGGAATATTTATGAAATATTATATACTGCAATTTTCAGCGATAAATGTTTAATAAATTTCGATTATTTCGAATGTTTAGTTGATAAAAATTTAATCAAGGTTTCTACTATTTTTTTTAATTGCAAAATTCCATGATTTTCGGATCCTAAAATAAAACTATTTTCAAAATACACCAAAAACCCATTTAAGAAGCAATAATGAAATGGTATTTCAATAGTCAAAAATTAATTAAAGAAATATAATTTCTAGAAATAATAGAAAGAGAGAGAAGATATCAATAGATAACACAATAAAAATGTAAACAGGAAAAATAATAAAAAGAGATGGCAGATATAAATTCCGGAAAATTCAATTATATTAAAATTTCAAATGTTTTAAAAAATTCATTTTTTTAAATTTACTTAATTATTATAAAATTCAATAAAATTTGAATTATTTATTATTAAATTCAATTTTTGGTTGTATAAATTCAATTTCTTTTTTATTTTAAATATTTTATATTCAATTATTTTTTTAAAATTATTAATTAAGTATGAAATTTTTCGTGCGACACAAATCGTACTTTCTTTATTTATAAAAAAAAAAAAAATTATAACTTAAATTTTCTACACTTCTTGTGAGTGTTGTGCATAGAAAAGAGATATTTATTTAAAATACAATTTTCCAACACTTTCTAAGTTAAAAAAATAATTTTAAACTAATTTCACGATTTTCACTGTCAAAATAATGAAACAGAAATTTTTTTGAAAATTTTTATTCAAAATCAAGTAATAGAAATAAAAATAATTGAATTTACTAGAAATTTGAAAAAATAATGGATTATAGAAACTCCAATTATAGAAAAAAATTTGTACTTAAAAACTCTGATTTTCAAAAATGTAAATAAAACTATTCCAAATTTTTAAAGTTTTGTAAAAACTCTGAATTGTCAACATATTTTCGTAAATAATTCTAAAAATTTGAACTTTCACTGAAATTGAATCTAATCGAAATTCCATGTAGAAATTTATTTGCTACAATTCTTTTATTAGATTCAACTTTTCAAAACGAATACTTGAATTTCTAATTCAGAAACTTTCAAATATTTGAATTTCCATTTTTAAAAAAAATGGAATTTTTTCAATTTCTCAGATTTCTACAGGTTAACATATTTCTCAATGTTTCAAATTTTTATTTAAATTTTTGATATATTGAAATAAAAACTATTTTGAATTTTTGTTTTGAAAAAATATTGAATTTATTCTATCTTATTTAAGAATAGATTATTATGAACGACATTTGACTGTTTTGACTAAATAATGACATTAGCTTCTATTGTTAAACCATTTTAGTTGTAAATTGTCTTTACAAAAGAAATTTCTCCACCATTTTTCTTTTTTTTTTTGTTTTCAATACAAAGTAGAACGAATCTTTTAGAAGGTGTCGACTCATCCGTAGCGATAGTGAATCTCATGATTCGGTCACTATTTCACGAGTCGATGGGTTGGAAAATGAATTGATAGTCATTGTTACTATTTTCGAAGGAGATAAATATTGTTGTCTGATAGTTTGAATTTTGATTAAGAGATAAATTAAATATATGGAAAAAGTGTTTTTTTTTTTCAAACATATTTAGTAGTTCCTTGACTCAGTATTTATATATATAGTGAAAGACATCCAGATCGTGAAAGCGATAACCGACACTTCCGTGATGATTCCTCACCTTCGAGAAGCACTGAAGCGGTCAAATACAATTGTCATGCAAATGTCGAGTTTGTCGTGAGACTTTACAGAAAAAAAACCGGAAGAATAAAAAATTTCTAGTTTTCTCGAAATATTTGGCAAAAATTCATCATCACATTTGGGAATTAAATTATTTACTTTTTTTCTGTAACGAGAAAGTGAGATGAAATCAGTCTCAGGAAAAGTCCGCATGGATCAAATTGTGTGATGAAACAAAGTTACTTCCCAGTAATAGTGTATGATTTCCTATTAAGGTAAACGCGATATAGCTAACGAATGTTTCTCGTAATCTTATCGTCGCGGCAATTTTTCTGCTTCAAATCTGGAAGTTCTTAATTTTAATTGAAAAACTAGACTATTTATGTCACTTGTGAAAAAAGTACTCTTTTAATTTGATACAATAAAGTTTCGTTGCACAATTTATAGGATTTATTATTAGCACCTCTTGAGGAGAAAATTAGAATTACAAATTTCCATTCATTTTACTTTCCGGGAATTATATTTAGCGCCAAAATTTCCCTAATGGAATACAGAGGAAATCTCCAATTTTAGGAAAATATCATTAAAAACGAATTACAATTAATTAATTTTCAGGTATATCATCACTGTCTCTATGGGACACGTTATGATTTTCTCTGCGCCAACTTCACGGCCTTTGATCAAAAGACATTTATCTGTCATTTTGTATCCGAAGTTGATTGCAATAATTCAAAGAAATATTGGCACAGAAATGATGCTCTATATCAGGCTGTGACATCAACCACGACAACAACAACGACAACAACGACACCGTCGACAACAACAACAACTTCTGCACCAATAGCAGCTCCCACAAGTCGACCTGCAACACGTGATCGAGAACCGGGTCGAAGAAGAAGACCATTTAGAAGACGTCCTTCATACGATTACTATGAGGATTATTATGACGATGAATATGATTCACGAGGACGTCTTCGTGGATACGACAGAAGGGACTATGAGGATTATGAGGAAAGAACGTACAGACGTGATCGTGATAGAAACCGAGATTTTCGTGATAGATCACGTGACACGGATGAACGAGAAACAAGTCCAAGGGAACGATTTCCCGTGAGGCCGAATAGGAAAAAAATGTTTAATTCAAATAGAGATACACTGGAGGAGGAGTCGAGATCGAGAACCAGGGATCAGGAACCAGGTTCCAGGAGTAAGGATCTCGATGATAGTGAATTTGACGATCGCAGAACATTGGATTCAAGAAGCAGGGAAATTACAGATAAACGGTATGATTTTTCTATTGCAATTGAGCTTTGAAGAAATTACTTATATTTCATTTGTAATCAGATTTAAAGATGAATATGAAGATAAAGAAACAGTAGCGGCGACAACTGGAAGTACCGAAGGACTCGTTAAACCTGCAGCTCCCAATTTATCAGTCTATTCAAGACCACGAGCACCGCCGAAAATAAGAAGACCGGTACCTATTTCCGAACAGGATAAATACGCTTATAAAGTGACATCAACGCAACCGCCTGTTGGTAAGAAAAAGTTGCCTTAATAACAAAATTTCCTTATAAAATTTAAAAAATTGTTGTAGTTACAGAAGAACCTCGAAGACGACCCAGTGATACACATCTAATGGATGAATATTACGATGACGATTTAGAGGACGTTAGACCACGTCGACCCCTAAGGAGACGACCTCCATTTCGAGAACGGGATTTCTACGAAACTAGGGATAGAGATTTAGATCGACCCTACAGGTAAGGTAAATTTTTTTTTATTAAAAATTAATTTGTTTTATTTCTAATTTGGGAAAAAATTTCGTTTTCTTCAATAGAACAAGATACAGGGACGAAGAGGAGGACGTAAGACAGCGAAAACATCCTGAACGCCCGAGGGATCGTTTTTACGAGCGCGATAAAGGGTTAGAACGTAGCCGTGATCGTTCACTGGATCGTGGGAAGGTTCCCGAAAGAGTAGCGGATCGTGAGAGAGATCGAAGCAATGGCCGATCGCAAGACTCGGAAAGACCAATTTTATCCTCGCGACCTTTAAATCGTGAAAGGGAAACCGAACGTTTCAAGCCAAGAACAAAAGATCCACAGGAAACAATTGAATCAACTCAAAGATCCAGCATTTACGACAGAACGACCACAACGACTTCTACTACCACTACAGCTCCTCCCAGACCCGAGGCAAAAGACGAAGATTATCAAAAATCAGAAATCGAACTCTTAAAACATCAACATGAAACTAAAGAATTGCCGGATAAATATTGGAGACCCACACAAAAATCTGAGGGCGAAGAAGAAACTGAATACACTGCCGAATATTACGATGAAGAAGAATCGGCTCCTACTTTACCACCAAGAACTCCTGTGAGAATTGTCAAAAGACCCTTCCTTCCTTCCCGTGGGGGAAATCCAAATCCTCGAGGACTTTTACCAGTGGGTTCCAAAGCACCTGGAGCCAAGGAGGAATCAGATCGGGAGGAAAAATCAAAAAGCCGTTGGGAAAATAAAACACTTTACAACGCCTATAAAGTAATTCAAACAGAAAAGAGGCCTGAGGATTTAAGAAGACCTGAAGAAATTCAAGAGACTCATCGAAGACCCGATGAAACTGTTCAAAAAATTAACGAATACAGAAGACCCGAGGAACTACCAAAACGAACCGAAGATTCCGAACAAAGACCACAGGAAATTTTACAAAGACGACCCGAGGAAGTTTTACTACGAAGACCTGATGAATTACTACCAAGGAGACAAGAGGAATTATTACGAAGACCAGAGGAAATAAGACGCCCCGAAGACTCCGATTTAGGTCAAAAGCGACTAAATCAAATTCAAAGACGTCCCGAGGATCATCAAAGATTTCTCGAGGAACAACAACGACGACTTGAGGAGGAACAACGCCGCCTTGAGGAACATCAAAGAAGACCCGAGGAATTAAATCCCCGTCGTCCTGATGAGCGTCAAAAAAGACCCGAACTACATCAAGGACGACTTCAAGAACCACCACAACAAGAAAGAACCACCCAATCATGGAATTATCATCAAAATCAATTACCCACATCGCCCGCTTTAGTGCGTAACAATAATCCACGTGTAATTCCAGTGACAGAACAAAATCATTTTGATATTCACGATCAGCCAACAGGTCCAGGGAATTTTAGAGCAAAACAAAAATTAAATGAAGTAACACGCCTACAGGATATTCCTGAAAGTGAATACGACGTAACATTAAATGAAGCACTCACACCATCATTAAATCAAGAAACAAATCTTCCAAGTGGTTTTGTCCTTCCATTGCATAGGCAACAATTAGGACGGGATACAATTCTTCAGCCATCGGAGAATACTTATAAATTTTCACGACCAATTCAACAGCATAAATCTTTTGTACCGAGTCCTTCATTTCTTCCCCAATTAACCAGGAACAATAATAATAATAATAACAATAACAATGATAGACAGAAAACTGTCTATTTTAGTAATCCCGATTCGGTTCATATTAGTGGAAATCAGTACAGACCGCAAAGAGGACACTGGCAGGATTTCACAGGATTTTGAAGAAAATACATAAAAAAAATTGATCTGAAGCAGAATTTGTAAACTGCGAGGGAAAATATTAAATTAAACAAAAACAAAATGGGGAGAAAATAAATTATAACTAAAAATAAAATCTTCCCTGATTTAAAATTTGAAACACCTTTTTGGCTGTCTGCAGGTTACCATGGCAACGCACGGATTTGAGTGAGACAGAAAATTTGAATATTCAAATTTTCTATCGCATTCACTCTCATGCGTTGCCATGGTAACCTGCAGGCAGCCAAAAAAGGTGTGAGAGCGCCTTAAGAGATATTTAAAAATATCGTTGAATTTTTAAAAACGCCAAATAATTTGGTGTCGGATATTTTCAACTGCGATAATTGAAAAAAATGTACTGTATTTTTTTTTAATAACAAAATTGTGTTTCAAAGTTCTTTAAAAGTTTCTGTATAATTTTAAATGAAAAAAAAAATTCCGTGAAAATTTGCGTCTAGATGCGTAAAATTTATGAAAAATAACGCTAAATAGACAAAATATTTATTGAAATTTTGTTTATCTACACCTATAGAAAAAAGATTTCTTCAAAAAAAGTTTTCTTTGAATCAAAGAAATTTTGTGCATTGTTATAGGATCAAAAAAATTTTTTTTTTAAATTTAAATAAATTATTTCTTTACTTCTTTTTGTTAACACAAAGAAATATTTCTTCGATTACACGAAATTTTTTATTTGAATCAAAGAAATAATTTTTATTTTATAAATAGTAATGATTTTAGACTAGTTTTTCAGTATGAAATAAATTTTTATTCATTATTTCGTATTTTTATTAAAATATAATGTAAAAATATTAAATTAATGAAATAAATTTTTACTTTATAATCTATTTCAAGGACATTAAATTAATTTCAAAAATTTTTTTTTTGTAAAAGTAAAGAAAATATTTTTTAATTCACATTTGGTTTAAAAACAGATAATCAGGGTTGGGAAGTGCGAAAAAGTTCATTGTAGAAAGCCAGAGATGGGAAACTAGTACATTAAAATCATAAATTTTATCACATGAGGCAGAAAAGGATAGAAGATATTTCTGTCTGAAATTCAGGGATGGGAAACTGTTCAAAAAGTGATTTTAAATAACGATTTCTTTGTTTCAAAGAAATCTTTTTTCTAGGTGTAAAAGATGAACTTCGAATTTGAATGTTTTTACATTAATAAATATTTAATAAAAATAAATAAATATTAAATATGGAAATAAATTAATTTTTAAAGTAATTAAATTAAAAATAAGAATTGCCATTTAAAATTAATTGAATTGAAAAATAATTAAATTTGCAAGACGTTTACTAAAAACTACATAAAGTTTCTTTTTTTTTATATAAAAAAAACCAATTTTCTGTTGTCAGAAATTTTTCATTTTTTATTTAAAAATACTTGAAAAATTAGAAGGCATTTGAGACATTTTTTAAGTTTGTTAAAAAAAAAACAGGAATATTTTTTTCTTATTAATTCAATCTTAGGGGCTGAAAGCAAAAGAATTCTGATTTTTTTTTTTGTAAAATAATTAAATTTTAATTGATTAATAATTAAAAATTTGGACCGTAATTGAAAAAAATTACACTTAAAAGAGCTGCGATCTTAACATTAAGTATTATTTGTCTAGTTTTACGAGAATATTTTATTTTGGAAAGTATGAGTATATAATGAAAATTATAAATATTTCACATGCAAAAAAAAATAAGCATCGATATAATATTATAAACTTTTAATTAAGAATCGGTCAAGAAATTGGAAAAAAATTAGTCTAACTTTATATTTTTCTATATTTAAATAAAAAAAAAAATTGCAGAAATGCAAATAATTTAATTTTTAACATTCTTAAGGCCAGGTCCAAGTCGAGTCAGCTGTTCCTTTGAAGTTTCAATGGAACAGCTGACACGACTTGGACCTGGCCTTAAGGCGGTTCAACCTCTTGACATAACCTCAAAATAAAAAATGGTTTGCCACCAAATAAATTTATAAAATTTTATTAATTATTATTAATAATAATAATAATAATAATAAATAATAATATAATTATTAATAATATTATTACTATTATAATATTATTTATTATAATTATATAATAATATTATTTATTATACAGTAAATGCCAACAAAATATTTTTTATGCAAAAATTGTAATCCTTCGAAATTTAATAAAATCAATTTTAATTATAGTTTTATTTGTTGTTAATAACAAATTTTTAGTTTGAGGTTATGTCAGTTTTTAACAAATATCCGAATCTGCAATTTTTAATAATTCAAAATGTTAAAAACAAAATTGCTTATTTTTTTATTGAAAAATATCTAAATTGAAAATTGTTTTTTTTAATCAATTTAGAATAGGATAAAAATATGAACTAATTTTTTTTTGACTGTCAATCCGATTCTTTTTTAAATTTATTGTCATTGGGAATTCACAAATTCCCTTAATATATCAAAATTCGATTATTTTAAAAACAAAAAATTAAAATAGAGATAACAAATTCACAATAAATGTTCCAACAATTTTCTAATAATTTTAATTAATTAATTATTGAAACATTTACATTAAATAATTTTACAAAAGAATTTTATAACGTACTGTTACAAAATTTCGTAATAAAATTATTTAATGAATATTACAATCAATTTATAATAAAAAAAAAATTACGTTTATATATAGTTGATAATTTTTAATTTCGTACAAAATTTTGATAAAGGAAAATGAGAAAAAGAAAATCGCGATAAAAAAAAAATTTTATTGAAAAAATTAAAATAATAATTATTGAAAGAAATGAGACGATATCGAATATAGATGAGAGAGAAAAAAAACCCTTCTTCCCTACAAATTTGGGGTTAATATTGTCACATAAATGCATACTTAAGGCCAGGTCCAAGTTGAGTCAGCTGTTCCTTTGAAGTTTCAATGAAACAGCTGACACGACTTGGACCTGGCCTTAAGTGTTATACGAAGAATGAATTTTAGATATTATACTTTATGTTAATAAGAATCATTATAAATATGAATGTATGAGTGATAAAAAAAATATATTAAAATATATAATCGTAATTCAATTGAGATTATTATCGCTATCAAAAAAAAAAAAAAATAATAATAAATTTTCTTCGTTTTCTTCATTGAATTAAGAATGGTATATAAGTTGGAATAAAGTGTACAATGTCGAAGTCGTTAGCAAGTTTTAATAAAATTTTGTAAATATATTAATACAACAATGATATAATTTTATGAGTGTTTTTCTTCACTTTAAATTATTTCACTTTCTGTGAGGAATATATGATTCCATGGATATTATAATGTACCACTGCCTCCGACACTACATTACGAATAGTGTGTGAAGAAAGGATAATAAAAAAAAAAAAAATATATGTATAGACTTTGTATGCAAAAACAGATGTCTAATTAATGTAAATTATGTCGATAGTTAATAAGATTTTTGAAAACATTTCTTTTTTTGTTTTACTTTATTTTTCATATATACCTTCTTTGTTAAATTACAACGCTCTAGGAGAGAGAAGAAACTAGTCAAAAAAAATTTTTATTGCTTATTGAACAATCAATCGTATGAATTTTTAAAAATTATATTTTTTCAAAAAATAAAATTTCTAAAATGGTAAAAAAAAACTTTTTTTTTAATTTTGATATTTCACAATAATTTTCGATCTCAAATAATGCCAAAAAAAAAATTGACACCCCTTAACAACATTAATTTCGATGAGTTGAAATTTCAACGGTCCCTCCCCTTAAATATATTTTTCTGTGAAAGAATAATTTTTTAGTTTGAGATTATGTTATACATATTTTAAGTGTAATTATTGTTTAGTTTAATTTATCGAATGGTATTCAAAAAAATAAACTCAACACAAATTTAAATTCGTTTATTTTTATTGTATAGACATAAAAATAAAATAAATTACAGAACATCCAACTTTATTCGATCCCCGTTAAAATTTAACAAAAACAGCCTTTCAGGGTTTCGAATTATGTCTATATATTATAGTTGTAGTAGCATTTTTTTCGCAAAATTTTATTAAAAATTTATTTTTGCAAAAACACGCGCATTTATAATTAAAAACCACATTTTTGCATATAAAGCACCAAGAGTAAAAATTAATGAAAGCGAACCACAATATAATCACTTTCAATTATTTTATATGTTATTATCTTTATGTTTAAAAAGAATAAGAGTTTTCCACAATTAAAAGGCAAAAAAAAAAATATTTTCAAAAGTAAATTTTCTCAAATTATTACTAAACGATAAAAAATACAAAAATTTAAATCATAAACTGAAAAAAAAATTTCTTATTCTTTTTCCCAATTGTGAATTCATTCTTAAAATGACGATTATTCAGAGGATTTTTTTTCATTCTTCGTTCTTATACATATTTAATTATCATTAGCTAAAAACTAAATTATGCTTAGCAAAAAAAAAAAACATCTATTTTTAACGGTTTTCAGTTCCCAAAGGTTTCGTCGTTGGATTTACAAAAGACTCGTTAACTTTTTTTTTTTTTTTATTTTCTTTGGCTGTTTCGAAGAACTTGTTTCAACAAACAAAAATTTCAGAAGTGACCAGTCAATATTTTCCCAGTCGTTTTTGAACCGAAGCAGCGAAAATTCCTTTTTCTTGAAACATTACTTCAAACTTTTTTTTATAGTATTCAAAATTATTAAAATTCAAAAAATTATTATTTGATAATTAATATTATCAAATATTTCGTACAAAAAGTAAGAAATGTTGTTTAAACAGAAAATTTTTTTTTAAAAATTTCGTTATAACGACTTTTAATAATGGATATCGCTTTATTTTTTTTACAGAGCATTTATCGAAGATCGATAATAATAATCAATAATCAAGTTTTACTAAATATATACGTAGAGAAATTTACTAGAATATCAAAATATCAATGGATATATATGTATATTAAAATATAGCAAAATATTAATTAATATAGATCGAAATATAAAATTTTAAAAATAAAAAAATTTTTATAAATATTTTGATATATCGATTATCGATATGTTTGATTTGGAGCGCATAAATATTTCATGAAAATTTTTTCAAATTTTATTTTGAATGAATTTAAAATTTAAGAATTTAATTAAATAAAATTTTTTATTATTCGAATTTTCATTTTTTCGAATGATCCAATTTCATAGAATTTTTTTTTTTTTTAAACAAAATTATCAGTTAATATAATTTTTAAATCATTGAATTTTTGACAGAATTTTAATTGAATCAAATAATTTTTAAACGCCACAATATATTTCCAATTTATTGTCAATCTTTATTTCTCCGAATTTTTATTTGACCGAATAAATAATTGACAAAAAAGATTTTGGCGCGATTTTTAAAATTGACGAATCAAAATTTATCAATTTGTGATTGGTTAATTTCAAAAAATTCACTACAAAATATTTTTGTTATTAGTTTTTTTTTTATCGTCAATTTACAATTTCGGTCGATTTTTTTTATTTATTGATAAACAATTTTTTAGTCAAGTTTTGAGGTTATGTCAAGTGTTTAAGCCGTCTTAAATAAAGAAATTAGTGTTAATTTAAATTCAAATTCGAAGAAATGAAAATTCGACAAAAAGAAAAATGCATTGTACTAAAAATTCCAGTAAATGTAAAATTCTAGCTAATAAATTTTTTTTTTTAGAAATATTCATGCGTCCCTAGAAAATGCGAAATATCAATGAAAAATGTATAGGATTTAATATGTACTCTATACATTTAATATAAAAATTCAATATTTGTAATTGATTTATTGAAATATTAGAAAAAAACAAAATAATTTTTTTGGGGCGCATCCAATAAAAAATTAGTTAGAATTTTGATTTGAAAGAATTTAATGAGATATAATTATTTTTTATACGAATTTTCATTTTTCGAATTAGAATTTGACATAATTTTCTCTTTAAACAAATTTTTATTATTAAGAATTCTTAAAACGCCGAATTTCTATTTGTCCGAAATTGCAAAGGGCCGAACAAACAATCGATTTCGGCGCGTTTTTTAAAATTGACTAATCAAAAATTGTCAAGAAAATCGTGATTGGTCAATTTTAAAAATTGCGCATTGTTTATTCGGTCATTTGTAATTTCGGACAAATGAAAATTCAGCGTCTTAAAAATTTGTACAAATAAAAATTTGTTTAAAGAGAAAATTGTGTGAAATTCTAAAATTCTATTCGTCTAAAAAATAATTATATGTCATAAAATTGTTTCAAATAAAAATTCGAACTAATTTTTATGGGATAATAATGCGCCCAATTTTTTGATATCCTATCACTACTAAATGGCTCTCGTCGACCGAAAAATAAGTCACTTCTTCCTGAATTTACACATATTACAAGTAATAATAATAAAAAAAAATGACTCACTTCCGCTCTACAAAGTTTCTTCAATGTACAAAATATTTCAAAGTTAAAATACAATAATATATAACTGGCAAGAATATATATATATTCGATATTTGACGGACTTAATCGAATTATTTACAATTTTTTCGTTATGTTACAAAATGACACAAATATATATATAACTATAGTAGAAAAAACTTATCACTAATTTGGTACAAGATTAAATTATTACATATTTTTCTATATAATATTTATAATATGTATATCATTACACTTGTTGGAAGCACAAATTAGAGAAACAAATTATGATTGTTCATCACTTTTCAATCGAAATTTCAATAAAAGTAGCTTTTTTTTAAACAAAAATTAACAATTTAATAATTTCCAAGTTTTCAGATTAAAAGAAAAAAAAATCTTGTTTAAAAATCGTTAAAAATTTTTACGTAATTATAACTTGGAAAATAAAATCCCGCGTTTAATAATCTTCAATAAAAAAAAATTTCAAGAAAAATATAATTCGACTTTTTTTTTTTTGTAAAAATAAACTCTAAGTTAACAGATGAACAAACACTATAGTTGAGAGTTGAAAAAATAGAGAAACATTATCGAATGTTTCACAATAAATTATCGACAATTAACTAAAAAAAAAAAAAAGGAAAAAAAAAATCTTTTTTAATAAGTCACGTTTCTTGGATTTATTATTTTTTTTATAGGCGATAATTTTTCTCGCAACATTGCCGATAATATTACTCAATTTACAAAATTTACGATCGATAATTTTTGCTAATTTTAAGTGCTTCAATTTTCAATTATGCTTAAAATAAAAAAATAATAATTATAATAAAAAAAAAAGAAAATTTACTATAAATTTTGTTTCGGTTTTAAACACTTTTTTTGTAAGTCAATTTTAGAATTTAAATATAGAAAATATAGAAAAAAATGTTTTTAGGATTATTTTCTTATGTTTTCAAAACTTCAAAATGGCGGATCCAATATGGCGGACGATTTTTTTTTTTTAAATAAAACTCATTTTTTTCTATATTGCCTTCAATATTTATGTCAGTTGTAATTCTTTTTTTATTTTTAAATTATGTCCGATTTCTTGTTGAAAAAAAAATTTAACCTTCTTTTAATATATTTTAGGAATGTATAAAATCGAGGCGAATGATTTTCCCATAAAAATCATTAACTAGAATTTGTATTTTAAAGTAATTTTCTTAGAAATAATTATATTTTAGACGGAATTTTCAATTTTCGAATTAAAATTTGACAGATTTTCTTTTTACACGAATTTTTACATACGAAAATTTTTTAGCTATCGAATTTTTAATTCACCGAATTTTAATTTGTCTGAATTTTCATTTGTACAAATTTTTAATTGTACAAATTATTAAGACGCCGAATTTTCATTTGTCCGAAATTACAAATGACCGAATAAACAATCGATTTCGGCGCAATTTTTTGAAATTGACCAATCACGATTTTCTTGATAGTTTCGGTCAATTTTAAAACTTGCACCGAAATCTTTTTTTCGATTGTTTATTCGGTCATTTGTAATTTCAGACAAATAAAAATTCAGCGTCTTAAAAATTCGATTAATTAAAAATTTGTACAATTAAAAATTTGTAAAAAAAAAAATTCGAACAAATTAAAAGTCGATAAATTGGAATTTTTGTCATTTAAAAATTCGAATCACATAAAATTCGATTGAATGAAAATTCTCTTAAATAAAAAATTGTGTAAATAAAATAACTGTAAAATAAAAATTCTGTTAAAAATTGGTATAAAAAGAACTATTAAATGCGAATTAGAAAATTCGTCTAAAAAATAATTATTTCTAATAAAATAGTTTAAAATAAAAAGTCTAATTAATAATATATTTATGTGTTAATGCGCCCCATAGTCAATTCAAAAATAAAAGTGCTTAAAAACTCAATTATAAATAATTAATTAATTTTCCCTTTTTTTGCAAAATTATCGATTGTCACTTATTATATCTAAAAATAATTAAAAACAAAAATCTCTCGAAATTCGGGCACCATTGAGAAACAAGTGTTGTTGTGATCACAATTGACGAAAGCGCCATTAAGAATAAATCTGAGGTACAATCAAAACATAAATTAATTCAATTGTATTTTTTAAATAAAAAAAAAACAAAAATTTTAAATACATTTTTGGCGGGAAAGGTTCAAATTTTAGATTATGTTAAACCGTTTCTTACAGGACAGAAAATTGTAATTTTTTTTCTCAAATAGAAATTTTTAATTGAAATATTTAAAAAATTTCTTTTCCCCTAAAAATGCATCAAAAATTTAAATTTTTTTTTGGAAATACAAAAATTGAATTAACTTTTTGTTCCAATTGTTTGTCTTATTCTTTCCTAAAATCATTATATTATATATTTGCAAAAAAAAAAATTACTGACCCGTGAAGAGTTCAAAAAAAAAAAAAAAATATTTCACACAACTCAGTCAGTCATTTGCACTCAATAGCACAAAAAATTATCGCACGCTACATATACATATCGTGAACTTAGGTGAGTAATTTTCAAAGATTGTCACTCACATAAAGCTCTATTTTGGCCTCATCACCCTCGGCGTCAATTTTTCTTGATTTAAAAAGAAAAACAGTTTTTTTTTTCTTAAATCGGCGTACAATTGAAATAAAATTTTTTGCTAGTATTGTCTTATGGAAATTAGTAAGAACATTATATATATAGAAAATTTTTTTCAGGATTTATTTTTTTTTCTGTAAATAGATAGCGAAGATAGCGAAAACTAAGGAGACGTTTTTGAAAACTTAACAACTCGTTAGTTTTCGCGTCTATTATTATTATTTTTTTTTGGTCGGCACAGATGGCAGGCGTGCATAAATATATTGTATATTATTCGATATAATCGCAGCCGAATCTGCGAGGTAATTCATTTCTAAATGTGAATTTTTTTTTCTGTTTTATTTTTTTTACTCTTTACGAAATAGGAGGATCATCGTCGTCGGTGTCATCTCTTGTGACTAGGACATTGCCGTAGCGATTTTGACGATATTGTCTAAATCGCTGAAGCCATTTGTATCGTCTTGCGCCCATGTAAATGAACGCTCCGAGGATCACGAGGAACGTTAGAATTAAAAGGCCAGCGGCCACTGAACTTCCTGTGACAAGGAAAAATGAATAAATAATAATTAATAATTCATTTTTATTAATAATTCATTCAATAATTCATTTCTCAAAAAATATGAATTTGATCAAATTTTTCAAAAATTTTTTTTTATTCTTTTTTTAATAACTGACAAAAATTTCTATCCATATGGCAATTTTTTTGAATTATTTTTTATTTAAATTTTCAAATAACCGTATTTAAAAAATTTTCTTTTTTTATAATTATTTAAATTATTTTATTAAATAATTCTTCAGGCCAAGGCCAGGTCCAAGTGAGGCAGCGCCATCTACATTGAAACTAAAATTTTGGAAAATTTTCAACAGCCTTTTCTTGAAAACAAGAAGGTAAAGTGCTTTTTCCTTTATGGATAATTGATTATTGGCAAGTTATACACCAACTAAAACTTTTATTGAGTTAAAATAATAAAAAAAATTTCATGTCAATAAATTAAATATGAGCACTTTTTTCACAAAAACTGTAACAGTACTTTCTCAGAAATTACAATCAAAAATGCAATTTCCATTTGGAAAATTAATAAACGCTAAAAAATACACGACCTAAGATTTACCAATCACGAAAATAAGAAAAAAAAATTTTATTAAATATTTAACATATTGATACTGCTTTACTGATTGTGACAGCCCTTTGGTAGATTATGTATTTCAGGTGGTTAGCAACAGCGCCAATCTCTTCCTTTCGGCAAAACTGCGAAACTTCTGGTGACATATATAACCTGCCAAACGGCTGTCATAATGAGTAAAATATGTTATGTTAAAATACTTTTTTTTTGTTATTTTCGTGATTGGTAAATCTTAGGTCGTGTATTTTTTAGCGTTTATTAATTTTCCAAATCGAAATTGCATTTTTCATTGTAATTTCTGAGAAAGTATTGTTACAGTTTTTGTGAAAAAACTGCTCATATTTAATTTATTGACATGAAATTTTTTTTATTATTTTAACTCAAAAAAAGTTTTAGCTGGTGTATATCTTGCCAATAATCAATTATCCATAAAGGAAAAAGCATTTTACCTTCTTGTTTTCAAGAAAAGGCTGTTAAAATTTTTCAAAATTTTAATTTCAATGTAGATGGCGCTGCCTCACTTGGACGTTTTAGTCGATTTATATTCCAAAAAAAGTCGAAAAAGTTGAATTTTTTTATTTTAACAAAAATATTTTATAGATTTTTAAATAAAATTTTTTTTAAAAATAATAATACTGTTGGAAGGGTTGAAGTTGAAATTTTTAGAAATAATTGAATTTCAAAAGATTTTGTTAATTTTCAGACAATAATTAAATTTTACAGAACTAAAAATAATTCATACTTTGTACGACGGGGCTTTATTCCGGTATTGCCCGTGTAAATAAATTAATTTTACAATTTTATCAAAATAATTTGAGATAACATTTTTTAAAGGTAATTGAATTTTCAAAGATTTACAATTGAGATTTTTAAAATTAATTGAACTTCAAGTGATTTTTAATTAAATTTTTTTTGATGATTTCACTAACAAATTTATTAGAAATTGCGGACAAAAATACAATAATTTGAAAACCATTTTTCATTGAAAAATGGTTTCAGATAGTTGAATTTTCAAAGAATATTATAAAAATAGTTAAAAATAATTTAATTTCCTTAGAGTTATAATTGAAATTGTTAAATTTCGAAAAATTTTGGATAATTATTGAATTTTAAAAGATTTTAAATTGAAAATTTTGAAAATAATTAAATTTTCTTTGATTTTGAATTGAAATTTTGGGTAATAATTTAATTTTAATTGAATTTGAATTCAAATTTTTGAAAATAATTGAATTATAATTTAAATTTTGGATAATAATTCAATTTTAGTTTATTTTTGATTGAAAATTTTGGATTGAAATTTTGGATAATTATTGAATTTTAAAAGATTTTAAATTGAACATTTTGAAAATAATTGAATTTTCTTTGATTTTGAATTGAAATTTTGGGTAATAATTTAATTTTAATTGATTTTGAATTGAAATTTTGGGTAATAATTTAATTTTAGTTGATTTTAAATTGAAATTTTTGATAATTGAATTTTATTTGATTTTGAATTGATTTATGAATTTGAGATTAAAATTTTTGGTAATTTTATTTGATATTTTTTTAAAATTATAAACAATTTTTAAATTTCATAAAAATTTTAATTGAAAAATAATTTTGAAATAATTGAATTTGTGATGAATTTCATTTAAAATTATTAAAAATAATTAATTTAGTGAAGAATTTTAGTTAAAAATTTGTTAAATAATTGAAATAATGAAGATATGAAGAAGATTTGAATTCTATACTAAAAAAAATAATTAATTTAAAAATTTTTTTTTAAACGTAAAAAAAAGTCGAAATAGTCGCATTTTATTAAAATAAGTCGAAAAAAGTCGTATTTTTGAAAAAAAGTCGGAAATAGTCGAAAAAGTCGTATAATCCGAGACCTAATTCTTTTATGATGAAAAAATAAAAAAAAATTTTAAAACTTAATTGTTTAAATTTTTGGCCAATCAGGTGAATTGAAAAAAATCTCGACTATTTTCATTCAAAAATAAAGAAAAAAATTTTTTGAATAAGAACCTCCAGAGCTCGATTTGTTCTCAGGCCTCGCTGTCGTCGTTGGGGCCTTCTCTGTGGTTGGCGCTTGAACACACTTTCCATCTCGTAATTCATAACCTCGTAAACATTGACACCAAGATGTGCCGTTTGGATTTGAACTCATTACACATCGCTCTAATTCTCCACATGATGTTATTATTTCTTGTGCGTTGCATTCCTTTGGCTTCCATTCTGGAAAATGGCGAAAGAAAAAGAGTCAATCGCAATTTATTGTTTTATAACTATAATGGATAAAAAGGGTCGAAATTTTTTTTATATCTTTAAAATAAAAGGGTACAATTTTTTCCAAAAAAAATGGATAACAGATGGTAAAAAAAATCACCATCTGTGAAAAGGGACCTTATTGATTATATGGTTCTAAGATGAATAAAAAACTTTTCTCAATAGGTTTTAAAATCAGCTTACGTGCCCAATTTAAAACGAATTGAGTTTTAAATATTTAAAAATAGTATATTATGAGGAACCAGAATTTATTTAATGTATACTTATATGCGTATAGATAATAGATATTTTAGATTTGGGTTCATATAAATTTATTAACAATGAAGTTATTTTCTTGTTTCGTTTTTATATTTATGCATTAAGAGTGTCGAACGGTATCTGAAATTCTTTGGCAAGAAGAGAGCTTTAATTATCGCTCTGAACGTGAAATAGTATTGATTTTAAAATACTTTTTTTTCGAAACACGAACACTTTTAACAAAATCAGCCAAAATGCTCATCTTATAAATTTCCTATATCCAAAAGACTGTATGAATCCATAGAAAAACATGGTTGCAAAACAAAAAGTAGAAAAGTAATCTAATAACAGCTGCGACTTTGTGCGCCCTGCATGCTGCTGCCATCTGACGGCGGCAGGAGGTAATGTACCTGTCATTATATTACTTTTCGTTTTGCAATCGTGTTTTTGTATGGATTCGCATAATCTTTCGGATTTAGGAAATTTATATAAGATAACGATCTCTAGCTGCTTTTGTAAAAAGTGTCTGTCTTTCTTTATCAATTCTCTCTTAAACAAATAATTTTTTTTTAGAATTTAAAAAAAAATAATTTGTTTAAAAAAAAATAAATTTTCAATTCGCAAAAAGAGAGAAAAGATAAAAAAATTGTTGAATTTTAATTTTTAAGGAAAAATTTGTAAAATTAACTCCTCAATGCCTCCTTAAAAGAATGAATTTCTTAATTTATAAATAAATTTATTTGCTTAAAAAAAAATTTATTTATCATTATGTTATAAAATCAACAATTGTTTATGCTTAGAAATTAAATATTGATTATTGAAATTTAAAAATTTTTTACTATTGATTTTTTCGTGAAAAATCGCGTAACTACTCGATTTTCCAATAAAAAAAATATATATATATATTCATAACAAATAATTTAATTATTTATTAAATATTTTATATTTATTAAAAAGAAAAAAATTAATTTTCTTTAATTTAAATATTACATCTCAATATATGAACAATTTTTTATAATTATTATTTCTTCAATGAGCTCCAGTGATACAAGTTACAATTGAATGAATCGTTTAAATTGAGACGAGTACATCTCTTATCAAAACGGAGCAAGAGGTTGAGGCAAATAAAAAGAGAGTGTACATAAAAAGCTCAAAAAAGTTGAGTGAAAGTTTTTTTTTTATGTATATTGAATATTTATTATAAAATTTTTAATATTTTTGAGAATTATTTTACATTTAATGACCATTTTTTAACCCTTCGGAGCGTTCGTATTAATTTAGCAAAATAATTCATATTTAAAAATTTTTTTTAAAAATTAATTATAGAATAGAAAAAAATATATTTTTTAACTCATGGAATAATTGTAATTTAAACCGAAAAAATTATAAAAATTTTTATTTTCCGAGATATCAGAAACAATTACTTGTTTTTAATTTTTAAATGAATTTTTATTGCTTTGATTTTATTTTTATCTTTATTATCACATGTTTCGCATTTACAGTTTCCTCTCTACTTTTAAATATGCATCACTGTATAGCTCGCTGTATTGAATAAAGTTATAGAAAGAACCTTCGTACTCTCGCAGCTGTTGTTGTTTGGCGATTAACTTCACAAAACAGTCCTTCATATATATATATAAATTTTCTAAGAAATCTGATTTGATTTCAGAACAGTTAATCTTTAGAAAATGTCTTTTGAAGCGACACTAAAATCAGATAAGAAAAAAAAAATTGAATTTTCATAAAATTCAATGAAGAATATTTTGTTTTATCTCAACGCTGAGCAATGTCGGTAGATTAAAATGGTAATTACATTTTTTTTTAAATTAAAAATTTTTTTCAAACATTTTTTCAAATTCAAATCAATTTTTCAATTACAAGAACTTTATTACTAAACTGATAAACAATTTTTTCATACCATTATTTAAAATAAAAAAGAAAAATGATTTTTTTTTAGATGTAATTGATGGATGGAAAAAAATTTAATTCCTTAATATTGCAATGTGATTATGTTTTTTTTTTTAAATGTTTTTCTTCCAGGTAAGTTTCTTATTTCCTGTAATTAAATAGTAAATGATAGTTTTTTTTTCATTATTAGCAAAACAAGATGCAGTTTTGACTGCATGTGGGTAATATGAGAAAGCTTGTTTGACGAGAACGTGTGGCAATTTTATCTCAATTAAATTCTCCAGTTTGTACTTCCGTCCAGACAAAGATACACAAGAGATTATATACATAAGCACATCAAAGGAACATCAAATCTTATCAATTTCATTGTCAAGGCTAACTATATATATATTTTTTTTTCTTATTTCACAATTTATTTTTTAAAAAAATACTTTTTCATTGCTAATCGTTTTATCAAGAATTTATAATAAACAAAAAATACTTTATTTTATTGATGCCTTGTGCCACAAATTTTTTTTTTTAAATATCTCATTGGCGATCCAAATTTGCAAAATTAATTTATTAATTAATTTATTTAATTAATCTAAATTAATTTTACAAAATTAAGATTGAAAAAAAATATTCAAATTAAAATATTACTACGTCTTTGAAAAAAAGGTTATCCGCACTATAAATTTCTTTTTTTAACACAAAAAAAAAATTATTATTTTGTTCGAAAAGATAAAATTTTACGCTCGACTCATTCTTTTGAATCGAAAACACGATATTTCGAAACTGCAAAAGTACAATGTATTATTATTATTAACAAAGCAGCATTAACAGTGCATTGACGTTAATAAATGAATTAAAGTAACGTCATTTAACTGATAATGCATTCAATTTATTTCTCTAAAACCTTGAAACCGATGACTAAATATAATCTATTTTCAAACCGATCAAAGTTCATTATCTGAATAAACTGCTACTTCCTCAACTTTATATTATCTTTCTCTCCTTTTCATTTCACAATAATTTTACAATTAAATTAACCGATAAAAATTTATTTTCCATATATATAGCTAGAAAGATATTTTTTCTTTATTAATTTATAAATAAAATCATTTGTTTAAAAAAAAAATGTATTTTTGAATTTCTTTTAAAAATTTAATAAATAATTTGTTTACAAAAAAATTAAATTTTAAATGGCAAAAAGAGAGAAAAAAAAATTGTTAAATTTTAATTTTTAAGGAAAAATTTGTAAAATTGACTTGTCAATGCCTCCTTAAAAGAATGAATTTCTTAATTTATGAATAAATTTATTTATTAATAAAAAATTTGTAAAATTTAAACCTCACTGCCTCCTTAAACGAATGAATTTCTTAATTTATGAATAAATTTATTTATTAAAAAAAAAATTGTAAAATTGACTCCTCAATGCCTTCTTAAACGAATGAATTTCTTAATTTATGAATAAATTTATTTATTAAAAAAAAATTTGTAAAAAATTGATTCTTCAATGCCTCCTTAAAAGAATGAATTTCTTAATTTATGAATAAATTTATTTTTTAAAAAAATTGTAAAATTAACTTGTCAATGCCTCCTTAAAAGAATGAATTTCTTAATTTATAAATAAATTCATTTGTTTAAAAAAAAACAAATTTTCAATTGGCAAGAAGAGAGTAAAGAAATAAAAATTTGTATTTAAAAAAAAATTTTATTTATCATTTTGTTATGAAATTAACAATTATTATGTTTCTAGGGCTCTTACAATATTTGGATTATCTTCTGCTATAATTCATAAGTATTTTACATATTTTTTCGTTTCAACATGTTTTTGCAATTTTAACCCTAAAAAAATAGTTACTTTTCAATTAGCAATTTTTTTTTCGAATTTTTGGAAATATACCTATAAAATTACTCTTCTTTTGAAAATTTAAATAAATGTAATTTTAAAAAAATACTTACCAAAATATACTTAATATAATTCACATTCACATAAATAATTCATCTTCAAAAGTATAAAAAAAAATACTATACATTTTTAAAAATTATATTTAAAATTCACTTTTAGTTATCATTCTTTTTTTTAAACAAATGAAAAAACTTTTAAACGTTAAAAAATACGAAATCATGTCCTTGTTGAAAATTTGAAAATTTTTATTATACCACGTGGTCTGAAGAAACTTTAAAACAAACATTTAATAATAGGTTATATTCATAGACACAGCACCGAATTAAAAAAAAACAATTCAATTACAATTCTATAAAAACTTAATTAAAAAAAAATTTTTAAGTTGTCTTTTTTTCATAACGAATTATGTCTGCTTTACATATATATATATTATTCAATGATATTCAAACGGAAGTAAACAATTGTGAGCAGTTACTGTGACCCTATTTTTATTCTACATGTTAATTTCACTCTTGACGCACTTAATTTTTATCAATTTAACTCTCTCAGACAAATGAATAAAGCAAAATTATAATAGACAATAGAAAATAAATTTAAAAAAAAATGAATCATGCATATATATTATTTTTTGTTGTTTTATTTTATACCTGAAGTGCATGGTGAAAGTAGAAAAGAGACAACAATGAGGTAACAAAAAAATCCTCGATCACGCCACATATTTTTTTTTCCCCTCAAGTCAATTTTACAAAACACACATATATGTATATGTATATATATATAACTCTCACATAATAAGGGTTAGGTAAAGAACTTTTTTTAACAAAAGAGAAAAAAAACACATTTCAATTTTTCAAAAGTTTATTGGAAAAATAATTATCACGTGGAATTAGAAAAAAAAATAATTTTTTTTTTGTTGAAATTTTCAAGAGATTTTAAAGAGCATTACTTTGGTAATGCAACCAACTCTCACTACTTTTGACAGATAAGTGATACAATGAGCCGCATTCGCGTGCAATCATGTGTTTACAACGCCACCATTTGCAATTTTCGAACTCTTCCTTGACAAAGTTATGAAAATTTAAGGGGAGTTTAGAGCATGAAATATAAGAATAGAATAGAGTACTTCAAGTCTGTTTAAGTTCGATGGGTGGGGGATTCAATATGGCCGAATACAGGAGGACAACTTAAAATTAAGGTCATGTGATTATTTTCACATATTATAAATATTCTCCACAAATTATTTTTCGCAAAATCATAAATTGAGCTAAATTTTTTTTTGAAGAATTCAAAAATAGTATAAGAATTCGTTGTCATGTGCCAAAAATTAAATTAATATATTTTATCAAAAAAATTTATTCTTAAAAAATGACTTATTCGTGAAAATTCCCTGTCGGATTGTATGATGCCAATGCTCCACGAAGTTCGCAGAGCATTCGTGGAACACGAGATTGAGATTGAAATTCTGTCTAAAATGTATTAAAAAAAAATGATGAAATTGATAGTATAATTATTAAAATCAATAAGTTTTATGCATTTTAAGATAATTATTGTTCAATAATTATTACAATTTAATGTTTTTATTAATATCAATCTATTACAGTTTATTATCAACATTTGTCGATAATCAATTGGGATCGGCTAAACTACAATACGCCATCTGGTGGGGACCCATTCTCTCCCTCCATTTTCTTTCTTTGTCTCTCTTCAATTAATAGGTTAGAAAGAGTAGAAAAAACAAAATGGAGGGAGAGAATGGGTCAAAGTTACTAGATTGTTACTAGACCACCGTTCCCAATACAGCCACGCTTTTTAGCAGGTTAGTGGCAGCACTCTAAGTAAAATCTAAGTAAAATTTAACTTTAGAGGTTAATGTTGCAAAAAAAAAATTTTTTTATTAACAATATTGTTGAAAAAAATTTATTTTAAACGTAAATATTGGTAAAAAAAATTCAATATTTAAACAAACATATTGGTGAGAAATTAATTTTTTTATCAAAAATATCGTTAAAAAAACAAATTATTTTTTCAAAAATATGGCTAAAGAAAGATTAATTTTTATTTATTTATTTAATATAATAGTGCATTTTTAAAGGAAATATTCACGAAAAAAATAAATGCTTTATCAAAAAAATTAATTTTTTTTGATAAAATAGGTAATACATTTTTTCACAAATTATTTCCGTTTAAAATTAATTTTCTTCAACTTTTTTTTGATAAAAAAATAAATTTTTGTCACCAAATTTTCCATAAAAAAAAAATTTTCATCAATATTTTTGATTAAATAATAAATTTTTGTCACCAATATTTCCGTTTAAATTCAATTTTTTTCACCAACATTTTTTTTATTAAAATATTAATTTTTTTGATAAAATAATATATTTTTTTACCAATATTTCCGTTTAACAAATAAGAGTTTTGCTTTAACTAAAAAAAATACAGAAAAAATTTAAAGAAAGAAAAAAAAAGTGCTGCCACCTACCTGCTAAAAAGCGTGGCTGTATGCGATTATCGACAAATGTTGATAATAAACTGTAATTGATTAAAATTAATAAAAACATTAAATTTTTATAATTATTGAACAATAATCATCTTAAAATGCATAAAACTTATTGATTTTAATAATTATACTATCAATTTCATCATTTTTTTTATACATTTTAGACAGAATTTCAATCTCAATCTCGTGTTCTACGAATGCTCTGCGAACTTTGTGGAGCATTCGCATCATACAATCCGCCAGGACTAAAATCGTATTATCGCCATATTGAATTTTCCTTAAATATGCAATTTTTTAAAAATATATTTTTTAATAAATTATTAATACTCTGGCGCAAAACAGGGATTTCTTATAGTATTTTTTAAGTTCAGATTTCTTTGAAATAAAGAAATCATTTTTTTAAAATCACCTTTTGAAACAAAGATGAAATTTGTTTGAATTAAAAAAAGTTTTCTTTGCTTTTTCGAAAAAAATATTTTCCAGTGTTTTGAATTACATATGTAACCTCACTTGTCGAAGTTCGTATTAAATTAATTAAATGTCTTTAAAATAAATTTTAAAGTGTTTCAAATATATTTTCAATTTTAATATATTTTAATAAATTTTAATATATATGTATTTTTAATATATTTTAATCAAAATACGAACATATATAAATTCCCAAAATGAACTAAATATATTTTTCATTTAAAGAAATTTGAGCAATAAAATAAAAATTTATTTCTTTGATTCATCAAATAAAAAATTTTGTAAAATCAAAAAAATGTTTCTTTGAGTCAACAAAAAAAAGTAAAGAAATTATTTATAAATCAAAAAAAAATCTTTTAGATCATATAACAATGTTTTTTGATAGGATCATTATCCCCCGATCTACAATGCGGACATAAAATTTTGGAATTGTTAATTTAACATATGCTTAAAATTAAATCAATGACAATTTTTATGATTTAAAAATTAATTTATATTATTTTTTTTAAAAGGATTTTGATATAAAATTCTGAAATATTGTTTGCCTCTAGGTCAATAATCTTTTATTTTACTATTTAACTTTTCAATCATTAAGCAAATTAATGCATTATTTATTCAGTTGTATCATATTTATATTTAATTTAATAAATGACAATTTCAGCATTTTATATATCGAAATGCCCCAATATATACATATATATAATTGCCAATATTTCAAAGAAAAAAAATTAAAAATGATATTTTATAATTCATTTAGTTGAAATTTCAATGTAATTTTATAAAATTATTTTATCCCACAAAAGAACAAAATTTGTATAAACAATCATAAAGGTAAGATCTTAATATTCATTATTAAAATAAAAATACAATTGAAAATAAATAATAATAATAATTTTTTTTAGTTACTGTAATCTGCTTATATCTGCTCGACATATACATCACTAAAAATCTGTTGCATGATGAAAGGGGAAAGATAATGAAAAAAATATTAATTCTGTGAATATATTTTTTCGACATATTATAAATACTAAAAAAGGATAAAATTTTGAAATCACTTAATGCAAAATGAATAATTCAGATTTCTTCATTAGCCCTTTTCAGACAGATCATTTTATTTCAATTTTTAGATCAATAAGTATTTTAACTAATATTTTCTATCAAGAAAAATTAATGACAGAAAATGATAAATATAAACCAATTCCTGTTGTAAATAGTCTCTGTGAATATTTAAATAAAAATAATAATAATGAAATGTCAACTATTACTCTTGGTAAGAAATTATTAAATAATACTGAATTTTATGGATCTAGAGAAAATGAAACTATTGAATATGAATACGCGGATGCAATGTTTGACAATATTATTGCAACTGTTGTATTTTCAAAATTTGGCAATACATTTGGTTATTTAGCAGCAATAGTGAATTCAACAAATAATTTAACATTATCGTTTATAAAAAGAAAAATAAACATCGATCTTGTCGAACAAAATTATTTAAATCAAGATTACACATTCTCCAAACTCAGCCAATTGTCAGTGACGCGAATAATGGAGAAATTGATTTTTCCCCTATTTCCTGATGTGGGAGAAGAAAAAAGTGAATTGAAAATAGTTGATGTTGATTATATTTATGCTCAAGCTGGTTTAATGTTTGTTCGAAGTGCACAAGTAAAGGAAAATATTTCATTTTATGAATATATAACAATTTCACAAAGCATTCAACATGGAGTATTTCTGAATCAATTAAATCAAACTGCATTGAAGATTTTTCAACTTCCTGCACTTTTGTACTATACAGACAAAAATAGAGATTTAGGAAGAATTGATATTCTTTTGAGTGACAACGAATTTTGGAATAAAGTTTACAATTATCTTTTCTCCAATTTAGATGCAGTGAAACAAAATATTAGCGATATACAAAAAAGAAATCCAGTTTATAATTTTGAGAAAGCACTATTTGGTTATAGAAATCGTACAGAATATGCAGAGTACATTATTAGACGTATGTGTCCATTGGCTGATGAATCGGAATACGAAACAGAAGTTGAAAAATACAAATACAATAATGATGATTACTATTGCAAGACAGATGGTTTTCATATGCCAGACATTAATAAATTATTTGCAGATCAAAATCAATTTATTGCCAATCTTTATTCTTACGTGGAGAAAAAATATCTCGAAGAAATATTTAGCGATGAATTAATAAAATTTATCCAACAGAAAAATGTGATTATACATCCACTTGAAATTAAAAGAAAAGGAAAATGTGATTTCAGATGTCGTGCACTGACACCACAATTGAGAAGTGACACTACTCTATTTCAAATTTCAGTTAATGGTTCAGATCCATATCTTTATGCTCTGATACATACGGATGATACAAGGAGTTTACATAACGCTGAAAGCAATCAGGATTTATTTATGGAGAAAATAGGTTTACATAAAAAGACAAAATTCACTGTTTCATCGTCTAAAGAACCGCTTAAATATCATTATGAAAATTTTGACAAGCTGCTGACAAATTTAGTTGAACCGAGAAGATTGGAATTTTATAATCATTTACATAATTTGGGTTATGAATCAACGACAAAAGAATCAATTGTGGGATTTTTGAAATATTTAATTCCATTTTACACGTGTTCTGAGGCAACAAAAAAAGAAACAGCTGTGATTGCAGCTTGCGCCTGTATTATTGATTCATTGGTATTAATTCCATTTTTTGGTCAAGTGGCTAGTACGGGATTAAAATTTTTCAATGCAGCATTAAGACCACTGTTGGCTAATTTTTCTTCTGGTTTGAAAGCATTTACAATTGGTCAATTTGTTGGTGTAACATTAAGAAATATTGTTGGAGAAACTGCAAAAGCATTTTCTAAATTAGTTACAAAAGAATTATTCCGAGACATTGGAGTATCGATTCTACGTACTTTAGATCCAGGAATTGAATTATCGTACACTTTAGGAAAAGCGGGATTAACATCAATAAGTAAATTTTTCAATCTAATTGGACAAAAATTATCATTGAGTAATGTGATTAAATCTTTAAAAAAAGTAATAGAACCATCAGTTACACGAGTTGGTGATTTTTTGAATCGTAATGTTTATGTTAATACCTTTACAGGTAAAGATGGTTATGGTGTGAAATATTTTAAACTCAATGATAAGACAGTGGAATTAAGACGTGTTTCTGGTTATAAGAATGAAGTACCAGTTGTTTTAGTTAGTAAATCTGATGAGAAAAAAATTTACCAATTAATTGATGTTGATAGTGAAACATTAAGAGCAACAAGATGGGAAATGGGTGCAGACGGTATTTTACAGATGGAAATCAAACCATTTGCAGTTCGTGTAAAAACAATCCAAGTCGAAGGACTCAGCGGTAGAGGACGTCTAATTAATCCTAGAATAAGAATAAAAATTCAATTACAAAAAACAAGAGGAGAAATTCTAAGCGAATGGAATAATCGTTTAGATGAAAATCAAATCACAAATGTTTTGAACAATTACGTTGTTGAAGATCCAACATTACGAACATCTATTTTCGAATATCTTGAAGCACACCAAGAATTACCGGAGTGGATTAAATACTATAAATTAACAAATGTTAAAAATTATGAAGTACTAAGATTTAATAGTTATGTTGAGGATATTATTTTAACTGAAGAAGAAGCATTTGCTCGTGTTTCGGAATTATTTAAAAAAACCTATAGATCAGAATTTATTGAAATTAATCCCTACGAAATGTATGAATTGTATCGAAAATTTCGTCTTCACAGTATTTTGAATTATGATGATTTTTGTGCAATCGGAAGTTACATACGAAATGGTCCTGAAAGAGCTCTATTAGAATCACCCGAAGGATGGTTTATTCAAAATGCATTTAATAAATTGGCTATGAGATTTATTGATTTTCCCGCATATGATGCACCAAGAATATTTTATAAATCTGAACAAGTTAGTTCTGATGTTTTTCAAACATTAAAAAAAGGAGAATATAAACAATTTAATTTTCTAACGAATTTAGATTCTGATTTATCTCATACTATGAATAATATTAGAAGAACAATTATTCCCACTATTGAGACTGTTAATTATAATATTTTTTATGAAATTATTGTCGATAATCCCTATATTATTGTGGATATTGAAAAATTATTATCTGAAATTAAAATATCAGCAGTGGCACTACCTAACACTGAATTTGTTATTGATGATGTAATTTATTATGCATATATAGAAAATACTATTGTTTATAAAGTAACTATTAAAAATACTCCAATTAGTAAATCAAAATGGATAGCAACTTTAAATCAAAATATAGAAATGTTGAATGAACGTATTAGTACTTATAACTCTGTTATAGATGATTTTGATGTTAATTTACTTAATTAATTTTAAATATTATTTTTCATTGGAATTTAATAAATAATATTTTTTGAATTCTATTTAAAGAATTTTTTTTATAATTAATATAATATATAAAATTTTTTATAAAAAATTCAAAAGCATATATGCCAATGAAAAATCATTTTGAAATTAATAAATTAAATGTCTCTGTAAAATCAAAAATTATTTTTTGTAAAACTTTTAATTTCATAGATTTTCAAAAAAAATGTCTTATAAAAGTTTTAATTTTTTATTTAAATTCTAATATATTGTTATCACTGTATAGATAGAAATTTATTAGTATAACTTCTATTTGAAAATGATAAAGTAAATAATATCCACCAATAATTTCGATATTATAGAATAAAAGAATTTTAAATATAAATAAATGATCAAAGATAAATATTTATTTACATCAAAAAAAATTTTAGTTCGTTTAAATAAAAATTTTATTGAGTCTCGTACGAGCTATCGTCGAGTGTGGTTGTTTTTCGGGAGAGCTCCTGTTTACATTTGTGAATTTGCTTGTACTTATAGACTTATTGTTTGAAGGTTTCCTTAATATTATTGCTTTGAAGAATTCTGGAATTAAAGTTGCTAAGGTGCATTATTTTTTGTGGTGGACTATATTAACATATGGAAAATTCTTTGTTTTTTCTTTGGTCCTATTCTTGTGCACGTTTTTGAATTCTTGAAAGGCTGATGCTTTTGTGGAATGCAGTTCTGTGTTTTATTTTTTTGTGGATTTTAAAACTTAGTGTATATTTTTATTTATATGTCTCGATTTTACAAGTGCTTTGTTTTTATTAAACTGAATCCAGTGTCGTTATTGAGTGGCTTACAGTCTTGATATTTACCTTCAGTTTCTTTGGTTGTGTTTATCTACTGTCCTTGACAATGGCTAATAGTGATGAAGAGAGATGGAATAAATTAATGACTTCGATTAATAATCTTACGCAATCCCATGTTGATTTACGTTCCGAAATTCAAACGTCGAATGGTCTTGTCGAATCATTTTCAACAAAATTAAATGACTTTGAAAAAAGACTAGTAAGCAATGAAAAAATTCTTACTGCCTTGGGGAACAACATTAGATCTAGAAATGTGGTTCTTTTTAAATTGGAAGATTCGATTGATATAAATAAGAATATTTTTTCTGCTACTATGAATATTTTTAAAAGAGTTGGACTGGAGATTCCTGAGGTCGCCATTGACGATATTTTTCGCCTGGGAAAATCCCCTGGAAACCGTCCTGTGTTGATAAAATTTATTTCAGCGAGATGGGTTAAAAAGGTTTTTTCGAAGGTCAAGGAAATTCGAGCCTTAAATTTTATAATTACCAACGACCGACCTATGGAGGAAAGAGAGAAACGACGTAAATTGTTGCCTCTCGTACAGCAAATTCGGGAGTCGGGTCTGGATGCTTCCCTAAAAGGGAGTGAGATATGGCTTAATGGTGCTGTTCTGACCAAGGAAAACTTGGACCGTTTAGTGTCCTCTTTGAATCCGTCTCCCGCCAAGCTGCTGAATAATCATTCAAATTCGGTCAACGAGAAACTCCCTTCTTCTGGGACACCCTTGGAAGACTCTAGCAAGAAAAAAAGAGGTCGTCCTCCTAAGACTCCTAAGTCTTCTTTGAACAAGAGACCACTCAATCTCGAATCTCTCGATGATTATTTCAGCCCACCTTCCGAACTTTCTCAGGGTACTTCGAACCCGAAGAAAATCTGTCTTACTGTCTCGGAGAAGCGGTCCAGTGATCTGCAGTAGCAATCAGAGTTTCGAGTTTCTGATGAAAGCGAGCCCTTCCTTGAGAAATCATCCCTTTCGTCACCCGTTTCAATTCAAGCAAAACTAATCTTTTGGAACGCGCATGGTATTGGCAATATTTCCGATGTCGCCGACACTCTACAGGCTGCGGATATTCTCTGTTTATGTGAAACATGGTCTACTAAAACGGATTTGAGATTTAATCTACTTCCCGACTTCGATACAGTAGTATCTCCGGCTGTTAGATGCAGTGTTCACGGCAGAGCCAAGGGAGGTCTTTTTATTGCTTTGAACTCTAAATTTTATAAGGTGAAAAAATTATCTATAGATTTAAATCACATTTTTGTTAGAATTCAGTCAAATAATGAAGTTTTTATTTTGGGTTTAATTTATTTTCCACCGGACAATGATTTTAAGGATTTTTTTGATGGTCTTAATTTGACCTTGAGCCTTATCACTGAAAAATATCCGGATATGCCATTTGTTTTGGGGGGTGACTTTAATTGTAGGGTTGGTCTATTAAATCAATTAAACCCCGACATTTTAAATCAATTTTCTATTTTTAACTACGAGAGACTTTCAAATGATGTAATATCTACTTTTAAGGGAAGATGTTTTGTAGATTTGATGGAGTCGCATAATTGTGTATTGTTGAATGGACGCTCACCGAATGATTCACCGGCAAATTTTACATTTGTGGGAGCACAGGGTTGTAGTATTGTAGATTTGGTATGGTGCTCCTTAGACTGTCTGTCTTTGTTCGATGACCTTCGGGTCTTACAGGTTCCCACCCTCTCAGACCACCTGCCAGTTGCTATATATTTCAGAATTTTTCAGTCAAAGGCTTTGCTATCAGAAGATAATTTTGGAAAACTTTTTTTTGATGTATATAAAGCCGAAAATTTTACTTCTGCGATGGCCTGGAGGGGGGAGGTTGGAAACTTGAATTGCAGTATAGATACTCTGAATCTTGTTTTGACATCTAGTATTACGAATGTAGCGAGAGAATTGGGCATGATAAAAAAATCTTGTTTTTCTAAAAAAGCAAGACAAAAACCTTGGCTAGACTCTGAGTGCAAAGATGCAAAAAAATGTGTTTTTATAGCGTTAAAACAAGCTAAACTTCAAAATTTTTCGATTGACTCCAAATTAATTTTTCTTGAAAGAAAACGCGAGTTAAGAAAACTATTGCGTGAAAAAGAGAGGAAATATCGTAAAACCTTAATTGATAAACTTGTAAATTGTAAACAATCACAACAATTTTGGTCTATTGTTAACTCTGTGAAGAAAAGTACCTCTCAAGTTTCTAGTATCGATCTCCCTACTTGGTTTTGTTATCTTAGTTCTAATTACCCTTCGAACATTAATTCCTCTGCAGATACGTCTTTTCTGAATATTTCTCACCCTATTTTGGATGAGGGTATTACTACTGATGAAATTTTCTCGAGCTTAATAAAATGTAAGAACGGAAAGGCCCCTGGTGTCGACGGAATTGGGTATGAGTTTTATAAGAATTTGCCTCAAAATTGGTTGCTCTTCATGGAGCATTTATTTAACAGAATTTTAACTGAGGAATCGGTTCCTAAAGATTGGGGTAAATTGTCTACATCCATGTTGTTTAAGAAGGGGAATGTTTTGGACCCTAATGATTACAGGCCGATCACACTGGTAAATACTGTTGTTAAGATTTTTACGCAAATTATTTGTGATCGACTTGTATCGTGGGCGTCGGAACTGTCTCTTATCCCTGAATCTCAATCAGGTTTCAGGAAGGGCAGAAGTTGTCTTGACAACCTTTTTGTATTGAACGCAATTATTCAAATTCATTTAAGTAAACCGAAATCTGTAGTTTTTGCCACTTTCGTCGATTTCAAGGGGGCTTTCCCTTCAGTGTCACATCAACTCCTTTGGAATAAATTGCATCGTCTGGGTTTGAGTTCGAGGATTATTAGAGTTATTCAAAGTTTTTATTCTATCGCGTCTGCTTGTATTAGAACCAGGGAGGGATGTACTGATTACGTCAGAGTTTCAAGGGGAGTGTTGCAGGGCGAGATTTTAAGTCCCTATTTATTTATTTTATTTATAAGCGACTTGGAAAAATATCTTTTAAATTGTAACTGCAGAGGACTTTCTATTGATAACTCGAATGAGATATTAGTTTTGGGCTACGCCGACGACTATGTTTATTTGTCCGATTCTTTGATCCAAGCTATTAATAAGTTGGAGTCTCTGTATCAGTATTGTAAAGAAAACGATCTCACTGTTAACATAAAAAAAACAAAGATGGTAATTTTTACTAAATCGGGAAACGCAGCTGCAAACAGATTTAAATCTTTTAAGTTTGGGCCCAAAGAGCGTATACAGGTGGAGAAACAATATGTGTACTTGGGGGTCCCCTTCTCGGCTTCTGGCTCTTTCTCCCCTGCTGTGGATAGAGCAGTTAGTGCGGCAAATATGGCAATTGGTAATATTATGAAAATAATTTTTTCTGTTGGTGCTGAATCTTGGGATACTTATAGTAAACTTTTTCAAAGCCTTGCTGTTAGTATATTAATGTACGGTGTCCAGACTTGGGGTCTGGGCCATCTTGATAAAATAGATAAGGTTCAACTTTCCTTTTTTAAGAGACTTCTTTCTTTGCCCAACAACACTCCAGATTATGCTGTAAGGCTGGAAACTGGCTCTTCCCGTTTGTCTTGCAAAGTCTTATCTCTAATACTGAACTGGATTTGTAAAATTTCTAAAATGAATTGTTCTAGGCTACCCAGACAGTGTTTTAAGAAATTGAGATTGCTGGCACTCAGGAATCCGGAATGCAAATCAAATTGGTTTGTGCAGCTAGGTGCATCTTTTGGGGTGCCTGATTTGGTCGATAGATGGTCCGACCTCACTCTGGATTCTGTGGAACTCATAAAAGACTCTATCTTACAGGAATATGACAATTATTATAAGACACTCGATATTAAGCATCGCTTTGAGTCGAAGAGTCTTTTGTTATACCCTCAACTTTCTATTAACTTTGACACTCAGCATTATTTAATTTCTCAATCCCCTTTGAAGGTCAAAAGAATTTTTGCTCAGTTGCGTTTATTAAACAAACATGTCCATAGAGTAAATTTCGGTAAATTTGTGTACAAGTTTAGCTTAAATGAGAGCTGCACTTCTTGCCGTGGAGAGGAAGACACTTTCTTCCACATTTTAGTTAATTGTCCTTCATGTGCACATTTGTGTAAAGCTGCTTTTCCCGAGGTCTTTCTTGATTTTAACTTAGAGGTGGGTTGGCTTGCGATTCTATCGTCAACGGAAAATAAGACTGTCAAATCTTTCGTTTATTTTATTGAAAAACTTCTTCGTATGCGTTATAAGCACTCGACACATAACTAAACTAACTCAATAGTTCGCAATTGTTTATAAGTTTATGATGTACTGCGAGTATCTCCACTTGTAAATGCCACATGGTTGTAAACAAGTGAAATAAATATATAAATATATATATAATGTTACACAATAAATAAAAATTTTATTATAAAATTTTTATATATTTACACAAAATGAAAGTTTTATTTAAATTCAAAGAATTATGTTATTTTATAGTTTTATTTAACTGTTATATACATTATATTTTTGTTTTCAGCAAAAATTTATATTTATATATTTATTACATATAATTTTTATTCAATAATTAGAAATTTTTGTTGTAAATATAAATAATTTTTAATTATTTATTAATTAATATTATTTCTAAAAAATGTTTTATTTATATTTATTATTAAATTATTTGTCAAAAAAAAGTTTCACTTTATTATTCATTACAATTAATTTGGTAATTAATTAATTAATTTTTTATTTCAAATAAATTTTTTTCTGATATGTAACGAACAGCTGTTAAAATATTAAGTTTCTATTTCTATAATAATTAAAACATTGATAAAGACATCTTTTACACATATATGTGGTAATTTTTATTTGATCTACAAAGTAGAATATAATTTCAAGGAAGGCTTATATAAATATATATTATTTTTCATGAAATTTTAATAATTTGAAATCAGTTATATACACGTGAAAGAATAATTATTATAACGCATTTTGTAATCGAATTAAAAGACTTACAAGCTCTTATATTCTATTTTATATTGTTTCACTAAATTAAGCAATTTCTTTTTAATCGTAGGTGAGTAAACTGAATTATTTTTAATAATTACATTTAAAATCGAATTTTTAAAAATTCTTCCGTTATTTGAAATCCGACATTTTGAATTTCCAAAATCAGATATTAGATTCTCAAAAAAAAAAAAAAAAAATACTAATAATAATAATAATAATAATAATAATAATAACCGAATAACTAGTTTCAAGCAACTCCGATGATTTCTTATTGAAAATTCGTTTCCCTTATTGAATCCGCAATTTGGAGTTTATGGTTGGTTTCCATTGTCCCCACTCGCCATTTGTCATAATTCTCGTTAACTACCGCACCCTGCTCTAGTAAAAATTTAGTGACTTTATTGTTAAAATTAAAAGTTACTATAAAATCACTAAATTTTTACTAGAGCAGGGTGCGGTAGTTGACGAGAATTATGACTTAAGGCCTGAGCAGAAGAGAAACCCCTATTGTAAATTCTCGTATGAAATCCCGTATAAAATCACTTATGGTTTCTCATATGAGATACTACATGAGATCTTACGAGAATCCTATATGGAAACTCATGACTCATGAGACAAATCTTATGTGTCCATATAGAATTCTATATGAGATCTCACATAGGATTCCACATGGGAATATGTTGTAGTTATTTAAAAAAAAAAATATGAGACATATTTTAGGTTTTAAACACAAAATATTTTTGCTTTATATTGGGATCCGAAATCTTGTGTAACTACTCAACCCTGAACCCACTTGCGGCAACCATCTTGCTGTTTTGTCTCTTTCTTTATACATATGTTAGACAGAGACAAAATAAAAAATGGCTACCGCAAGTGGGTCGACACCAGATGGCGTATCGCAGCTCTACGGTTCCCAATAAAATGAACTCAAAATTTTGTCCAATTTTACGTATCTCTTACCGTTTTTGAGATATTCACAAATCTTATTTTTCAAATTTCGATCCCATAAGGGATCCTATATGGAATCCTATATGGACACTGATGAGATCTTATATAAGAAACCATAAGCGATCTTACAAAGGATCTCATATGTGAATTAACAGTAGGGACATAACCGGAATCCACCGGAATCGTAATCGTAATCGTAAACGCAACCGGAAGAATAAGTTAGAGAAGGACAAACAATCTATCTATCCTTCTCTAACTTATTATTCCGGTTGCGTTTACGATTACGATTCCGGTTACGTTTCTATTCTGCTCAGGCCTAAATGGCGAATAGGGACAATGAAAACCAACCATATATATTGTTTTTAGGTTAATATATCATAATAAATAATGCAATTATTGGTTTGAATTTATTTTACAGCAAATTAAAATTAACTTACACGTACCTTTTGTGACCAAAAAATTTTTTTTTTCAGAACTTGGATTAAAATGATGATAATTAGAAAAATCTATTAAAAACAAATATTATTTTCCAAAAAAAAAATAACATAAAAACATGAATAGTTCAGACTTTTTTATCACACCATTGAGAAATGTTGATTTTTTATCAATATTCAATTCAATAAGTATTTTAAGTACAATTTTCTTTGATGATAAATTATTGTCCGAGGACAATCCATATAAACCAGTACCAATTGTAAATACACTTTGTGAATATTTGGATAAAAATAATTATAGTGAAAATGCATCAATTGATATTGTTAAAAAATTATTAAAAAACACACATTTTTATGGTGGAAAGGAAAATGAAACACTTGAAATTAAATATGTTGATGCAGAATTAAATAATATTGTTACATCAATTGTATTTTCTAAATTTGGCAATACATTTGGTTATTTATCAGCAATAGTGAATTCAACAAATAATTTAATATTATCATTTTTTAAGAAAAAAATTTTTACCGATTTAGGTAAACAAATATATTTAAATTCTGATTATACAAATTCAACACTAAGTGAATCGACAGTTAAACATGTAACGGAAAAAATTATTTTCCCCCTATTTCCAAATGTTCCCAAAGATAGTGATTTAAAAATAATTGATGTTGATTATATTTATGCACAAGCTGGTTTAATGTTTACTAGAACTAGTCATATTTATTCCGCTAATACAACTTTTGAAGAATTTATCACAATTTCACAGAGTATCGAACAGGGAGTTCGTCTTGGTCATTTAAATAAAACAGCATTGCAAATTTTTCAACTTCCCGCACTGTTACTCTATACACATAATAATCCAGAAATGTTTAAAAATATAAGTTACAATATTATTGTATATGATAAATATTTTTGGAATCTTGCCTTTTATGATCTGTTTGCAGATTTATATAAGGAGCATCAAAATATTTCCAGTATACAAAAAAATAATCCAGTTTATAATTTCGAGAAAGCGCTATTTGGTTATAGAAATCGTTCAGAATATGCAGAGTACATTATTAAAAGTATGTGTCCTCATACTAATGAAACAAATTACGAGGAAGAAGTTAAGAATTATAAATATGATAATGATCAATATCATTGTAAAGCAGATGGTTTTAAATTACCCAATATTAATGAATTATTTGATGATCAAAATCATTTTGTAGCTAATCTTTATTCTTATGTGGAAAAAAAATATGTCGAAGAAGCATTTAGCAATGATTTATTAGCCTATGTAAATCAAAAAAATGTTACTGTTAAACCTGTTGAGATAAAAAATTCAAAATCATGTGGTTTTAGATGTCAGGCATTGGTACCACAATTGAGAAAAGATACAATTTTATTTGAAACAAGTATTTATAGTGGAGAACGAAAGATTTATGCTTTAATTCAACAAGATGGTAATGTCACCATACACAGTGAGGAAAATAATCATGATCAATTTATGGAGACAATTGGATTAAATTCACATATACAATTAGTTGTTGAAGCAAATACAAGAGCATATAAATATCCTAATGAAACGATAGATCAATTGTTGAATAATTTGGTAAAAAAGAGAAGGGATGAATTTTATAATCATTTGAAAACAACAAATCATGATCCAACATTGGGTGAATGGATTTTGGGATTGTTAAAAAATTTTATACCATTTTATACATGTGCTAAGGCAATTAAAACAGAAACACCGATTATTGCTGCTTGTGCATGTATTGTTGATTCAGTGGTATTAATTCCAGTTGTTGGTGTAATGACACAATCGGGATTAAAATTTTTTAATGCAGCACTAAGACCACTATTGGTTAATTTTCGAAATAGTTTAAGATCATTTTCAATTGGTTCTTTTATTGGTACAACATTAAGAAATTTTGCCGTACAAACAAGTAGTGCATTTTCTGGATTAATAAATAGAGAATTATTCCGTGACATTGGAGTAGCGATTCTTCGTACAGTGGATCCGGGTATTGAATTTGCGTACGCTGTTGGTAGAGCTGGTATAAAATCAATTATTAAATGTTTTAAGGTGATTGGAAGAAAAATTGTTGCTTTGAAAGGTGTCATTAGATCGTTAAATAATGTGGTACTACCATCAATGAGAAGTGTGGGTAATTTTTTTAGAAACAAACTATTTGTTAATAGTTTCACTGGTAGTGGTGGTTATGGTGTAAAATATTATCGACTACGATCAGATACAGTTGAATTAAGACGTGTTCAAGGTTATAAGAATGAAGTACCTGTGATTTTAATGAGTGATCCTGATGATAGTAAAAAAATTTATCGTATATTGGATGTTGAAAGTGGTGAGCTAACAGACACAACGTGGGAATTAAATGCAAAGGATATTTTAGTTGTGGAGAAAAAACCATTTACAGCAAGAATAAAAACAATTGAAACAGAGGGACTTAGTGGAAGAGGTTTAATTAGCAATAGATTAAAAATGAAAATAGCTTGGCAAAATATGCAAGTAGAAATATTTGATGATTGGCATCATTTTATTGACGAAAGCTTTCTATCTCACGTGACGTCACATTATATTTTAGATGATGTTAATGTTAGGAATAATCTTCTTCGTTATTTGGATGAGTATAAAATTCTACCGGAATGGATTAATGATTATGAAATAACAAATTTAAAAGATTATCAGTTGTTACGTTATGATGGTCTCGTTCAGAATGTTCCATTAACAGAACAAGGTGCCGTGAATCGTGTTAGGGATTTATTTAAAAATAAATATAGAATCGAAAACACCTTAATGGATCCATATGTAATGTATGAGATTTATAAAAATCAGAAATTAGATAGTATTGTCAATTTTGACGATTATTGTTCAATAGGACATTATATAATGTTTGGACCTGAAAGATCTTTACTACAACGTCCCGAGGGTTGGCTTATTCAAAATGCATTTAATAAAGTTGCGATGCGATATGTTGATTTTCCTATATATCAGGGTTCTAAAACTTTTTATAAAATGAATCAAGTACCTTTAGAAATGTTTGAAACATTAAAACCAGGAGCAATTCAGGAATATGCAAATTTACATAGTTTCGAAAAAGAATTATCAACTTCATTGGAATATTTGAATACAATAAACCGTGATATAACGCATGTTGATGTTTTATATGAAATTATTATTGATAATCCAATGACAGTTGTGGATTTGGAAAAATTAATACCAAATGTGAAACCCTCAGCAGTGGGTCTACCTAATACGAAATATACTATTGAAAATGTTGAGTATTTTCATGTAATTGGAGAACATATTGTTTATAAAGTAACAATGAGGAATACTCCAATTGATAAATCGAAATTTATAGCCAAATTAAATAAAAATATTGATACATTTAATAAACAAATTGCCTCTTATAATAGTATTATAGATGATTTTGATATTGATTTATTATAATTTAGTTGTTTGTAAATGTAATGTTATTAATAAAAATTTTTTATTTCGTTTGACTTTTTTTAAATAATTATATTGTTAGAGTGAGTTACATATTTTAAATGTGTACTGAATAAAAAATTTGTTTTCGATCGATAAAATATGTTAATCATTATTTTTATTCTGTGATCCATAATGTATTTTACAAAATTTGGAATATCTATAATTTCAGTTTTGTTATAAAAAAGAAAAAAATAAATTTATAAAAATTGTGTAACAATAATTTTTACCCGCAAGAATTTCTTTAATTTACTATTTCTTACAAAAATTTTGAATTCATGTTGGATATATAAGACTGGAGCCTATAGAACGGAAGATTTTATAATATAAAATTTTTTATTAAAATAATTAGAAAAAAATTCAAATAATTAATGTGTTATACCATTTTTTTGATTTTCACTGTTTTTCTTTTTTAAATTCAGTTATTTTTAAAAATAACGAACCAGGCGACTGCAGCACCACCTTATTTATATAGCATCGAGTTTCGCCTCTACATACAAATTTCTACATTATCAATGCTCTAAACCAAACTAAACTTTATTCGAGATTCTGACACTGACATTAACACCTGCTATTAAAAACGATAATAACTATAAAAATAATAGTATTGAATTAAATATCACTAATAAATTAATTAATATACAATATTTAGAAACTGATACAGTTGACACAAAATTTTATATGTTTATATTTTCCTCAATATTTTACTTTCTAGAAAGCTAACCTAAAAAAATTTGCTTTATTGATTACAAATTTTATAAATATGAAGAAATTGTTAAATAATTATATTTTAAAAGCAACTTTTTTTGTACATTAAATATCAGATTATTAAATAATCAGATTTTCAATTAAAAAGAAATTCTATAAGATGAATGTGAGTGGGACCTGTGGTGGATGCGGAGAAAATACTTTAGAAATATTTTACCATCTTTTAGTTGAATGCCCTTTTCTAACGGAAGAAAGAAAAAAATATATTTGTAAGGATCAAAATGAATTTACTATAAAGTGCGCCTTTCTGGATATGCTATAGAGAAACCTCAAAACGAAATTATGATGAATTTGTATTGTTACATTAGAGATTTAAGTGAAAAAATGAAGACAAGATAAAGAAATAAAATTGTTAACGGCGGCAACCCTTTGTATTGGCTTTGGTCATAAAACAAATAAATTATCTAATATTAATTAAATAGTAGTTTAAATATTTTTTATTTTATTAAAGGGTGTCGTTCATTGTTTTCATACTATACATTTTTAAATTAGTATTATAAATTCTTTTCAAAGTATTTTTTAATCTTAAACATATGTATTATAAATTTTAACCCAAATCTTTTATTTCAAATTTATTTTGTAACTAAATCTTTAATAAATTCCGATAAAATGTCTTGAAAGTATGCCTATATAGGGTGTCGGTCACTATATACCCGTTACCCTATTTGGTTGCGTCATTTTTTAAATACATTTCGAAATAAAATATATATACGATTTAAGTCGTTTTAATTAAAATATTTTTTTTTATTTAATAATATGTATGAAAATGATATGTATTTTTTTGAGTTCAAAAAGTATTATAAAGTCTAACATTTATAATTATTATTCTATAATAAATAGAAATAATTATTTCATAATATTTTAGAAAAATTTAAATTTATTAACAAATTTTCCATGTCCCTGTAAAGTGTTGTTTATACAGATGTATTTACCTTAACCTTGAGCATTGCTTTTAACTAATTCTTTTTCAAAACTAGTTCGTATGAATTTAATTAACTTTTAATACAGGAATTATGTAAAAATTCTAGGTTATATAAAATATATCGTTGACTTGAAACTAGTGAATAATAATTTTTTTTCGGACACTACTTAATAGCTACATTAAGATACTTACATTTTACGAAAAAAAAAAAAAATTTGGTAACCATAAATTATAACATCAAACTAAGACGAATCCAATACAGGTAAAAAATTATTGCTTTATTATAATATTGAATTTTTTGTTTTAAATTCCAAAATACCTTACAAGATTTTATACATTATACTACAAATAAAAACTTTTATAATCTAAATTTTATAAATCATAAAAATGAATACATTGGGAAAAATTAAAATATTTATATTTTTGCAGAACTGCATTTCATTGTATGAAGAAAGACAATTTCCTGCGAGCATAAAATATTTTCAAAAAACAAATTCATAAAAGGAAATTGATAGAAATTAAATTTCTCTATACTTTAAATGAATTATTAAATTTTAATTACTGGCTACGCAAAATAATGAATAATACAGAATATTTTATCATTCCATTACGAAACGTTGATTTAGTTTCAATTTTCAATTCAATAAGTATATTGAGTCAAATTTTTTATGATGATAATTTATTGACAGAAAATAATCCATATAGACCAATTCCAATTGTAAATAAACTTTGTGAATATTTGCAAGAAAATAATAATGATAATAATGCATCAATTAGTATTGTTAAGAAAATATTAAAAAACACTCATTTTTATGGAGGGAAGGAAAATGAAATTATTGACATTAAATACGCAAATGCAGAGATAAACAATATTATTGCATCGATTGTATTTTCAAAATTTGGCAATACATTTGGTTATTTAGCAACAATAGTGAAATCAACAAATAATTTAACTTTACCATTTTTAAAAATGAAAATTAAAAAAGATCTTCTTGCACAAAAATATTTAGATCAGAATTTAAAATTTTCGCAACTTACCGAAATTTCCGTTAAACAAATAGTGGAAAATTTAATTTTTCCTCTATTTCCCGAACCGCCGGAGGAAAATGAATTGAGAATAATTGATATTGATTATATTTACGCACAAGCTGGTTTAATGTTTACAAGAAATAGTCATATTTATTCGGCTAATACAACTTTTGAGGAATTTATCACAATTTCCCAAAGTGTCGAACAAGGTGTTCATCATGGTCTTTTAAATATAAAAGTATTGCAAATTTTTCAACTTCCTGCTCTCTTGTACTATGCATACAAAAATAGACAAAATGATAGTTTCCACCTTCTTGTAAAAGATAAAGATTTTTGGAATGATGCCTTTTTTGTTCTCTTCTCTCATTTGAATGAGAAACAGGAAATTATTCTAAATCTACAAAAAAATAATTCTGTTTATCTTTTTGAAAAAGAATTATTTGCTTATAAAAATCGTACTGAATATGCGGAATTTGTTTTGAAAATTATGTGCCCCATGGCTGATGACTCCGAATACAAGGAAGAAATTAATAACTACAAAAATGATCCCGATAATTATCACTGTAAAAGAAGGAATAATTTCCTTCTACCGGATATTAATGAACTCTTCTCATCACAAAATAAACATATCGCCAAACTTTATTCCAATGTAGAGAAACAATTTATTGCCGATGCATTTAGCGAGGAGATTATCAAATTTATTGAACAAAAAAATGTTACAGTTTCAATAATCGAAGCAATTCCTAAAAATAGATGTAATTTTAGATGTCAGGCATTGATACCACAATTTACATTGAAAAATGACACGATTCTTTTTCAAACTAACGTCAATGGTGTTGATACAGTTCTCTATGCATTAATTAAAAATAATACCATGATTCTAATTAATAATAAAAATAATTCAAATTTGTTTCTAAACACTCTGGGATTATCAGAAAATACTAAATTCAATGTACCATATGCTAAAGAATTCCTCAAAAAAGATAATCAAACATTTGATACATTTTTGACAAATTTAATTAAACCAAAACGTTTGGAATTTTACAAACGTTTACAAGATCATGGTTACGAATCGACGGGAAGAGAATCTGTATTGGAATTTTTGAAAAATTTCCTACCCTTCTACACTTGTGTTCAGGCAGTAAAAACAGAAACAGCGGTAATTGCTGTTTGCGCCTGTATTGTTGATTCAATTGTCTTAATTCCATTAGTTGGACAGGCAACAAATACGGGTTTAAAATTTTTTAATGCCGCACTCAAACCACTATTATTATACAAAACTGGTTTAAAGGCATTTACAATTGGTCAATTTATAGGCACAACGTTAAAAAATTTTGCCATACAAACTAGTGAAGAATTTTTGAAATTAGTTACCAAAGAATTATTCCTTGACATTGGAGCAGCGATTTTACGTACTTTAGATCCGGGAATTGAATTTTTGTACACATTAGGAAAAGCTGGTCTAAAAGCAATAGTAAATTGTTTTAAATTAATTGAACGTAAAGTAATGTCATTGACAAATGTTTTGACATCGTTAAAAAAAGTATCGCAACCTTCTGTAATTAAAGTGAATACTTTTGAACATCATGATGTTTTTGTTAGTAGCATTAACGGTCAAGATGGTTATGGAGTAAAATATTTGAAAATTAAAGAACAAACCGTTGAATTAAGACGTGTTCAAGGTTACGAGAATGAAGTACCAGTTGTTTTGGTCAGTAAATCTGATAAAAAAATTTATCAAATAATTGATGTTGAAAGTGAAACACTAACGCCAACAAGATGGCAATTAAATGCAGATGATATTTTACATGTTGAAATTAAACCATTGAGAGTTAGACTAAAAACAATTGTTGCAGAAGGACTTGGTGGACGTGGAAGTCTTAATAATTTAAGGCAAACATTGAAAAGGGAAACAGATTTAATGAAGGCTAATGTTATAAGAGAATGGCGTGATAAAATTGAGGAAAGTTTTCTTTCTGATACGTTGAGACAATATGTTTTAGAAGATTCTGATCTTCGAACAAGTGCTCTTGAATACATTCTAATTCATAATAAATTACCCGATTGGATGGAATACTATAAATTGACAAATATAAACGATTTTCAAGTACTAAGGTATAATACTTTTCTAGAAAGTGGTCATTTAACAGAAGCAGAAGCAGTTGATCGAAGTAATCAATTATTCAAAAATAAATATAAATCCAATACAATTGGAATTAATGTACGTGAAAATTTCCAAATTTACAAAATTAATCACCTCCATTGTTATGTTAATTTTGACGATTTTTGTTCAATTACACATTTTTTAAATAATGGTCCTGAAAAATTTTGTTTACAAAATCCCGAGGGTTGGCATATTCAAAATGCATTTAATAAAGTTGCTATGAGATTTATCGATATTCCTGCTTACGATGTTCCTAGATCATTTTTTAAACTCGAAAAAGTTCCTGCTCATGTTTTTTTAACAATTAAATCAGGTCAATTTAAACAATTTCAAAATTACATTAATCTGGATTTAAATCCTTTGGCAATTGTTGAAAATTTAAAAACTATTATACCTGATGGTGTCTCTGTACATATTTTATATGAAATAATTGTTGATAATCCGTATTTAATTATTGATTTAGAAAAATTAATACCACAATCATCGACAGCGGTACTTATACCAAATTTTGAATTTTTAATATCGGATGTTGATTTTTATCATTATATAGATGGAAATTTGGTATATAAAGTAATTTTAAAAAATACTTCAATTAATAAATCCAAATGGATAGCAACATTAAATCAAAATATTGAAAAATTAAATAAAGAAATTCAGGTTTATGATAATGTTCTAAATGATTTTGATGTTGATTTACTGAATTAGAAAAAAAAAATTAAGCGATTTTATTTCTTTTTGTGGTTCAAAAAAATTGTAATTTAAAAAAACATTTCGTTGTATAAATATATATATATATATATATATTAAAATAAATATGTGCATTAACATAATAATTCTCATATTACTAAAATAAATTTAATAATCTACATTCTTTCCTGAAAATCTGATAAAGTCTGATTTTTAACTTTTAATTTAACGATCTAATTGTTATTCCATTTTTGATATGATAAAAAAAAATATATATATATAATAATTTACGAGAAATATATTTATATATACATGTGTTAATAATTTATACTTTGATAATTTGTTACTATTTGATCATTTTTACATTAATAAAAAATATATAATCTCCCAATTCATAGCCAAATGAAAATTGAAATATTATTACCTTAAAAAATATTTGTATACACAAGTGGAAAATATTATTAAATACGCCTCTTAAATAAACTAAAACTGACAACTTATGTTTTGCAAATTGATATTTTTCTATATTTTATTTCGTTATTCATTAAACTAGTACAATTTTAGTTTTTAAAAAAAAACAGAATACAGGTAAGAAAATCATTTTTATTTATAAAAGAAATATAAAATCCCAAAAATAAAATTAGATTATTTGAAATTGATAATAAATAATTTGTTTAAAATTCCGAATACGAGCTATGCTATTTATAATGGATTAAAAATACATTCCAGAAAAAAAATTCTTTGTTTGAAAGAAATTTTCTTTGAATCAAAAAAATTTGTCAAACATTTTTTTTTTTTTTTGTAAAAGCAAAGAAAACTTTTTCTATTTCAAATAAATTTTCATGTTTGATATTCAAAAAGTGATTTAAAAAAAAAGATTTCTTTGTTTCAAAGAAATCTTTATTTCTGGGTGTGTGAGTTAAAAAAAAATTGGGATACGTTAAAGAATTACAATTTTTATTTAAAAATTTATTAATTATTAATTTATTTTTTATTAATTATTATTATTATTTATTATATTATTATATATAATTAATATTATAATAATTGATTAAAATTAAAATTCATTTAAAATTTTAATTAAAAATAATAATAATTATTGCTTAAACAAATATGAAATTTATTATAGTAAAAAGTTATCTTCAATTTAAATATAACTATTTAATTTTTTTTAATTTTATTATAAACCTTTTTATATATTTATTTATATATTTTTTTATATTTTATATTCAATATATTTTACATTTACATTTTTAAATTTATATTTTTTTATTTTTATATTTAAATTTATATTTTTATATACATATTTTTATATTTATGTTTTTATATTTATATTTTTATATTTATGTTTTTATATTTGTATTTTTATATTCATATTTTTCCATAATTATATATTTTTACAGAATTACATTCGACTATGAAGAAATACCAAATCGGATGAATATTTTCAACAATCAAGATCCTTCTTCTTCTGCAAAAAAAAAAAAAATAATTAAATATTCAAAATCTGGTCTTATTTTAATTGCATTAATAATATTTCGTTAATATACGCAAATAACTGTAATGAACAATACCGATTTTTTTATTACTCCCTTAAGATCAGTTGATTTTATATCAATTTTCAAAGTAATAAATATTTTAAGTAACATTTTTTATGATGAAAACTTGTTAACAGAAAATGATCAATTTAAACCAATTCCAATTGTAAATAGTTTCTACGAATATTCAGATAGAAAAAACAATAGTAAAAATGCAATTATTGCTCTCGGTAGGAAACTATTAAATAATACTGACTTTTATGGATCTAGAGAAAATGAAACTATTCAATTTGAATATGTTGATGCAATGTTTGATAATTTTATTCTAACCGTAGTATTTTCGAAATTTTTCAATACATTTGGTTATTTAGCAGCAATAGTGAATTCAATAAATAATTTAACATTACCGTTTGTAAAGAGAAAAATTATGAATGGACTAACTGAACAAATTTATTTGAATCAAGATTTTACAATTTCTAAACTAAGCGAAATGTCCGTTAAAAAAATAACGGAAAAATTTTTATTTCCCTTATTTCCTGATGTGGAAGAAGAAGAAGAAGAAGAAGAAGAAATATTGAAAATAGTTGATGTTGATTATATTTATGCTCAAGCTGGTTTAATGTTTGTTCGAAGTGCACAAGTAAAGGAAAATATTTCATTTTATGAATATATAACAATTGCACAAAGCATTCAACAAGGAGTATTTCTGAATCAATTAAATCAAACTGCATTGAAGATTTTTCAACTTCCTGCACTTTTATACTATACAGACAAAAATAGAGATTTAGGAAGAATTGATATTCTTTTGAGTGACAACGAATTTTGGAATAAAGTTTACAATTATCTTTTCTCCAATTTAGATGCAGTGAAACAAAATATTAGCGATATACAAAAAAGAAATCCAGTTTATAATTTCGAGAAAGCGATATTTGGTTATAAAAATCGTACAGAATATGCAGAGTACATTATTAGACGTATGTGTCCATTGGCTGATGAATCGGAATACGAAACAGAAGTTGAAAAATACAAATACAATAATGATGATTACTATTGCAAGACAGATGGTTTTCAAATGCCAGACATTAATAAATTATTTGCAGATCAAAATCAATTTATTGCCAATCTTTATTCTTACGTGGAGAAAAAATATCTCGAAGAAATATTTAGCGATGAATTAATAAAATTTATCCAACAGAAAAATGTGATTATACATCCACTTGAAATTAAAAGAAAAGGAAAATGTGATTTCAGATGTCGTGCACTGACACCACAATTGAGAAGTGACACTACTCTATTTCAAATTTCAGTTAATGGTTCAGATCCATATCTTTATGCTCTGATACATACGGATGATACAAGGAGTTTACATAATGCTGAAAGCAATCAGGATTTATTTATGGAGAAAATAGGTTTACATAAAAAGACAAAATTCACTGTTTCATCGTCTAAAGAACCGCTTAAATATCATTATGAAAATTTTGACAAGCTGCTGACAAATTTAGTTGAACCAAGAAGATTGGCATTTTTGAATTATTTAGAATTGGGTTATGAATCGACGACAAGAGAATTAATTATGGGATTTTTAAAATTTTTTATTCCATTCTATACATGTGTTGAGGCAACAAAAAAAGAAACAGCTGTAATTGCAGCTTGCGCTTGTATTATTGATTCGTTGATATTAATTCCATTTGTTGGTCAACTGGGTAGTACGGGATTAAAATTTTTCAATGCAGGTTTAAAACCACTTTTGACTAATTTTCATTTTGGTCTGAAATCATTTACAATTGGTCAATTTATTGGTGTAACATTAAAAAATTTTGCCCTACAAACGAGTGAAACTTTTTCTCAATTAATTACCAAAGAATTATTCCGTGACTTTGGAGTATCGATTCTTCGTACTTTAGATCCGGGAATTGAATTATCATACAAATTGGGAAAATCTGCTATTAAATCACTAAGTAAATTTTTTAGTCTAATTAAACAAAAAATAAAATTATTACCAAATGTACTAAAAGTGAAACAATGGGTAAATTTGAAAATTGGTACCTATCGTGGTTATACAAAATTTGTTGATACTTTAACAGGTAACGATGGTTATGGTGTAAAATATTTTCACTATAGAGAAAAACACGTTGAATTAAGAAGTGTACGTGGCTATAAAAATAAAGTACCAGTTGTTTTGGTAAATAAAAAAAATTTTTATCAAATGATAAATCTTGAGACCGGAGAATTAAGAAGCAAAAAATGGATGCTAAATGTCGATGGCGTGTTGGCTCCTGCACCAAAATCATTGAGAGTTCTTTTGAATATTATTAAAATCGAAGGTCTCAGTGGTAGAGGATTGATAGCTGATAATGCAAAAAGAGCAAAAAATTACCTATCTCTATTGGAAGAAAGAGAAAATTGTATTGAAATTATAAAAACATTTATGGACGAAGAAGAGGCAAGGGAAATTGTACGTCATTATATATTTGATGATGAAAGAAGAAGTTATTTGGATTTTGCCAATGAATGGAAATTAACAAATTGTCAACCCGATTGGAGTTATCGTTATAGAATAGAAAATGTTCAACTTTATGAAACATTGAGATACAATCAATTTGTTGAATCGAAATTAACGGAAAATATTGCAATTCAACGTGTTAGGGATTTATACGGTGATTATTATATGAATAGTATTAGTTTTACAGATCCAAGTTTATTATTTCAGTATTATAGTAAAAGAATGTTGTACAGTTGTGTTTCATTTGAAGATTTGTATTCTTTTGCAAATTTCATCACCAATAGATTTTCATACATTAATTTATATTCAACTGAATCGTTATTAATTCGAAAAGCAATTTATCGAATTGCACTTCGACAAATTGATCATAGTGGAATTGTAACGCCTTTAACATTTTATAAATTAGAATCAAAAAGTTCGGAACATTTTACAAAACTTTTGCAAGGTAAAACATTGGATATAATGGAATTTACTGTTTTTAATTATGATTTGCCTAGTGCCACTGATTTTTATTCAAATGAAATGAATTATAATAATGTTAATACAAAAATTTTGTTTCAAGCAACAATTAATGATCCATTTTTAGTGATAAATCCCAAAAATTTATTACCAAGGGATAAGAATGAAATTTTAATTTTACCTGCCATTCGATTTGACATAGAATCAATTGAGCCTAAAATAATATCGGGAAATTATGTAATGTTGGTAAAATTGAATAGTCAAAAAATTAGTAAATCAAAATGGATGGCATGTATTATGAATAATATTAAATTATTGGAAGATTATGAAACTCAATTTTTAACTGATGCTTTAAAAAATGAAGTTGCTGATGAAAAATTACCAAATCTAATGCTTAATTAAAATATTTTATAAATATCAATGTAATTATTGAAAACTTAATTTTTTAAATTAATTTTGTAACAAGTAGTTTGGAAATTTTTTTTTGTTTTGTTCTGTATTCAAAACTGAATTCTAGAGATCTGAAAGAGGCAAATTTTTAATTTTTACAATTTTTTTTTTTTACAAAAAAATTAAACTTACAAATTATTAATCGTCTTTGTTCAAAGGACAAATTTCATCAAATGTTGGATTTATATTATAGGAACAAATTTGTGGATAATCGTCGTTATTCTGAAAAAAATTATGTAAAATAGATATATTTTTAATATATAAATAATATGTTTTAATAAATATATATAAAAAATTATATGCAAAAGAAAAAAATTAAAAATACACAAATTTTAAAATTGAAAATTTATTACCTCATCATAATAGTTTTCAATTTCCAATGCAATTAAACTTCTTTCGTCATTTTTGTTGGCAATTTTCTCAACATCAACATTATTATCAATCGATTCTTCATTATTCTTTTTGTAAAGAAAAAATTGTTTAATATCTTTCTTATTAAAAAAAAAATAATTAATAAATATATTTACAATTCGTAAAAAATATTTTTTTTTTAACCTTCGAAAATTTTTAGGCAAATTATTTATTTTTTTTTCTTAATTTTTTTGAGAAAGAAAAATATTTTCGAAAATTTTCTAATTAAGTAAAATATTTATTTTTGATTTCCACTTTTCGGAGCGTTGTAGAAATTTTTAATTTAAAATTAATTTAATTAAATTTTAAAAAAAATTTTAATTTTTAATTAAAAAAATTTTTTTTTTAACTCACATAGAATGGATTCATACATTTTCCAATATTATTTATTTCATTAGTAAATCTGCGTCCAGAATCTTCATAATTACACTTACTTTTTGTCTCGATGAAAGAAAGTGAATTTTTATAATCATCTGTCAATTGAATTTCTAAATAATAAAAAAAATTTCTAAATAATTTCTAAATAATGCAATATTTAAAAAAAAATGATTCCCAAATTTATAATATAAAAAAATGAAAAATATATAAAAATGATAAAATGTAAAACAAATGTAAAAGATTATAAATTCTAAAATTTATAATATGAATGTTTGGTTACCTTGTAAATTTTCTGTTTGTGCAAAAGATATATTTTTGGTCGTGACCAATAGGAAAATGTGAAGAAAACTTAAAAATTTTATGAGCATTTTTAACCAATGAAAATAATTAATTTTTTTTGACGAGAAAAAGAAACAAAAATTTGAAAGTTTTCAAAATTAAATAAAAAAAAATGTACGACAAAAAAATGCCAAAATGACAAATGAATGTCATTTGTTAATTGATTCTCCGAATAACTGCAATTTAAAATTTATTTATTTATTTATTTAATCATTATTTATAGTGAAAATTTATTATTTATTATAATTTTCACTTTTTTAAAAATATTTATTAGAATTATTATTTTGACGAATTTTTATAAATTAATTAACGATTAAATATGGAAAGAAAATGGTTTATAAAAAATTTGAATTTAAGAAGACTGAAAGTTAAAAAAAAAATTGAAAAAAATCAAAAAAAATTTAGGAATTCTAAAAAAAATTTTTAATTTTTTTTATAATTGAAAAATAATTTACAGACATGTAACAAAAAATTGGAATGTTAATGAAGCAAAATAAATAATAATAATAATAATTAATATATTGAAATTTAATCGAATAAAATTATATTTAAAAATTAAATAGTAACTGTAATAAGAAAACATGAGAAATAATAATAATGCGATATATTCTTAAAGAAAAGGCTTAAACAATACAACAACAATAGTATAATATATATATGTACATAATTTACTTTCTTGCATCGCAGTAACATTTCAGATCTTAAATTTAATTTAAAGAAACAAAAAAAAGAGAAGAAACTTTTTTTCTTTCTTTCTATAAAAATCTCTATAAATCTAAATCATTTATAATCGGACCGTTGGCGAAATTTCTCACAATTAGCTAGTTATTTTTTTTTATTCTTATAAAAGAGCAATTGATAATAAAAAAAAAAATAATAATAATAAACAGTTGAAGGATCGCAATAAAAATAGGTGAAATTGTTTTCTCCCATTCCTGAGAAAATTTCAATCGATCACTTTGTTAGAAAGTTACAATATATCTTTTTTTTTCTCTTTCATAATATCAGGAGAATGGGAAAACTATGTATTTATATTCTAATAATTATTCTAAATCTACATCAGTTAGTTTTATGTCCGTTTAATCTATTTGATGGCGTTTTTTTTTTCATTTAATTTTTTTTTTAACAATTTGCCCAAGAAAAAGACTTGATTTTTATCTCTTTAAAAAGGCGCATAAAAAAAATTCTCACTTATTTTTCAATCATTTTGACAAATTCCAAATTAATGGAAAATTCATTTGTCAATAACTGGTGTCTTTATGTTGTATATATAAATATATATTCTATTTAGAAAATTTTCGCATAAATTTCATTTTTCGTCAAGTAATTAAAAAAAAAATTGATATATTTAAATATACATATAAATTGAATTTATAAAAGATAGAAGAAAAAATATTGATTATTATTCATTGAGTGATTTATATATATATATAAATATCGAAGACTCATATAAATATGATTAAATGTATAATAAATTGACTAATTTTGGTTTCAGGCCTTGCGATTGGTCCCATTTGTCTGTGACGCGCTAATTTTTCTTATTTGAGTTGGTATGGGGAGAATAAATTTCTTCATTTTTTTTTATTAATTTCTCAATGGATCGAGACTTTCCAGGGAAAAATCGTCAGTGTCGATGGAGAGGCCTCTGCTGAATCCATCCTTAAAAAATTTAATTTTTCAATTAGACAAAAAGAACAAAATTTATTATTCATATTTTTTGAAAAAGTAACTTAAAAAATTTCTAAACAGTAAAAGCACTTTCACAACTAGTTGGCTGCCTGCCTGCCTGCAGGTTACCATGGCAACGTACGAGTGTGAGTAAGACAGAAAATTTGAATATTCAAATTTTTAAATTTTCTGTCGCACTCACTCTCATGCGTTGCCATGGTAATCTGCAGGCAGCCAAGAAGGTGTGAGAGTGCCTTAATTTTTTAGATTTTACTATTTTTAATATTCTTTAAACATTCGAATTTTAATTTTTTAAAGTACCCAAAGAAAATTTAAACTACGGCCCTAACTCTGTGAGCTTAACTGTCATGGCAGCAACCTAACCTTAATTCAGTTTAGTTATCGAACTATCAATTTTGATGTTAGTGGCGATTATTTGCTTTTATAATAACTGTAGAATTAGTAATATAGATAGATAGATGTAAGTTCATTTATTTAACAGTTTGTAATGTTTATTAACAAGATTTAGCAGCAGAACTATCGTTTGTGTCTATTATTTTATATTTATAGAAAATAGTCGTCTTCACGTACTCATCTTATGGTTGGTTTACATTGTACCCACTCACCATTTGTCATAATTCTCGTCAACTACCGCACCCTGCTCTAGTGAAAAAATTGTAACTTTATAGTAACTTTTAATTTAAAAAGAAAAGTCACTAAATTTTTACTAGAGCAGAGTGCGGTGGTTGACGAGAATTATGACAAATGGCGAGTGGGGACAATGACAACCACCCGGCGGGGCTTTTCACTAAAAGACTTCCTAAAACCAAGATGTAAGGAGAAAAAGAGATATTGTTGGTTTCCATTGTCCCCATTCGCCATTTGTCATAATTCTCGTCAACTACCGCACCTTGCTCTAGTGAAAATTTAGTGACTTTATTATTAAAATTAAAAATTACTATAAAGTTACTAAATTTTTACTAGAGCAGGGTGCGGTAGTTAACGAGAATTATGAGAAATGGCGAGTGGGGGACAATGGAAACGAACCATATGGAAAGCAAAGCTTTAAGTAAAGACATTTATGGTGCTTCAAACGTTTCTAGTGTCAGTAACGCAAGAAGTTTGATTCCGTCCTGGTAGGAAGACTTTCATTAAAAAGTATTGGAATTATTCAATTTCAAACAATTCTTTCTTTGTCCAATTTTTTTAATTACCTATGAAGGTATGGAAAAAATAAAATTTCAAATCCACAGCTGTACTTTAAACATAACCACGATTTCAACTTAATTAAAAAAAAAATTTTGTAGACGATGAGAACAGAAATAGATTTAAATTAATAAGAAATTTCTCCCAGTTTGGGAATTAAAGTTATATGGACAAAAAGAGAATTCAAAAACGATTTAATTGTTAAGTTGATATGATAATGGGATGAAATTTTCTAATATTTTTTAATCCAAGTCTTCTTATCAGGGGTTGGTTTCTATTGTCCCCACTTGTCATTTGTCATAATTCTCATCAACTACCGCACCCTGCTCCAGTAAAACTTTAGTAATTTTTACTTTTTACAATAGTCACTAAATTTTCACTAGAGCAAGGTGCTGTAGTTGACGAGAATTATGACAAATGGCGAGTGGGGACAATGACAACCATCCGGCGGGGCTTTTCACTAAAGGACTTCCTAAAACCAAGATGTAAGGTAAGGAGAAAAATAGATATGGTTGGTTTCTATTGTCCCCACTTGTCATTTGTCATAATTCTTATCAACTACCGCACCCTGTTCCAGTTAAACTTTAGTAATTTTTACTTTTAACAATAAAGTCACTAAATTTTCACTAGAGCAGGGTGCGGTAGTTGACGAGAATTTATGACAAATGGCGAGTGGGGACAATGGAAACCAACCGTCTTCAGAGGATCGAAGAAGAGATCGCCAAGATGGTAAAGTCTTGCAAAGTCCAGATGAATTTCAACATGATTATTAAGAACGGACTTAAGACTCTTTAGAATTTTGTCAGTGAGTTGAAAACAAAAGCACGCCCTAGCAGATAATGGAGGTAGTAACATTTGGGCTATAGGATATTAACCGAGAAGAGCAAGAGGCAAAAAAGAGCCAAGAGGAGGTACCTATTGTCAAAAAAAATTGCGATGGTGACGGTAGCACCGAATCCTAAGCAAACCAGTAAGAAGAAAATGATCAGTGGATCTACAACGGGAATTGCGTAATCGATTTGAAATACCTAATAAAAAGAGGTTAGATTGGGTCGATTGTACCTGGCCTTTCGGCTTACCAACGGCATGACTCCTATGGACTGTAGTCCTCGTTAAACTTTTTTTTCAGTAATTCGCAAATTGATTCGTGACTCTCACTGTATATCGACGTTCAAACATTCGTTCAAAGTTCATCGTACTATAGCACTGACTCTCACTTTAATTTAAAGCAGTCGTTTTTTTAATTTTAGATAGAACACTATGGACCTTCGACTTAGGGTAGTTCTTTTTCCAGTCCCTAGGAACTATGCAGGTTCTTGCCCGAGTTGTTATACCTTAACTCACACGTCAATAGTTTCAAAGAAATCTGAAAATAATAATTAAATACCTTCATTTCCAAGAGTTTCTTATCCAAAAGACCAATAGCATTTTCTAATTCCTGTTGACTTGGTCCCGAACTCGATGTGATGCTACCAAATTCTCCCATTTCGAAGGGATCCTTAAAATCGTTTTTATCAAAAGGCGCAGGATTAAATGGAACGCTTCCAAATAAATCCTCCTTCGCTCCATTCTGTCGTCTCGAATCCTTCGATTTCGGTGGAGGAGCCACTAAAAAAAAAAAAAATAATGAACATCTATAATTTTTGTTGATAAAAAAAAGCTGTTATATATTTTCTTTTACTCACAAAGAGGAGTGGAATTCAATCCATTCGATTGTGAAAAGAAATTCGATCCCGACGATGATTGGCCATTTAAAAGAGAATTATTATTTGATTGATGATTTGGCGAACCATTGCTTGGATTTTCAAAAGCTCTTGGATTAAAGTCTTCCTCAAATTCATCCATTAAAAGACCTTCTAATTTTGTACCAACTGCTGGTGTTGGTGTTGTAGAATTTTTTCTGTAAATAAATAAAAAATTTAATTTTAATTTAAAAAACAAAAAAATAATAAAGTAAAATTAATTTCCATCTCTTACGCAATAAAATCATCGTCAAAAGATTTCTCAAAACTCCTCGGTGGAACTGGAGGCGGTTGTTGAGCACCATTTCCATTTGTATCATTACTAGAATTGAGAATAAATTTCCCTGGATTTCCATTGACTCGTGAAATATCTGTTAATGAATTTGTTGTCGTTGACGCTGTGGTTGTTGATACAGCGGGCATTTCCGGAATATATAAAATATCAGGAATATTATGTTGCGAGAGATACGACGAAATATCCGCCTGCAATTTTTTTTTAATATAGTTAATACATATTTACAATAAGATGGAAAAAAAAATTCCTTAGGCATTAATTTTGTTTTATCTTTAAAGAGAATGAAAAAAAATTTACCGATCCCTTGATGGCTGCGATGTCTTGCAATCGTTGTCGGAAAAAATTATTTTCCCTCTCGAGTCGCTTAATTTCTTGTTGTAAAAGAATAGTGCGTCTTTGGGCTTCAATATCCTTGCCGGAAGTTTCTAAAAATCGTTTATACGCCTGATCGAATGCTTGACCAATCGTCAACGTTATTTCCTCCGAGAGTTTATCACTTACAAAAACAAAACACATGTGCCTCTCTGCGTCTTCCTCTTTTGCGATAAATGTGAAAAATCTTTTTTCTCCCTTATCGTCTGCGCAATAGGAAATCCGATGTAACGGATACTGGTGCAAAATTCGCTGTATTCAAATAAATTCAGAATTATTTTTTTTATTTTACTTTTCTTATTTTATTTAATTTTTTTTTGTATTTTAAAATTATTACAAAATTAAACAATAAATAAAATAAAAATATAAGGATATACTAATTTTTAATTCAAAAGGAAATTAAGAGATTTGAAAGTAGAAAAAGAAAAATTACCGACACAGAAATCTACCTTACCGACTGATGGCAAAACAGATCTTTTGGAAAACGAAAACACAAAAAATTACCGACACAGAAATCCACCTTACCGACTGACGGTTCGAAAAAGGGAAATAATTTTATTGCAATTTTTTTGTAATTAGAACATTAAAAAAAACAAACTTAATATTAATTAGGTTTAGTGAAAATAGTGAAATACGTTATTATAACAAACCTTTGGAGAAGTTTTTGTTTTTGGTTCTTGAATGGCAACTCCATCTATGCTAATTGTGAGTTCAACTTTCGGTGTTTTTGTCCCTTCACTCTTTCTGATTTGCTGATTAAATTTAAGTTTGCAAATGGCGTCCTTAACGACCTCAATACCCTTGGGCTGATCAACTTCCGTACTGCCCAAGTACTGCAAGTGATAGAATTAAAAAAATTATTTTCTATAATTAATTTCCTGAAAATAGCAACGCAAAATACTAACGTTGTTATATATAAAATAATTTAAACTTTTGCCAATAATCTAGACTAAACAAAAAAACAAAATTCAAAATGTCTGATCCAATATGGTGGATTTTTTTAAAAACTTAATCGTTTTCATTTGAAATTTAGTGCTTTGAATTTTTTTTAAATTAAAAAAAATTTAATTTTTTGTATTTAAATTCAATTTTTTTCAATTCAATGAAAGTACAATTCGAGTGCGTTGGGAAAAAATATTAAAATACATTTAATTAATTTCTCGATGATATTTAAAAATAACTTCTTTTTTTTTTGATAGGAAATCAATATAATAGGAGATGAAAGCCGTTAAATCGAGTTTGTCCTCGTGACACTCCGGGTCAATAGTCAAGGTGATATCCAAGAGAAAAGTCGTCGCAATCGCGTTTCTAGGGCAGGGAACGCGACTGGCTTTCTGCCAGGAATAGTATTTTTGCTATTACTCTTAACTGTAAAAGGGATTCGTTCTCTACGCGCAGAATAGAACAAAGATTATTATAATAACTATTTATTGTTTTTTATTATTAAAAAAAAAATTCCAATAAACTAACCTTATAATGTAGTTCTTTTTAATTATAAAATCTTTTCATAAAAAAACAAATTATAGATTATTGTATTTTGAATACTATTAATTTCCAATTAATTTTTTTCTATTATAAATAAAAAAAAGTATTATTTATATCAGTGATAAGTTACCTGAATTGTTTTAAATCAGAGAATATAGAAATTTTCAGGGAAAAAAATTTATAAACGATAAATTTAACCTTTAAACTGCTATAACGGTCTGGCAGACCGCTATCTAAATTTCTTTTGGTTATTTTTTTTAAGTTTACTCAGTATTGTAATATATCCTATATAAAAAGAAAGAAAAAATTAAAAAGATCTAAAAATATTGAAGAAACAGCAGAAGAACGGTCTGGCCGAACGAGACAAGCACTAACGTGACTTTTTTAGCACCTGGCAGTTAAAAGATTAAAAAAATATAACAAAATCAATGGAATCAAATAAAATTTCTTTCTATATTTATATTATTTTATATATATATATATATCTGTATTTTATTATTATCGTCTAGTCGATTATTTTAATTAAATTAATTTTGTTTTAAATTCATATTTGCAATAGGAAAAATAAAATGAAATTTTTTGTAAAATTTTTGAAGAACATATTTATTCGATTGTGTATAGTTTTATTTTTGGAGTTCGATGAACTGAAGAGAGAGTATATATTATAGGTTGGTATCGTGCTCAAGCACCTGGCATACGAATGAACAATCCCCGCGGCATCAAGACGTGTGCCATTCGCGATATCAGTCAGTCTGGTCTGGACCGAGAAAATATACACGGAGAAATGAATGGCGAGACCTGTGACTGTATTTGATACATACCTATACAGACATTATGCAATAATATATTTGATGATATATAAAAATAATAAATTTCAAAGAATATTACACGCTTTTGAAAAATATTTCTATATTATTATTATTATTATTATTATTATTATTATTATTATTATTATTATTATTATTATTATTATTATTATTGCTATTATTATTATTAATTTATTTAAACGTATTTTAATTAATTTTATTTGCCTATCTATGTTTATTGTTTACTTCAGATAATTAGAAATACTTTAAGATAATTCAGAATACTTTAGATAATTCAATATACTTCAAATACTTTAAGATAATTCAATGTACTTCAGATAATTTAAAATACTTTAAGATAATCAGTTTAAAATACTTCGAGATAATTTATATAGTACGTCAGATAATTCAAAATACTTTGAGATAATTCTTAGTATTTAAAATTATTCAAAATACTTGGAGATAATTCTTAGTATTTAAGATTATTCAAAATACTTGGAGATAATTCTTAGTACTTCAGATAATTCAAAATACTTCGAGATAATACAAAGTACTTCAGATAATTAAAAATACTTCGATATAATACCAAATACTTCAGATAATTAAAAATACTTTAAGATAATTAAAATTACTTCAAATAATTAAAAATATTTTAATCTAATTCAAAGTATTTCAGATAATTAAGAATACTTTAAAATAATCAGTTTAAAATACACTTCGTGATAATTCATAGTACTTCAGATAATTTAATATATTTTAAGATAAACTTCAGTATTCCAAGATACTTTAGATAGTTAGGAAAACTTCAGATAATTTAAATTACTATAAATAATTAAAAATACTTTAAGATAATTCAATATGTACTTCAGATAATTTAAAATACTTTAAGATAATCAGTTTAAAATACTTCGAGATAATTTAAAGTACTTCAAATAATTCAAAATACTTCAAGATAATTCTTAGTACTTCAGATACATCAAAATACTTTGAGATAATTTAAAATATTTTAAGATAATCTTTAGTATTCTAAGGTACTTCTGATAATTCAAATTTTAAGATAATCTTCAGTACTCCAGGGTATTTTAGATTATTCAGAAAACTTCAGATAATACAAATTACTTCGAATAATTAAAAATACTTTAAGATAATTTAAATACAATTCAGATAATTAAAATACTTTAAGATAATCAGTTTAAAGTACTTCGAGATAATTAACAATACTTTAGATAATTCAGAATAATCCTCAGTATTCCAAGGTACTTAAGATAAGTTTTGAAAAACTTTAGGTAATTAAAAATAAATTCCAGATAATTAAAAATAAATTTCAGATAATTAAAAATAAATTTCAGATAATTAAATATTAATTCCAGATAATTGAAAATAAATTCCAGATAATTTAAAATAAATTCTAGATAATTCACAGTACTTCAGATAATTCAAAATACTTCAAGATAATTCAGGATATTTTAAAAGTACTTTCAGTACTCCAAAGTAAAAAAAAATTCCAGATAATTGAAAAATAAATTCCAGATAATTTAGGATAATTCAAAATAATTCACAGTACTTAAATTTTTTTTAATTTAAATAAAAATTTGTCCATTGAATTGAAAAAAAAAATATTGTGTTAAAAAAACATTTACATATTCAATATAAAGTATTAAGTAATAAAATAGAGAGAAATTCAAGGGGATCTTGTTTTCCCATTAAAAATAATAAAAAAAAAAAAATTAAAAATAGATTATTGGCAACGGTAGTAATTGTTATTTATAATAAATTAACATAAATTACTTAATACCTTGACTAGATAGGCGATGTGGCCTTTTTGAAGCGCATCCGGTGGGTGTATCCAGTTTCTACCCGAAGCTGCAACAAAAATTACACGCACATCATGACGGACCTGCTAATATGTTCACCTGGTAACGGTCTGAAAATCTTCCTACTTGATCTAATCTTTCCGGTTATTTATATAGTAGAGGAGAACTGGCTAATGCGTATCTTAAATATTTTCTCGATTAAAAAAAAAATAAATAAATAAAAATCAATATTGTCACAGAAATCAATATTCAAACAAATATAAATAGTTTAAATATTATTTAAAATTTGGGTTCATATTTAAAATTTTTTTTTTTTAAATTAAAAAAAAATTAAAATAAAAAATAAAATTAGTTTAGAAAATAAAAAACTTAAATTTTGTCGGTAAACAAATTTTTGCGAAAAATTATTTAAACAATTTTTTATAATTAAATAAAAAAATTAAATAAAAAATTAAAAGAAAATTAAAATAAAATTTTGAAAAACTAACATTGAATTCGTAATCAGCGACCCGAAAACCCCCGAGTAACAAGTTTTAAGCAAATTTCGTGGATTTTTAAATTTTTTCGGTCGCCATATTGGATCCGCCATTTTGAATTTTTAAAAACTGACTTCAGATTCGTAATCAGCTACCCCAAAAACCCCCGAGCAACAAGTTTCAAGCGAATTGCATTAGATTTTCAAAAAGTCGTCCGCCATATTGGATCCGCCATTTTGAATTTTTAAAAACTGACTTCAGATTCGTAATCAGCGACCCCAAAAACCCCCGAGTAACGAGTTTCAAGCGAATCCAAGCAAGTTTTAAAAAATTGGCCGCCATATTGGATCCGCCATTTTGAATTTTTAAAAACAGACTTTAGATTCGTAATCAGCGACCCCAAAAACCTCCGAGTACAAAATATCGGTTCCCTTTTTACCTAAATTTTCGGTAATGAATTTTTTTTCCAAAATAATGAGTTTTTTGACAATTATTTATTTAAAATTGTTTATAATTTTGCGTAAATATTGTTACATTTATTTTCGTTTCATTCAATAATATGTTCTCATTCACTTTAAAAGAAATTAATAAATATTGCTTAAAAAACTTAAAATACAGTATGAAAAGTTGTAAATAAAATAGGTGGTAATCTGGGTTACCACTGTGCCGCAAAGGGTTAAATAAAATAGGTAATTTTAACTTACTTTCATAAATCGTTTATGTCAGATTAAATAAAAAATATTTTAATTTTAAATAAATTTTTTATTTAACAAAAGTTACTTACTTCCATTTTTGTTTGATCCATTTTTATTATTAGTTGAATTAGCCCATTTTAGTAGAGTGGAATTCCTCATGTTTTCAGTCTCGATTTAAATTCGACCTTAAATTATATCTGTAACAAAAATAAAATCAAAAGTTAAATTAAAAATTAATTTAAAACAATATAATAAAAAAATAAATGTTAAAAAATATATATTAAAAAATAATTTTTTATATAATTTTTTTAAAAATTTTAAACTTTTCTTTAATAATATAGAGAATTAACTATTAGAGAACTATTAATTTTGTTAAAAATAACTAAAACAAACAAAATTGTTTATTAATTTTTTATTGTTACAAATTTATTATTTAGTATGGAGGATGGAGGACTTGGAGGATTGATATATTCCTATATATGTATTAAATTTATTATTTGTTTATTAATTAAAAAGTTATAATTAATTTAATTTATTAAATATTTATTGTTATTTATTTAATAAATATACTTTTTTTATTAATTTATTTACAATTTATTATTTATAAATTTATTGATTTTTTATTAATTAAAAAATTGTAATAAACAATTAATAAATTAAGTAATAAATTTTAAATTCTTAAAAAAAAAAATTTTTTCTCCCATTTTTGTAGTGTAGAATTTTATTATCTTTAAGCTTTAAAAAAATTTACCTAATTCGGCCCCGTTAGAAAATATAATTTCGTTCAAAGAAAATTTTTTTTTAAAACTATAAAAAATAATTGTAAAAAAAAAATTAATAAAATTAAAATAATAATGAAATAATCTCGCAATAATTTATTGATATCAAGTGGAGGAGAAAAAAAAAAGACACGCGCTTAAGAGCAGAGTGCACATGCGCAGGGGCGTGCGACAGTCACGCTCCTTAGCTCGCGTTGAGAAATCAACGTGAGAATGTAAGCAATGCGCTCGGATTGCGATTAATCGTAACAATTTTGTGCAACTATAAGAAGTATATAGACGAGTGATTCGTGCGACAAGAGATTGAGCGGTATTCGTTACACGACCCACTTCTTTCTTAACTGCATAAATTTTTATCTTAATATTATTCTATCTTCAAGTCAAGAAAGAAAAAAAAAATAATAATAATAATCACAATTGCACCGTTTTCATAATCGACATATGGCAATTATTGTATAAATTGCCTCACGTCATCTGCGTGTATATGACTTCATGGAACATAAACTGTATATTATATGCAAAGTCACTTAAAATGGAACCATCAATGATAAATAGTTAAATAAAAGAATTTTTTATATTAATATTAAATAGCAATTTTAATAAAGTTAGAAAAAAATGTAGTTGAGACAAATCCAATGCATCGTCACACGATGAATAATATTTATTTATAGGCCCAGGGCCCTATTTCGATTGGCGCCGTCCCTGCGGAACGCTTGGTTCGGCCGCCGAAGCGTTCGAAGTTAAAAATCAAAAGGAAAAACATAAATAATAAAATTTTTTACAGAAAAATGCCGAAAGGAAAAACATAAATAATAAAAATTTTTATAGAAAAATACCGAAAGGAAAAACACAAATAATAAAATATTTTTACAGAAAAATAAATACTTAGTGATTAATTTTTTTTTTAATTTTTCTATTACAATAAATATATGGAAACAAATGTTTATTTGTATCACTTTGAGTTCAATGAAAGTAAAAACTAAATTTTAGGTTATGTTAGATAAATTGAATTTAAAATTTTGCTAACTTTTTTTTAATAAATCAAAAATTAATGAAAATTTAATTTCTTTTTGTTTATCTAACGCTACCATGCGAATTAAGTTGCATTCACGTAAAAGCAACTGAATGTTCAAAGCAGATTGTTAACACAGTTGAAGCTGTCAGCCTTGGTTACGAAGGCTAAATCCTTTCGCGTTTCATCATCCCATATGACATTATCCGCGTTTGGGCACCTTTCTTATTTTACACACAGAATTCTCATTTCAAATATGGCGCCTTTTAAATAAATTAATTGCATTATAAATAAAGATTCACTGTCGAATTAAAAAAATATTTCTAACCTCAAAAAAAAATTATCTATTTTTAATTTACTGTTTTATATTTCTAAGAATCGAACAAACATTTCGAATATTTGAATTATGAAAAATTACATTATTGGATGAAGATTATTTAGATGAATGAAGATTAAAGAAATATTTATACTGAAAAAACAATTTAGGTTATGTTAAAATTAATAAAATATTTAATTTTAAATAGGGAAAAAAAATTTCCTGACATTTCTGTATTCCCTGGAGGCAAAAAAAATTTTTTTTTTTATAATAAGACTGCAAAGAACGATGTGCCATTTGAAATAAGTACTTGAGCGTTGAAAGGTAGAGGTTTAAGGTTTAATGCCCGACTTCCTATTCCTCCCACGTAAACGGCAAAGAGGTCGCTTTACTTATCGTACTGTTGCCTCGATTGCATTATATGTGTTGTGAGTACCCGACGGTCCCAGTCACGTGTCAGCAAACGACCTCCGAGTGGATCTCAGATGAATCTTTTCTTGTTGCTAACGCTTTTATTATATATGCACAGCAAATATTATCAATTATATTAGAGGCTTCATTGCAATAAAAGAATAATTTTTTTTTTACAACAAAATTTACAGTAAACGAATTGAAAATAAATTTTTAAACTGATAGAAAAAATTCAGATTAAAATTAAAACTTATATGAAATATAATTAATTATTTTAATCAAAGAATTCGATAAACAAGTGTGAAATTAGTTTGCCTTTAAATGACCAAAGACTGGTTCGGCAGCGGTAAAAGGGAGGGGATGAGTTCCTAGAATTAAAGGGGATATCACAACGGAAATATAATTTTTTCTCAACTGCGAAGTAAAATCTTTTTCTTTCATTCTTTATTAAAATTTTTTTTATATTATCAATTATATTAGAGGTTTCATTGCGATAAAAAAATTTTTTGCATAAAATTTACAGTAAATGAAGTAAAAATAAATTTTGAACTAATAGAAAAATTCCAGACAATTAAAATTAAATCTTATATGAAATATGATTAATTATATGAATCATATAATTAATTAATATAACTATTAATATAATATTAATAATTAAAAAAATTTAATAATTAATATAATATTAATAATTAATTATTTATTTGAATCAAATAATTTGATAAACAAGTGTGAAATTTGTACGCGTTTAAATGACCAAAGACTGCTTCGGCAACGGTTAAAGGGAGGGGATGAATTCCCGGAATTAAAGGTGACTTCACAATGGAAACATAATGTTTTGCAACTGCGCAGTAAAATCTTTTTCTTTTACTTTTTTCTTTGGAGTTTTTTTTACGTTTCTGGTTTATTAAATCTAATTATAATTTTTTTTAAATTCAATATAAAAATTAAAATTAAAAATTGTAATTTTATAAAAAATTTCAACTAAAAAAAAAATTAAATCGTCGTATTCTACAGAAATATACTTATAAAGTTATCTATTCTAGTGGGAAATTATACCTAATGATCAATTGCATTGTTCTAAGTGAAATCATTTCTGAGGCGCGTACAGGTGTTAATTTAATAGCTATACGCAAGCCGAGGCAAATGCTCTAAATTCTTTAAGACTTATTCTATATGTAAACCGACACATAAGCATTAAAAGTTTCTAATTATTATTTTTATTTCTTGATACAATATTTTATTTTTGAAAAATTTGTTTAAAAAAACTTATTTAAAAAATTATTTAAAAAATTGATTTATGTATTATTTTAAACTTATTTAAAAAAATTAATTAAATTAGTTTCAATAAAAATAAAATATAAAAAATATTAAGTGTATATTAAATTTATTTAAACAATTAATTAAATTTCTATATGTAGTTAAAATTAAAGTATAAAATGAAAAAAAAGAAGAATGCATTGTGAATATTTTATAACCTCACATATAAGCTGAAGATTTACGTGCACAAAATACTTTCGACTTGCAGAGAATAATTCTTCGAGCGGGAAATTCAATTTCATTTACCACAAACTTTCTTTCTAAATAGAAGCAATTTTCTAGTTCCTGTTTAGTACACATGTAACTTTATAAGTTGCATTATTGACATCAGCGGAAAGAATTTTTGTTTTGTAATAACACAAAAAAAAAAAATTTATAAAATCTCAAATAATTCGAAAAAAATTACATAACTAGAAATCTTTTTCAGAAATTTTTTTTTACAAGATAAAATTATATAAATAAATAAAATTAAAATAATAAAAATTGTATGGAAATTTTGCAATAAAAAAAATTTCAAAATTATAAACTATTTAATGAGGAAAATAATTATCAATGTTTGAATAATTTTGAAACATTTACAAAATCAATTTACTCGTTAAATTAAAAAAATAAAAATATTGCGTAGTGTATTACTCTTATCAAACATATACGATTTAAAAACAAAAACATAAATTGAAATAAAATATTTAATAATATTCATAAATATATATTTTATGATCTTTGTGATTTTGCCTACTGCGTGCTGCTGTCGACACGTGAAGAAAGAAGGCGCGAGTTGTGCTTTCTTGGAAGTTTAATTGCATAAAAGGCACGTAACGACCGGCATCCGTGACGATATCGATAACAGGATGATGCAAAGATGCAAAGAAAAAAAAATCACATATAGCAATGAAAAACAATAGTTTCGTGTCTACAAATGTAATTACAAAAAAAAAGTGAAGAAAAACCAAAATTTTCCAAAACATCCTCAAATTACATCATAAAAATTCTAATAAGATAAAATCACAAAAAAATGATTATTTTTTTAAAAAAAATTTTAAAAATGTTTAAACAAAAAAATTTATTTCCCTGTAGGAAAAAAAATAACAATAGATTAATTAAAAGGAATAAAAATTTTCATAATTTATAATTATGTGAGTCACATAAAATATGAATATGAGAAGAGAATATAATAATGGAAAATTAAAAGGAAATTTTTTTTTCTAATGAGAAGAATTCTTATTTCAAATGTGTGAGAAGAAGAAAACCGCCGTGAGAAAGGAGATAAACGTCAATAGCGCACTAACATATAAAACACGATTGTCATGCGTGTTAAACTCATGTGAATATACATCATATGCCAAGCGTTAGTATACAAAGCAACTCTCTGTTTTTTTTACATTCCTTGCGAGGCACAGATCTTGTAATTCTTTTTTTGAATTATCGATATAGTCAAATGTATAAGATTACCATTATTTTATTAATTTAAAAATAATTTTAATAAATCAACAATTTTATAAAATTCAAATTTATTTAAAATTATAAATAAATTTGTTTTCTCATAATTGATAAAATATTACTATGAATTTACCATATTTCTACGAAACCCTATTTTTTTGCATGCGATAATAGCGCAAAACACTTCTGCGCATATGTAGATTGCTTAAATCACTTCTGCGCATATGTAGGTTGCTTAAATCACTTCTGCGCATATGTACATTGCGCAAAACACTTCTGCGCAGATGTAGACTACGTAAATTACTTCTGCGCATATGTACATTGCGCAAAACACTTCTGCGCAGATGTAGACTGCGTAAATCACTTCTGCGCATATGTAGATTGAGCAAAATACTTCTGCGCATATGAGAATTGCGTACATCACTTCTGCGCATATGTACATTGCGCAAAATACTTCTGCGCATATGAAAATTGCGTACATCACTTCTGCGCATATGTACATTGCGCAAAACACTTCTGCGCATAACGAAAATTACATATCTTGAATCTAATAATTGTTTTATTCCCTAGAAAAAAATCTCTCTGTCTTGAAATCCATAAAAAAAAATTTTTTCTACTTCCAATTAACATATATAAAAATTATTATTAATAAATGAACCAATGGAAAAATTCATAAATTATATATATGACGTGTTTCGATTTATTTGAAAAGTCTCTGTTTCAGTGTTTAAATTTACTGTGGTAATTATTTAACAATATCCTATGTAGATAAAAAAAAACATTTCCCTCCTTTTTGACTATATAACAATCTTGATATCTGCCCAATTACAAGTCTAATTTACCTAAAGAGTGTTTTCCTCACTGAATAATAATTTACTGTTTCCTCTTGACCTCACTTTTTACAGTCCACACAGCTACAAATTATACGAACGTCGCTAAATGCATCTGTTAACGATATGCACGCGGAACAAATGAGTGATTTAATGTGAAGATTGATGATGATGATGAAAAAAATCTACACTCTTGTCTCAAAGATTTATTAATCATGACGATTGTTTAGTTAATTTTTTTAACTGATACATATCTTTTTGTAATACGAATCTTTTTATGAGAAAAAAAAATGTGAAGAATATGGCGATATTTATGAGAGAATGGAATCCTGTCAGCGGATCATTTTTTATTTTTTATTCTGTTGGAACTGTTTTGGGTTTTGTAGCCCAGAGCCGGAACTGTAGGTAATTAGGAGACTTTGGTGTCTGTCCGTGATTTATCATTGAAATAGATTTTTACGGTAACCGATATCGTGGTAATCGTTATAAGGAATAATAATATAATAATAATCGTTATAGAAACATGCTTTCTAATATATGCGGATGGTAGGTGTATCGAATTTTCTGGTGTAGAGTAAAACCAGAAAAATGGAGAATTAGAAATAAGAAAGACTTGGAAGAAAATGAAATGCTTCAAGCGTTTCAAGTGTCAGTAGCGGAAGAAGTTTGATTCCGTCAGACCTAGACAATGAGACAATCGAAGAAGAACGCGCGAAGTTATAGGCAGAAGGAAGCTGAGCGTCTTCAGAGAATCGAAGAGGAAATCGCCACGATGGTAAAGTCTTGCGAAGTCTAGAAGAATGTCAACATGAGTATTAAGGACGGACTTAAGACTCTTCAGGATCTTATCCGTGAGGCGAAGACAAAACACACCCTAGCAGATAATGGAGATAGCAACCTTAGTGGCGCTGTAGACAAAGCGGAAGTAATTCGCAAATTGATTCGTGATTCTCACTGTATAACGTCATTCAAACATTCGTTCAACAGTTATCGTACTAAAGTACTGATTCTTCTTGGATCTGGAGACCTGAAAATCTATTACAGAATTTAATTTCAACAGGTCTTCTTTTAAGTTTAGATAGAACACTACGGACCCTCGACTTAGGGTGGGTTTTTTCCGCGCCCTAGGAACTATGCAGGTTCTTGTCTGAGTTGTTATACCGCAACTAACACGTCGACAGTGTCAAAGAAGTCTGATCAGTTTCTTCTCCATTATCTTGCTCTAGGCTATGAGAGCTTTTAACCACTGCCACCACAAGTCCAACACCAAATGACCAGGCAGGAGTCTTTCCTTGCTCAAGCAATGAAAGCTTCCCCAGGTCGGCCTCAGGATTACATTCCATAGAAGAACTAAGACTCAGGTACGAGTACCAGTTTGAGGATTCTATCTAGGCCTCGAACCTGACTGCTCCTTCCTGCTTATTACTCGCCTTTTACGACACGCAGAGAGCAAGGCTGGGATTATTCGTCCACCGATGTCCACACAGCCCAAGTGGTTCTACAATGGTGATCCGAGTCGCAACAGAAACAACGTATGTCGATGTACTAAGCAAACTTCGAAGGATCAAAAACGAAGGAGACTCCAATCAGGAGGCATTCACTGCTTAGGTTACTAAAGCAGTTGAGTAGACAAGGCCTACAAGAAAGGGAGATCTCCTGATCAAAATCGGAGGAAACTCCAATAAGGAAGCATTCACCGCTGAAGTCACCAAAGCAGTTAAAATCATGGGGAAGGTGCAGACCGTGGATCAACAGGTCACACTTGAGATTCGCGACTTGGATTACCTTATCCAGAAAGAAAGGAATTAACAGTTGTTGGCTTCTAAAGCCAGGGAGCAGGAAGGTGACGGCCCTAGGACGTTAAGGAGATTTACATTAAGCTGGAGAAATTAGAAGCAAAAAGAGAGTTGTGGGAGCAAGACATACAAAAAAGAAGACCTGATTAAAATCGAAGACGACTCCAGGTTCTCACTACAAAAGTCTCCAAAGCGGTTGGAAGCTTTGTTAAAGTAAATCGAAAAGTCACACTTGAAATCCGCGAATTGGTATACCTAAGAAGAAGAGGTTCAGTAAATTTTGTAAGATATGCTCCTAAAGCTGGAGATCAGGAAGGTTTTAGTATTCGATTTTTGGTTTGCCTTACCCAGGAAGGGGAGGTCCGTCAATTATTGAAAGAAATATTTTCTGTTGTTGTTATTTGCCGCTGAAGGTTTTTGAAATAAATAAATTGTTACTTTTTTCCATATCGGAGGTGGTTTTAATTTTTGTAAACTATTTTATATTATAATTCACAACTTGTCTAATGTCGTTGTTCCAATTGACCGACATAAACCAGTTTTGGTACATTTTTGAAAAAAATTCTATATGGCAAAATTTTCAACTGTTCGTTCACTATTGTTTCTATGAATTATTATTTACGTAAAATTCAAGAAAATAAATATCAATTTATCAAAAAAACGAATCGAAAAAATAAATTATTTGTGTTCTAAAAAAGTGTTAAAAAAATTAAAATGATTGAAAGTACCGTTCAGATGCGCGTGTGTGAATTTCAGTGCGAGCACATGAAAATTCTCTTTCTTATCGTTTCGATCATATTCTCACGAATCATGTTCAGTTACCCGTTTATTTTCGTATGGCAATATAAGTATTATACGCATAAACGCGTAGGAATGCGAACCACGAGAACAATAAATACAATGACTGCACAAATAATACCAAGGAATTAACATAAAATTTTAGTTCACTTTAACATTTATTTCTAATATAGTAATTTTCCATTTTAGTTCACTCAGATAAATTTAAATAATATTGTATTCAATAAAAATGAAAGAGTGTGATATTTCTTTTATTATATTTCATACAATATGTATATAATTTATAGAGAACAATAATTTGCATTATAATAATTATTAGCATGTATGTGACGAGAGAATCGCTGAATGAAAGGCGCGCTTTATATTTATAAGGAAAAAAAATAATTCTTTTATGGATGACTGGCAATGGTTTTGCAGTGAAACGCTTCCGGTAATGTTACGTGATTAAGTATGTGTTATATACGTTACCGAATCAAGTTAGAAACCATGAATTTGGTTTACGTGCAAGCAACAAAATAATAATGATAATAATAATACTCTGTAACAATGACGGGAAGAATAGAATACCATATGTGACTTGGATTATTTCTCGGCGAAGCTCGTTGTTAATGTCTCTCGCGAGAAAGGAAGTGTCATTAAAGTCGTTTTTTCTTTGCATAAGTTTCAAGAATTGAGTAAGATGAATGTATAATTTTTTTTTTGTAAAATTTATTTATTGGAATGCTTTTGTATAAAATATATTTTTTATATATGAAATCCCTGACACTGTCAACTGTATTCTTCATTAAAAATTTGTATTGTAACTTTCAAAATAGTAAAATACTTTATAGAACATTCGGGAGTCTTTCTGTAACTTTATGGAATCTTTTAGTTTTATTGAACCTTCATGGAAACTTTATGAAATATTTTAGAATCTTTCTAGAACTTACTGGAAATATATACAATTTTCTGGAATCTTTATACAATTTTTTTGGAAACTTTATGGAATCTTCTGGAAACGTTCTAAAATGTTTTAGAAACTTTGTGAAATCGTTTGGAATTTTTCTAAAATTTTATATGGAATCTTCTGAAAAGTTTCTTTTAACTTTATACAATATTCGCAAATCTATCTAAAACTTTCCAGAAATTTTATGTCATTTTTTAAAATTTTCTGTAAACTTTATGAAATTTTTTAGAATTTTTTTAATGAAACTTTATGGAATCTTTCTAAAACATTCAAGAAACTTTATGGAATTTTTCTAAAATTTTCTAAAAATTTTATGAATTTTTAAATCTTTCCAGAACATTCAAAAAAAACTTTATGATATTGTTTTTAAACTTTCTGCGTAAACTTTATCAAATCTTTTGGAATTTTTCAAAATTTTTTTACAAATTTATATCTTTTGGAATTTTTTTAAAAAAAACTTTTTAGTAACTTAATAAAAATCTTCAGGAATTTTTCCAAAAAAATTTCTAAAAACTTTATGGAATCTTTTGTAATTTGTTTCTAAAACTTTCTAGAAACTTTATGGAATCTTGTTTTTTTTTTGTAAAGTTTTATAACTAAATTAAAATTTTTTAAATTCTCACAAAAAAAAATAATATTCTCACAATATTACTTGTCTAGACAGTATATTATATTTTCAATTGTATAATAAAATTAGAAAAAAAAATATTATTTGTTATTATTATATATATATATATATATATATTTATAGCAATGAATTGACATTAATCATGGGATGTAATAATTTAACGATGTGTTGCATAATATTCAAGGTAAAGTATTATAACCACACCTGCATCATGTCATATAATCCAATTGATAGCCAGTCAATTAGTAACACTTGTAATTCAAACTTTACGATCAATTGTCGACTTTTTGAAGGTTACTAATCTTCCTATAGGTGCAGTTTTGATTGAAAAACAAATAAAAAAAAAAAAAAAGATTTCTTTTGTAAAAAAGAAAAAAAGATTTTTTTTTCGAAACAATTTTTCGTTCCTTATAACTTTTCACTAGCGCAAAAATTGAAATTTTTGCTAAATAATTCTCTTTAGAGAATGAAAAAAATTTTCATGCAGATTTTTATTTTAATAATTTTTTACGCTTTTGTAAATGGAAGTATTTCTTTGGAGTTTTCTATTAGTTAAAAAAAAATTTTATTTTCTTAATTATATAATTTTAGTGAACCCGTGTAAAATTGAAAATAAATTAAAATTTGGTTAAATTTTTACATATATACTTCAAAAAAATTTAATTACCGTTAACAGGGGCTATTATACCCAAAAAACGCTAATTTACTGAGTGTTTCACCAAAATTCAGAATTGAAATTAAAAAAAAAATTCAACTCTTGTGTTTTATATTGTCGACATCCATCTGAAGGTATTCTGTAAGTTAGACGACAAAAATTTTTTTTTAACCAAATTTACAGAAACTTAAAGTTGTGAGTATAATAGCCCCAACCGCGACTGGGGCTATTATACTCAGCAAAGTTTGTTTATTTCTAAAATATTCTTAACATTTTTTTTTTTATAAATTTTTAGCTATATGAAATCTTTTCTGCAGATAGACTAGATTACGATAAAAAACTAGAAAAATAAACAAAAATTTCAAGTTTTATTTGAAAGTTAAATATTGAAATTTTACTAAAATCTATATGTATCAAAATATATATCTTTTGTCAAAAAACAAAAAACGATTTTTTTTCGAAACAATTTTTTGTTCCTTTAACTGTTCACTGGGGTAAAAATTGAAATTTTTCAAAAATAATTCTCTTTAGAGAATGAAAACATTTTTCGAGTAGATTTTTATTTTTTTTTAATGATTTTTAAAATTTTCTAAATGTAAGTATTATTCTGGAGCAATATTTTCCTCTAGTTTGTGGGTCAAATCTTGATCGCTTTATCATGATGATGATGATAATGATGATAATAATGACTAAAAGAAGAGAAATTTTTTTTCTTTTTTTCTTTTTTAATGGGAAAAAAAGTCGTATTTAAATCAGTTTTAAAAATTTTTTTTTTTTTTATGAGAAAAAAAGTCTATTTAAATAACTGTATACATTAGTACTTGATAAGTCGACGCGATGGAAAGTAGAATGGAAGTTAATCGACAGTATGAAACAAAGGCTTATTTAACAGTGGCTAAGAGTGCCAACATTTTTCTATAACGGATGCGGTCAATTAGAAAATGACTCGTCGCACTTTCTCTCTATATTGTTGACTTTAAATCTTTCCTCGAATAACAATTTTTTTTCTGTTTATATAGAATATAATTATATATATATATATATATATATATTATAGTGTAAAATGATCTTTGCACCTTAAATTTAAGGGTAGAGTGGGCAACAATGGGTCACTTTTTTATAAATAGAGGAATGATGTGATCAGTGGACCACGTTTTGTTTTACGTGTATAACTTTTTTTTAATGTAAATAATTAGCTAACTTCACTACACCATTGGATAGGTAGTGAAGAAAACTACAAGTTACATGTATTTGGAATTTTTTTTTACTGTCATACACGAAAAAAAATCTTTATCTGGAACAGCGATATATTTCTCTAGATTAGCGAAAACTTTCGCTGTTTTAGTGAAACATATCGCTGTTCCAGTGAAACTTATTTCTGTTTCAGGTGAAGATTTTTTACAGTGTAGAAAAATTTTCTAAACTTTTTTTTTAAAAAAGTTTTTTTTCCGACTATTTTTTTTTTGGTAGTCATCAGTGGACCACCCTGGAAAAATCATCCTAAAACTTCTTAAAATTCATTAAAATTAAATATGGTCCACTCATGAGGACGTTCCACTACATTCGTCTAATATTTTACTTTAAAAAAATTTTAGTCACTTATTGAAATGCTAAAAAAAAAATTTCTCATCAAAAAGAATTTTTTAAATCACAAAACTTGCACAATATTAAATGTTCAATGTATATTTATATTTTTATCGACACGATTAATGAATTATTAATAATAATAATTTAATCTCCGGATATTGGCGCCACTCTATAGACGCGGTTATTCGATATAAGGTCAAATTACAATCAGTAAATGACAAAACTTCAATGTTAATTTAAAAAGTTTGTTAAAGCATCAAAAAAAAATTATAAATGAATTTTTTTTGAATTTTTGTTTTAATTAAATTGTCTTTTTTTTTAAATTTAAAACTCGATTTTTTTTTTAGAAAAATATTTTTTCATTTTTAATTCAATTCAATTTCCAAGTGCGACCGCGCAACAAACTTAGAGGTGCCCGTATTTGCTTAGTAGACTTTCGCCTTGGAGGAGGGAAACCATATAGTCATTAAATTCCGCGATGATCACAGAGAGCCAAGGCGTTCACCGTGAGCTATATATCATCGCAGTAGCAAAACAGTAAATACAAAAGATAAAATCATTTTTAGGAATAAAATTCGATTTAAATATTAGTTTTATAAAATTGAAATAAAAATAGTTTTTTTTTTAAACTGTAATTTTTTTATTAAATGCATCGACTTTTCTCTTATCAAGAATCACAAGGTTGTCCACTCATGAGGACGACGGTTCATTCATGACTGCACTCTCCTAGTTTCGAAAAAAATTTAATTATTAAAGGGTACAATTTTTGTAAATTTACAAAAATTCAATTTGTTAAATTGAAAATAAATTAAAATTTGGTTAAATTTTTACATATATAGTTCAAAAAAAATTTAATTACCCTAAACAGGGGCTATTATACTCAAAAAAACGCTAAATTACTGAGTGCTTCACAAAAATTCAGAATTTAAATAAAAACAAATTTCAACTCTTGTGTTTTATGTTTTGGACATCTGTTTGAAGGTATTTTTAAGTTAGGCGATAAAAAAAAATTTTTTTTACCAGATTTATAGAAATTTGAAGTGGTGAGTATAATAGCCCGAACTGTGAGTTGGGGCTATTATACTCAGCAAAGTTTGTTTATTTCTAAAATATTCTTAACATTTTTTTAATAAATTTTTAGCTATATGAAATCTTTTCTGCAGATAGTTAAAAAAAATATTATACAAAAAATACACTATAAACTTATTTAGCTTCTACAAAAAAATATTTCAAAAAATAATTAATTTAAAGAAGTGAGTATAATTACCCAGAGAATATTGATTTTTTTAGTTTTTCACACTTTTTTCTCTTAAAATACGCAATAAAAAGTTAGTGCATAACGTGTTTAATTAAAAACTGGTGCTGAGTATAATAGCCCCCTGGGGTGAGTAGAATAGCCCCGGTTGACGGTAAATTAAAAATATGATCAAATTTTTTAAATATATTTGAAAATAATTTAATCAAATTATTGGGTTAAATGAAAATTCGATGTTTTCGAATTTTTTTTTATTGAAATTTCAACGATTTTGGAACTCCAACTTTAAATTTGTATTTAATAATCCAGGATAAGTGAAAATTAATTGTATTATTAATATTTAATTTATTCGCAAAGAGAGAATGCGTTTTTTTTTTTTGGTGAGGATAAATTTTTTCGCGTCCTTGTTGCTTACAGACGATAAGTAAAAAAGATTGTACAGTTACTTCCGAGATAGCTTAAACACTGTATGTATAACGTTAGCATCCTCCTTCGCTGTGTATTTAATTAAGATTCCAAAATATACTCAAACCGAAGAAATATAAAAAAAAAACATCTTAAATTCAAATTATATTTTTTTTCAACAAATTTAAATTTTCACTTTTTCTTCTTAAAACTATTTCAAAAATTCGTAACTGTTTTATCTTTTATATTATTAACTCTGCATTTTCTTCTTCTTTTCTAATATAACTGAAATAGTTCCATAATTATTTGGTTTAGATATTGTTTTGCAAATGTTTGAAAATCGTTTAAAAAGTAAATTGGAAATTAAATTACAAACATATATATATATATAAATCTGTAGATTAGAAATAGTTTTAGAAATTTTTAGATGAAACTGGAATTTCTTTTTCTTCTTTCTTTAAAGTATTACGAGAGTTATTATGAATGATTCCGTAATAAAATAAGTAATTTAATTTATTATATTTCCGGGAATGCGGTATCCAGACAATAATAATCAGAAACAGCTTCTCACTAATAATAGTTATGTAAAAAAAAAAAAATTGTCTCTCTCTCGTTATTCCATGTCTACTTGCAGCGATGGAGAGTCTATATATACTGTCACATCATTATCTTAATTGTATTTACCGTCTTCAATTTCAGGAAAGTCATCTGAACGTAAAAACACTATTCAGTTTCAGAGGTTTTAAATTTCTTTTTTCTATTAAAGCTGATGACGTCTTTAATATATAATATATATATATGATGTCACTAACAATACCACTAGAATTACAAACTGTAAATATATTTTACTAAGATATTATATTTTTGCTTTTTGTTTCCTTTTTTTTTGTGCGGGTGCGATAATGAAAAAATCATTTAACCAACAATTAATATTTCTAAAATAGCTAAAATTTATAAAATAAAAAAAAATTATGTCAATACCTCAAATTCGTAATCAGAGACTCCAAAAACCCTCAAGTAACGAGTTTCAAGTAAATCCGATAAAATTTTTAAAAAATTGTCCGCCATATTGGATCCGCCATTTTGAATTTTTGAAAACTGACCTCAAATTCGTAATCAGCGACCCCAAAAACCCCCAAGTAACGAATTTCCAGTGAATCCGATAAAATTTTAAAAAATTTATCGGCCATATTGGATCCGCCATTTTTGAATTTTTGAAAATTGACCTTAAATTCGTAATCAGCGACCCCAAAAACCCCCGAGTAACGAGTTTCAATTAAATTCGATAAAATTTTTAAAAAATTTGTCCGCCATATTGGATCCGCCATTTTGAATTTCTGAAAATTGACCTCAAATTCGTAATCAGCTACCCCAAAAACCCCCGAGTAATGAATTTCCAGTGAATCCGATAAAATTTTTAAAAATTTATCGGCCATATTGGATCCGCCATTTTGAAATTTTGAAAACCGACCTCAAAATAGTAATGAGCGACCTCAAAAACCCCCGAGTAACGAATTTCAAATGAATCTGATAAATTTTTTGAAAAATTGTCCGCCATATTGCATCCGCCATTTTTAATTTTTGAAAATTGACCTCAAATTCGTAATCAGTGAAGCTGCGCAATAACATAATATGCAATTTAAACATGCGCAGGAGTATAATATGCAATTATAACATGCGCAACAGTATAAAACATGGAATTCCAATATGCGCAAATGTAGTATATATATATGCATTTTGGTCCTGCGCAAAAGAATGAAATACAATTTAGAGATGTGCAGTAGTGTAGCATGAAATTTAAACATGCGCAAAAGTATTCTATGCATTTTCAACATGCGCGAAAGAATAAAATACAATTTAGAGATGCGCAAAAATAAAATCTGCAATTATAACATGCGCAAGAGAATAAAACATTGAATTCCAACATGTGCAAAAGTATTCTATGCATTTTGGACCTGCGCAAAAGCATAATAAGTAATTTATATATGCGCAGTAGTGTAGTATGAAATTTTAAACATGCGCAACAATATTCTATACATTTTGGACCTATACGCAAAACAATAAGATACAATTTAGAGATGTGCAATAGTGTAGCATGAAATTTAAACATGCGCAAAAGTATTCTATGCATTTTCAATATGCGCGAAAGAATAAAATACAATTTAGAGATGCGCAAATGTATAATATGCAATTATAACATGCGCAAGAGAATAAAACATTGTATTCAAATATGCGCAAAAGCATAATAAGTAATTTACATATGCGCAGTAGTGTAGTATGAAATTTTAAACATGCGCAATAGTATTCTATACATTTTGAACCTGCGCAAAAGCATAATATTCAATTAAAACATGCGCAAGAGAATAAAACATTGAATTCCAACATGCGCAATAGTATTCTATACATTTTGGACCTGCGCAAAAGCATAATATTCAATTAAAACATGCGCAAGAGAATAAAACATTGAATTCCAACATGCGCAATAGTATTCTATGCATTTTGGACCTGCGCAAAAGCATAATATTCAATTAAAACATGCGCAAGAGAATAAAACATTGAATTCCAACATGCGCAATAGTATTCTATGCATTTTGGACCTGCGCAAAAGCATAATATTCAATTAAAACATGCGCAAGAGAATAAAACATTGAATTCCAACATGCGCAATAGTATTCTATGCATTTTGGACCTGCGCAAAAGCATAATATTCAATTAAAACATGCGCAAAAGAATACAGTTTCGTATTCCAACATGCGCAATAGTATTCTATGCATTTTGGACCTGCGCAAAAGCATAATAAGTAATTTACATATGCGCAGTAGTGTAGTATGAAATTTTAAACATGCGCAACAGTATTCTATACATTTTGGACCTGCGCAAAAGCATAATATACAATTAAAACATGCGCAAAAGAATAAAGTTTCGTATTCCAACATGCGCAATAGTATTCTATGCATTTTGGACCTACGCAAAACAATAAGATACAATTTAGAGATGTGCAGTAGTATAATTTACAAAATTTAGACATGCGCAATAGCATAATATACAATTAAAACATGCGCATTTGTACTGTATGCAACTTAAATATCCAAAATAAAATAATTATTCCTCATATAAATGTAAAAAAATATTTTTTTTAATGAAAGTTTTTTCGCAATTGAAATTCATCAAATGAAATAAAACTGTTTTTTTTGTTATAAGGAACAAAGAAAGATCACAATAATAATAATAATATATAACGCGTCAGTGACACACAGTCACTCTCTTTGCGGTGAAATAAAAAGGAAGTGCGGTGATTCTACATTTTAAACGTGATACGAATTATGGGGGCATGAAGTAGGTTGTGTTGTTTTAAAGGTTCATAAGGAGAGGTTTCAAGCGTGACCAATTCTTGAGACTTGAACTATACTTTTGAATTCAAGCAGTTTGCCTTTCACGCGTACGTATAATTTTTTTTTTTTTTTTTTTTTTCTTTTTTTTGAGAGCCAAGAAAAAAAATGATCATAATTTTCTTTCTATTTATCTATCTCTTCAGTTTCAGTTCGAGATCCTTTCACGGTTCACGTCCGGCGAGCGGATATTAATTTTCCAGAAAAACACCTTTCGCGAGAAAGGAGTGAGATGTATATATATATATATATACTTATACTTTCCACTCTTTTGCGTTCACTTATTTCGGTTTTTCTCAACTTATATATATATATTTATATTATATTCAACGGCACTTTTCTTTTTCTGTCGAAAATAATTTTTTATATCCGATGCGTATAATTATTTTAAAACTACTATTTTTGAAAATTAATAGAAAATCTCAACTATTTCATTTCCCTTTCAATTAAATAATTATGTGAAAATAATTCCTGTCAGGTTATAAATTGAATTTGAAATTCATTTAGTTTTATATTTTATTACTTGATTATTTATTATTATATTATTATTGTTATTATTTATTAACATATATTATTATATTATTATCATTATTTTCTTTGAAATTAATTTAATTATTTAATTAATTAATATTAAACAAATATTTATTGGATTTAATAGAAAAAAAATTTTTAAACTAAGAAAATAGAAGAATCGAAATGTTTAATAATTAAAAATAAAAGTCAAAGCATATTTTAGTATATCAATATGAAATTGATTTTTTTTTTTTCATTAAATTTTTATTATTATTGCTTAAATAAAATTCTCTATATTAGAGTTGTATATTATATGATTATTTGAATTGATACACATGAATGAGAATAATTGGAAGCAAAATAATATCCATGAACGTTAAATATAAATTCGAGTTTGATTCAATTGAGAGAACAAGAATAACTCTTGTTAAAAAGAGAGAAAGAGACCACTTGAAAGATGTCCCTTAAATAGTTCAGCAAAGGACAACTTCTCTCTGAAATGATAAATTGCAATATACTTATTGCCTCAATTGCACATTTTATTATTATTTATTTTTTTTTTTTTCATTTACTTTTTGTTCATTTATAAGAAACGATTATTTTATTTTAAAAAATACTATACATATATAATTTTAAAACCAAATAATTATTTTTAAACATGCAATCAAATTTTTATAATAGGAGAGAAATATAAATTTTATTTGATTGAAAAATAACTGGATATGTTTAATTAGAAAATAACTGTTTTAATAAAATAGAAAAAAAGGAATAATTTTTCAATAAAAAAAATAATTTTTCAATAAAAAGAAAAGTTTTTCAATAAAAAAAAAATAATTTTTCCATAAAAAAGAGAGAATAATTTTTTTATCAAAAAATAATTTTTTATAAAAATAATAATTGTATATAGGTATTGAAATTAATGGATAAATTTTTTAATCGAAAATAAGTTTTGAATGAAAATTAAATTAATAGAAAATTTTTTTTTATATTATTAATTTTTATACTAAAAAAAAATATTTTTAATGATTTTTTTTAAATAACTTTCGTTACTAAAAAAAAATAATGTTACAATGATTTTTGAAAATAATTTTTCAATAAAAGATAATAATAATTCTTTGAAATAAATAATAATTGTATTTTATGAAAATAATTTTTGAATCAAAAATAAACTTTTGAATGAAAATTATAATATTTCATAAAAAACAGTTTTTCTTTTTTATTTATAATTTTTATACTGAAAAAATAATATTTTAATGATTTTTTTTAATAATTTTTACATATAAAAAATATTTTTTGTATAAATTATTTTCTCTATTTTAATACAGTAAATTTTAATTTCGAAATCTAGTCTTTCAATCACAAAAAAAAAAAAATTAATTTTTTTGAATAAAATGTAAAATGAAAAATAAATTTTAAAGTTTTCAAAAAAATTGAAAAAATATATAATAATTTAATTTTTTATTTTATATTTTATTATTATTAATATTATTATTATTATTGTTATTATTATTTTATTGTTAAAATAATTTTTTTAGGATATTCTGGATAAAATTTTTTATTACATTACGTTACACACAACGTATTTTTTCATTAATTTTTTTGTTAGGTATACTGTTCATTCTTGTTGTTTCTTTGTTTTTTTGTTTTATTTTATTTTTTTTATTATTTTATTGTTCTTTTTCTTAATTTTGTGTTTCATTTATTATTTTTTTCATTTTTTGTTTATTTTTTTTGTCATTCTTTCTTTACTTTTTTTTTAATTTCTTGTTATTAATAATTACAAAATAAAGAAGTAAATATTATTGTTATTATTATGTAATTTTTATTATTGTTATTATTATTATTTCATTCATTTTGCTTATTGCAAAAGCATTGTTGATTAATTTCCTGACAAGACTGAAAAAAAAACATATTTTGCATTGACGACAAAAAAAAATTTTTTTTTTGTCTCAACCAAAATTTCCGTTAGTTTCAAAATGATATAATTTTTTTTGTGAATTGAAATAAAATTTTTTAATTTTCAAAATTTAGTAGAAATTTTTTTTTTGCAACTTAAAAAGTTTATTGGGTTCAATGTTAGTAAAAGTGACCACTTTTTTTTTTGTTATTGTCAATATTATAATTTTTTTTTTTCAATTATTTTATTTATTACTTTTGTTTCGTCCTTTTTTTATAATCGTTTTTTTTATCTGTTTTATTTTTCTAATATTGTTTATTTTCACTGTTTGTTTACTTTTAGTGCTTTTTTTTTATTTTTGTTTGCTTTTAGTACTTTTTTTTTCATTTGTTTTATTGTTATTTTTCATTTTTCTTTGTTTTATTGTTTTTTCACGTTTTTTAAAAATATTTCTTTCATTATTTTTATTATTTATTTTTTTTCATTCTTTGTTTATTTTTTACTTTTTTTTTCATTTTTTGTGTTCGTTTATTAATATTTTTGAATGAACTACTAAAAAATATGTGGATATTTTTTTTATCTAATTTTCATTAAAAGGGGCGGATATTAACGCGCGTTTAGATACGAAAAAATATTTTATTAACTCTTTAAATTCGATTTACTTTAAAAAAAAAATCGTTGTATTAATGTTTTTAAATAAATTTAAACAAATAATTTTTTGAAACAAAATTTCTAACAAAAATTTGAATGAAATTTGATTACTAAAATTTTGAATTTAAATTTATTTACCAATCAAAATTAGTAAAAATTTCTACTAATTTTTAGTTATTGAAAATTTACTAAATAAATAAATTATTTACTAAACAATTTTAGTAAAAAAAATATTACTAAATAGTAATATTTTACTAAATAGTAAAAATTTTTACTAATTTTTAGTTAATAAAAATTTACTAAATAAATAAATAAATTATTCACTAAACAATTTTAGTAAAAAAAATATTACTAAATAGTAATATTTTACTAAATAGTAAAAATTTCTACTGATTTAAATTTAGTGAACGAATTCTATTTCAAATTTAGTGAGATACAGATCAAAATAAACAAAAAAAAAAAAAAAGTTTAAATCAATTCATGAAACAGTTATCAAAATTAGATACAATTTGTCAAATTATTATTATCCCTAATTGTAAATAGTTAACGTAACAAAAATCAGGTAATTCATAATTAGAACATTGAAATAAAAAACACAAATTGTTTTCTTTTTTTTCAAATTGTTCCCAAGTTTTTTTGTGTGTATAACAAAGAGGTCAGTGGGTATCACGTGATCAGTACAATTTTAGACCTAAATCCTGACTTCCTTTCAGATTTTATTGTTCGATAATCCCCCAGAAAAACTTTCACTTGTTAAACTATCATTATCAAAAGATTTTTTTTTTAAAAAAAAAGAAAAACATTTTTTGAAATATAGTGAAAACTCACCAAAATTATAAATTTTCGATGAATAATAATAATAATAATAATTTTTCGAGTAGAAAACACACAAAAAAAACAATCCACTAGTTTTTTTTTTGGGGCAAATTTACACAAAAGACATTGCCTTGGCACTGCACTCTTATATAAAAATATTTGAGTTCTCACTATACACAAAAAAATCCTTTTTTTTTGTCTTCTTTCCTTGACGGAAATGAAGCAGAAAAATGGAGACCGTGTCTTTTGAAAAATTGAATACGAGCCAGTCGGTGGCTCACGGTGTACTGACAACGTGAAATTCGTGCCGCTTCGATGCGATGTTTCTCTCTGTTCACAAGTTGTGTTGAGTGAAATACTCACTCGACTTTGCTTGCGGTAGAAGAAAGAAAGAGAGAGAGAAAGAATAATGTGTATATGTATATATATATATATACGAGGTGAGACGATGGTATTGGAGACTCAAAGGATCTGGTTAAGTCTCAAAAGAAAGGAAGAAGAAAGAAAAAAAAGAAGAAAATTAAAAAAAAAACAGTAACTACATATATATTACCATGGGCTCTATATGCAACCGAATAAACACATTGTCCTTGAAATAAATCGAAAAAAAAATTTTTTTAAATCTATTTTTAAAATACTATTGATGTTTCTAATTTTTTTTAAAAATTGTATCCAAATTGGATCCGCCATTTTGAATTTTGCAAAACTGACATTAAATTCGTAATCAACGACCCCAAAAACCCCCGGTTAACGAATTTCAAGTGATTCGAATCAATTTTTTAAATATACGCCATTTTGGATCCACCATATTGGATTTACCATAGCGAATCTACCATTTTTAATTCGTAAAATCTAATCATTTTTCAAGTAATTTATTTATTTTTTTTTTAAGTATCCTCAAAAACCATAAAGTAACGACTTTCAAGCAAATTCAACTGATTTTAAAATTATTTTCCTTCATATCGAATTTGCCATTTTGAATTTTGCAAAAATAATACCAGATTCGTAATCAGCGACCCCAAAAACTCCCCGGGTAACAAGTTTCAAGTGAATCGAATCAATTTTTAAAATATCCGCCATATTGGATCCGCCATATTGGATTTACCAATTTTAATTCGAAAAATCGAATCTATTGTTAAGTAATTTATTAATTTTTTTATAAGTAATATCAAAAATCATAAATTAACGAATTTTAAGCGAATTTAACTAATTTGAAAATTATTTTCCTTCATAGCGGATCCGCCATTTTGAATTTTACTAAACTAACACCAGATTCGTAATCAGCGACTCCGAAAACCCCCGAGTACCAAATTTCAAATGAATCGAATCAATTTTTAAAATATCCGCCATATTGGATCCGCCATATTGGATTTACCATAATGGATCTACCAATTTTAATTCGAAAAATCGAATCTATTGTTAAGTAATTTATTAATTTTTTTTATAAGTAACATCAAAAATCATAAATTAACGAATTTTAAGCGAATTTAACTAATTTGAAAATTATTTTCCTTCATAGCGGATCCGCCATTTTGAATTTTACTAAACTAACACCAGATTCGTAATCAGCGACTCCGAAAACCCCCGAGTACCAAATTTCAAATGAATCGAATCAATTTTTAAAATATCCGCCATATTGGATCCGCCATATTGGATTTACCATAATGGATCTACCAATTTTAATTCGAAAAATCGAATCTATTGTTAAGTAATTTATTAATTTTTTTTATAAGTAACATCAAAAATCATAAATTAACGAATTTTAAGCGAATTTAACTAATTTGAAAATTATTTTCCTTCATAGCGGATCCGCCATTTTGAATTTTACTAAACTAACACCAAATTTGTAATCAGCGACTCCGAAAACCCCCGAGTACCAAGTTTCAAGTAAATCGAATTAATTTTTAAAATATCCTCTATTTTTGATCCGCCATATTGGATCTACGGTCAGAGTTTCAATTACGCCTCAAAATATGTATGAAAAAATTATATTTTTTTAAATTACAAAAAAATAACGAACCACAACTTTTGAATTCTGACCATGGATTCGGATTCAGCAACTCAAAAGAATAAAAAAATCTGAATCCATTAAATAGTCTAGTCTATAGCGGACAAAAAATTATTATTATTTTTTGCAGAACTGTGTGTAATTATTGTATCTTCAAATTACTATTTTTTTTTGTAAAAACAGAAATATAATTATTTTCTCAATACGAAGTTAACATTTTTTATTACCATATACCAGCAGTCGGTAATGAAGAATCTCTGTTTTGCGTAATATTTATAGAAATTGTGGTGTAACATAATCTCAAATTTTCACTATTTTATTTGTCATTTGGCAACGTTGCATTATTTTTAAATGTAAAAAAAAACTATTTTAGTTATAATTTTTTTTTTAATTTCCATTTATTTAATATAAAAAGATTTAATTAAATTCAAAGAATTTTGACGAAAATGGTATAATACTAATCGCAGTATTTAATCAAGGAAATGGAATTTTCACATTTTTATAACATGAAAATGTAACTAACTGACGTCAAATTATTGATTATGAACTCAATAAATTTAAATTAGTCGCAGTTTTCAAAAAATACAAAATTATGGATTTTCAAAAAAAAAAAATAAGATTACTATAAAACTTTGTATTTAAGCATTTTTTTAGTTTTTAATCACAAATGTAGTCATTTTTTAAAAATTCAATAAAGCGAATCCAATATCACGAAATTAAAAAAATAGATTTTTTTATGAAATTTGTTCATTCATTTATAATTATAAATTTTTTATTTAAATACAAATTATTATCGTTATTACTATTATAGTATTATTATTATTACTCTTTTTCATATTTTACGGTTACTGTTACTGTTACTGTTACTGTTACTGTTACTGTTACTGTTACTGTTACTGTTACTGTTACTGTTACTGTTACTGTTACTGTTACTGTTACTGTTACTGTTACTGTTACTGTTACTGTTACTGTTTCCGTTACCCTTACCGTTACTGTTACTGTAAATGTTACTGTAAATGTTACTGTTACTGTTACTGTTACTGTTACTGTTACTGTTACTGTTACTGTTACTGTTTCCGTTACCCTTACCGTTACTGTTACTGTAAATGTTACTGTAAATGTTACTGTTACTGTTACTGTTACTGTTATTGTTATTGTTATTGTTATTGTTATTGTTATTGTTATTGTTATTGTTATTGTTATTGTTATTGTTATTGTTATTGTTATTGTTATTGTTATTGTTATTGTTATTGTTATTGTTATTGTTATTGTTATTGTTATTGTTATTGTTATTGTTATTGTTATTGTTACCGTTACCGTTACCGTTACCGTTACTGTTGTTTTTAAAAATTAATTTTAATTAATTATTAAAACGTATATAAAAAGATGAAAATTTGTATTAAAAATCATGAATGATACAATATTAAAATAATAAAATGTTTACTAATACGAAAAATGAGAAAAAATGAGCCATTCTTTGCATTGAGAACCCTTCTGAGAAATCAGCTGTTCATTCAAGTTCAAGGTCACTATTCGGACCGTTTCGTATTATATTTCTCGAGTTTTGCAGTATTCAAATTTATACATATAAATATATTGCGAAACTCTTGGACCAAGTTTATAATTATAAAGGTTCACAAAAATTTCATAATAAATTCCAACAAGTAATAACAATATTATAACATTATTATAATATAAATATAACAAAATTATACATAATATAATAAATTATTATAATTTTTTTTTATTTATTAAAAAAAAAATTAATTATAGTTGTGATTAAAAAATTACAAAAATTAATTTACGATAATTTTTTTTTAAAAAAAGATGATACAATAATATATTACGATTAAGAATTTCTATAACAAAAAAAGCCGGTGTATATTGAAATAAATAAATGAAAAATTTACATTTTTTTAATTATAGAAAAAAAAATTTGTTCTTATAATTAGTGAAATTTTCCCATAAGTTTCTAAAGTCTTTGATAAAGGGTGAGTGTTATTTATTTGTTTATGTTTTGTAAAATTACGATTATCTAAAAAAAAATTCCCCAAAACTAAATTATACTTCCATCAGTACTGGGCAATTCCCTTCGCAAAATTCCAAATACTGTAAAAAAAAAATTAAGTTTCATGCTGGGTCTTTCCGAATAAAGTATAAGATAAATATTTCACTTACCTACAGTCCCTTCGAAAATTTTAATGCTTCAATAAAAAAAAAAGATACTAAAAAACGTTATTATTATTATTATTATTTTTAAAGAAAATTTTTTATTTCTTAATTAATATTAAAATGAGTTTAAAAAAAAATTATATTTAGCAAAAAATGTCAATTTTTTCTAATATGCTTATTGCATATTAATTAATTATTAAATATTTAAAAAAAATATATATATTTTTTTTTATTTAAAAACATAATTTATTTTTTTTGCAAATTAATTATTATATAAAAATAATTGAAAAATTAAACTTTTGTCAGGGAAAGTTGTCAATGAGATAATTTAGTATAATTATTTTTAACTCTTATACTTATGGGAGATAAATTTGAACGTAATAAAGAAATTCAATGTAAATGTATTGATAAAGAATTGTTTAAGACCAATATATAAATTAAACTCTTCATAATAGTTTACTGCATTTATTCATTGACTACATTAGAGTTGTGAACATTAAAAAAAAAAAATAAATAAAAATACACACATCATGAAGTTTTTTGGTTTTCTTTTAATTCTTGTCTTTTTTTTTGTCAGCGTACAATCAAGAAGAATAAGTAAGTTTTTACATTTTTATTTTTAATTTACATTTTTAATAATTATTTTCATAATCTTTTTACACATTTAATTAATTAATTATTATTTTAAATAATTTATTTATAGGTAAATAAAATAATTTATATCTTAAGTAATTTAAAAAAATATAATTTTTTATAATTAAAATTTCAATGAAATTCTTAAAACTAATGTTAAAATTTAACGTAGGTGAGATTTTGTTAATTTTATACATCAGTGATAGTAAGAATTTTAATTTTTTAATAACAAATAATTGTAATAAAATAATTACAATTTTCTTCTTTGATTTAGATGAATTTCCAACGGATCGTTTTAAAGACAAAACTATGTCACCGGAAGAACCACTAAAGATCGTGGGAGAATATTTAAAAAAAGAGATAGATAATATACATGAAGAGATGACCAATGTAGAAAATATTTTAAAACAATTCAACTTTTAAAACAATTAGGTTTTTAAATATAAAAGAGAGATACACTTTAGGTACTTCAAATTTGGAATACTTGAAAGCGCCACTGGTATTATTCCAAAAATTATGTATTTTATAATTAATGACAAAAATTATTAAATAAATAAACTATATTTTTATGTAAAAAGAAATTATTTCTTTCCATTTTTATTTATTTCCTTTATTTGAGTTAATTTTGTATAAATAATTTATAAAATACCTAAGAAGAGGAACAAAAGACTGCCTAAAAATTCGCGATATTCTGGTGAACTACGAGTAAAACTCGTGTTCTAATTATACGAAGAGTAAAACTCTAAGTATATCTAAAACGGAGATTAAAAACGTCGAAAAGAACGGAATGGTCTATTTCAAACTGCGGGAATACAATATTTCTTTATTATACATTTGTTACGTTACTTTACATCTTGATACGTTAATTTACAATTCGTTACTATACACTATATACACACAAAACCGATATAATGTTCGACGGGTAAAACCCGACGAACGAGAGTAAAACTCTCTACAAAGATTCTCGGAGTAAAACTCCTAGTCAGGTGGGTAAGACCCACTCGGACTCCGTGTAGCACGGGAGTGACTGTCCTTTTTGACTTTGAAAACCATATTTATTTATCATTGAAAGTTGTACATTAAAGTTATACAAAAATTTCTTAATTCTAAGATATATATTCAGCGCCTGTTATTTTAAGTAACTTATCTGAATGTTTCTTTATTTTATTAAAGTTTATATATATTTAATAATATTTGTATATTCTTTGTTTGGGTAAAAAGGTAGAATAATTCAAAAACCCCATTTGAAGAGTGACTGTCCTCAGCGAGAGCGCAGCTTATATAGCCGATCGGTGGGCTGGGCGCATGTGAGTGAGCTTTGGCGATGCGGCCCGCGCGGCGAAATCGGGTACTACGTCTTTGTGCTCCGCGGTCGGTAACATGTTTATCGACGCGCGATAATATTTAGTACAAATATTTACCGGCCGATTTCTAATTATTATTACATTTTATTTAATAATTATTTATATATCTGTTATACAAGGTCCAGATTTTCTTTCCTCCCGCTACGTCATCAACTTTCCTCCCTAGAGAAGAAAATTGATTATCTAGCGTGAAGAAAGTGGACAAATGAGATCTCGTCTGCCATTGGCTACTTTCGAAGCTCTACAGAGCTGTAGAAAGTGCAGTTTTTGTTATGGGCGGTGTGAAAAATATTTTTTTTACTTTTGATTCATATATTTTCCTTAATATTTATTTGCGAATATATTTTTGAAATTTATTTACCCAATATTTTGAGAGAGAAATTAAATTACATTCATTAAATTAAAAAGAAATACAAAAAAATATTTTCTAACCTACAAAAATTTTTTAATACATACATTAAGATGTTTGAATTTAGGAAAATTTTTGAATTTTAAAATTGCTACTTATCGACGATTATTATCAATTTTGATGACTTTTTGATTTTAATCTCATTTATACCTTTACTTTTTGAACTTCGCTGGTATTTATTTAGGAAGATCGTTTTGTTTACTTTTCGTCAAAAATACTCGTGTCACATACGAAATTTCCCGATGTTGTCAAGTACTGCTGGAGTCATAAAGCGACCATTAAAATTTGGAAAAAAGTAGCTTCAATAATAAACAATTACAATTTTTCTTCTAATTTTTGGGAAAGTGTAATTTAATAATTAAATTAACAAATTCTAAATATTAATTTAATAATTACTATTAATTAATCTGTTACATTTATATTTATACATAAAAATGATCTTTGGATTCTGTGTTGATATGTAAACGTGGGAGCTGGGATGTTAGAGGAGAGAGATTCGGGGGAATAAATACGAGAGGAGGAACGGGAGAATGGTGGTACCAGCCACGACCGAGGACCGAGCATTCTCTGTCCTTCTCCGCAGTCAACTGCAGCCCCCTCCTTCACCAATCCCACACACTATCATACAGCAACCGACCAAACCACGACAGGAGCACGGAACTTCACAGATTAGTTACAGAGGATTTTAAACAAAAAAAAAAAAAATTTTTGTATACGCAGCCTCCATTATTACTATCTATCGATAGTGCATCATTTTATTTGCAAAAATTATCTTTCCCTTTCAATGAATATAGATAAAATACAATCTCCATCTTTTATTTCAGTTTTGTTTGCATTTTACACATATATATTTATATTTGTCTCTAAATTGTTGTGAAACCTGATTTTGTTGACTCATCAAGTATTCATTTCTTGGAAAATTTTTGAGGATACACTTTCTCAGTTTTTTTTCATTTATTTTAATTTATTATTTTTGTCTCATTTTTTTCAAGATTAAATAATAATTTCCGGAAAAATTTATTACATAAAAAAAATAATTTAATTATTATTGTAGAGATATTTATTAATTTGCGACGTCGAAAAAGTACTCATGAAGCTACAAGTTGATTAAATCAATTATTGATAAAAGGTTTCAATATGGCTGTGTGGTCTACGTATCCGATTTAGGTTCCTAGGGTTCAGGGTTCGATTCCCCTCGCAGGCAACATTTTTATATCTTATTCTTAGTGTTTTATTTATAGCATACATTAATAATATAAAAAAATTAACAAATAAAAATAGAAGATACTCTTTATAAAGTATCTAATTAATACATAATTTTAAGTTTCCTGGACAGTAAAAAATATTTGTTAAATTTTCTAATAAATTATAATTTGAAAAATTTTTATTTTCAGTGCCTATAAAAAATTATTTAAAAAAATTTTTTCCTATCTCCAGTTAAAGTAATAGATACTTTTTTTTTAGGTTTTTAATGAGAAATAATTTTTTTTTAGTTATTTTTTTTCCAAGAAAAGAAAGATTGAAACTAATATTTATAAGATAATGGTGAACATAAAAAAGAATATGACCTAGATTTAGTTTTTCACAATGGAAAAAGTATAGTTAATTTTGTTCAAGGTGTTTCAAAGGTAAGTATGTAGTTACAAAAATCCGGTTCAAGTCGTCAACATATTAACAATTTAAAAAAAAAAATCTGGAGATATTTTTAACTTTTGAGAGTGAAAACCAAATCATTTATTTTTTTTATCAAATGCTGAGGTCAATATAACACTATATTTATTAAATCCGGTGGGTGTTACCGTGACCTTGATAGTAGCACAAAAAATTAATTAAAGAAACATGAAACATATTAAATGATTTTTTAATTTTATTTTTTATTCTATTTTTATGAAATAAAATTTTAAAAATTGAAACTTCTTTAAATTAAAAGAAAATTTTCTTTAAATCAAAAAAAAAGTACTTTAAAAAAAGAATGAAAAAAATAATATCAATATCAATATTAAATAAATAAAAAATTTTTTTAAAATAAAAAAAATTTTCAAAAAATAGTAGTCAAAATTTTTTAATATATATACGCATAAAGAATTAATTTTGCGTGAGAGAAAAATTAAAATTTTCCTCAGCTATATCTAATGAAAATCAATATAGAAAATTTATGAGAAAATGTTGTGTCCTGTATAGTCGAAGGTAAAAAAAAATCGCTATTCCATAAATTGAAAATACATAATGTAAACTTACATTATCCATAAGCTACATCTCCTTCTATATTTTCTTTTATCTTTAGTTATTATCTTGACGCGCATAAAAAATACTGTATGGTGAACGCACTGAATTTATTGAGTAAGACTTGGGTGAAAAAAAAAAATAAAATAAACAGACAACTTTTATTGCAAAGACTACGCGTCCTAGAAATTAAAAATCATAAATTGAGACAAGAGTTCATAAATAATTATATGTTTGTTGAAAAAAAAGTTCACGAAAATGAATGAAAAAAAAAAATTTGAATTTTTCCCAACATATTTTTATAAATTAAATTAAAAAAAATTATAAAATTTTAATACATTTCAAAATACATTTTTAAAAACTGATAATAACTTTAGGAGTATTAGTAAATATTAAAAAAGAAATTTTGAAATTTATTGAAAATTTTATTTGAAATTTAAAATCAAAATTAAAAAAAATAAAAAGGAGAAAAATTAATTTTTTTTTTTAATTTCAAGAACTGCAAAACTACGAAGTTTCAAAAAATTTCACCAAATCATTTTTCAATGCAAATACAGTAAAAAATAAAATAATAATAATAATGTGACAATTGCACTTAAAAATTTAAAGATATCAAAGGAGATGAACTTGGATGAATTCACATCTGTTTTAAGATTGTATAGGTATATATGATTCATCAACGACTTTGTAAACCGGTTTTTTTTTTCGCTCAACTCAATTCTCCTCATTCATTATACAATCAAATATCTGATGAGTTGCACAATATAATGTTTTGATACTTAATTTTGTTCAATTGTTGAAGTATCCAAAACATTCTTTAAAAACCTTTATATTAAAATTATAAACATACTAGCAAAATTACACGCGCACGTCCAACTTTAAATGCACTGGCTGTTTTAAAATAATAATAATAATATTAATAATAATTCTGCATCAGTGGAGTAATAAATTAATAATAGGTATATTTCTAATTTTCACGTTATCATTTATTTATACACAGAAAAAAATGAGTTTGATGTTATAAAAAATATTTAAAAATTTTGAAAAAATAAAACCTAAAAAAAACTTTGTAATGTTTTAAACTTTAAACTTAAATTAAAAATTAAAATTAAATTGAAAATTTTTTAAAAAAGCAAACTATTTTTATATTGTTTACAGATAAAAAATATAACAATTTAATAATTAATAATAAAAGCAAATTAATAATAATGAATAATGAAAAAATAATGAAAGAAATAATAATTATAAGTTAAAATGTTCTAAATATCTGTAATAATTATTATATATTTAAAAAAATGTAAATATAATATAATACATTTATAAATAATAATAAAAATTATATTATAATTGAAACTTTTTTTTTTATAAATACCAAGTAGGAAATATACTGGTGCTGCACACAATGAACAATATTTTTTTTTACTATAAACTGTCACTTAGTATATGACTTAATTAATGACGATGAATAAAAATATCCGTTGCGTTAACCATAAAATATTACGAAATCAAGAATTGTCAAAATTTTAGAAAAACAAAAGGAACAAAATACGACTAACTTCAAGTGTGGACAGACGGAATGAATGAATACGGAAATTATTATAGTTAAAACTAGCAAAATTAAACGCGCGAAATTAGGAATGTAATTGTTTATTATAAAGAAATTAAAATTAATATTATCAATAATATTTTTAATTTATTATAATATTATTACATTGTTAATAATAATAATGAAAATTATATTTTTATATAATTAATTTTTAATAGAATTGAGACGAAGCTGAAGTACGCAACATTTATCAAAAAAAACATTTTTTTAAAAAAGTTAAATATTACGTCTAAATTACATATATTTAACATAGGCGGAATAGTTATTTGAAGAATGCTTTAATATGTAATTTAGGCTTAATATACAACTTTTAAAAAAAATTTCTTGGTAAACGTTGTGTACTTCAGCTTCTTGAATTAAATTCTATTTAAATATTTAACGTAATCAATTTTTTTTAAATTTAATTTAATTTTTTTTCTGAATCATCTTCTTTTTCTTCTATTTTATTTATTTTTTTAACTCTCTCAATTCCCTTGCGCAAATATTCATTGTCCACATTTTTTTCCAGTTTTTTAATGTCGTTGACATCGTTGATCGAAATATAAGGAGGATCTGTAGAAAAACAACTTTATTTTTAATCAAAATTTTACATATTTAAATATATAAATTCAATTATTTTTTTATAAATCCATAATTTTTCAAACATGATATCGAGGAAATTATTTTATCAAAGATTCTAAAAAATTTAATTTTTAAAAACTTTAAGAAAATAAATTTTTTTATAATAATTTTTATTTATTAAGTTTTATTACATTAAAGGTAGAAAAAATTATTTTATCTTAATAATTAATGATCTGATTGAAAATTTTTAAGTCCTATTGTATGTCTGGCAGAATGTTTATTAAGTAAAATAATTTTATTATTTTGGAACAAAAAAACCGTCTAAAATCATGCACGCGTGATTTCCTTTTTTTAAAAAATTAATAAAAATTTATATTTAAATATCTGTCGATAATTTTTCAGAAATTCTTCGATTCTTCTTCTTCGATTGACCGAAGTCACAGGAGACGCTACTTTTGATTCTCCAAAAATGTAATGCCACAAAAAGTTAGGTTACACTACTAGAAGATTCGTCACGTACGCACACAGGTGGCGCTAGTGTTCTTATTTTAAAAAAGCCAAGTATCCAACCCTGACAAGTGTCCAACCCTGACACTATTCCCCTATATATTCATTATTTTATAATATTTATTTTTTATAACTGTAAATAATAAAAACATTATTTTATTTTTTAAATTTCAATTAATTTGACAAAAATGATAAAATATGTTTTTAATTTGACATTTATTATTAAAAAACTAATTCCAAAATTTCCTTTCACAATTCTTCGAGAAAATTAAGATTAAAAAAAAAAAAATATTTTGTGGAAATTATTGAAAGGTCCCTGATTCTATAAGTTCCGGTTCTTTTATTAAGGCGCGGTCATCACTATCGTGTTAACAATGCGCAATTTGTTATAAGCGGAGAACGCGTTTCATTCGCGGCAGTTACGCGCGAAAGTAGGGAAAGTAACTTTTGCACGATTCGATTCTCCTAGACTTCGTCATCATCTCGCGAAGCAAAACCGCCTTCTGATTTCCATACAAATAAATAAATAAATAAAAAATAAAAAACCACAAAATCGAGAAATCAAACTCCTATACGCGGTTGCACCCATTAATGAAAGTCAGATCGTGCATTTCTATTTCAGTTCCATTTTTTTTTATCTCTTTATATTCTCATCAATAATGAGAAGTTATTGGATTTCACTTTTTGTGAAATATATAATGGAATAGACCCAAATATAGCAGTTATTAAAGTTTATTTTTTTAGTAATAAACAATCACATTTTTAATAAATAATACAAACACACTGTGAGATATTCTTATTGAAACTTTAACGGCAGTCATAGAACAAATAATATTAGTGAGGGCAAACGCCATATTAACGACAAATATCAGATGACAATATGAAACGTCTATTATGTGAAATGGTTGGTTGCCATTGTCGCCATTTGTCATAATTTTCGTCAACTACCGCACCCTGCCCTAGTGAAAATTAAGTAACTTTATAGTAATTTTTAATCTAAAAGCCTGAGCAGAATAAAAACGTAACTGGAATCGTCGTAATTGCAAACTCAACCGGAAGAATGAGTTAGAGAAGGATGGACATATTGTTTGTTCTTCTCTAACTCATTACTCCGGTTGATTTTGCGGTTATGATTCCGATTACGTTTCTATTCTGCTCAGGCCTTTAATGAACCATTTACACCTTTGGAAAAAAAAATTTTATTTTACATTTTTCAAAATACACAAACCTGATTGGTTGTTCACAATCTGATTTATAATGGACAACCAATTAGATTTTTGTATTTTGGAAAATCAAATAAAAAAAGTTTTTTTTACCAAAGGTGTAAATACTCCATTACTATAAAATCACTTAATTTTTACTAGAGCAGGGTGTGGTAGTCTAAAACAATACGAACAATAATAATAAACATTAAAAGAGGTTATCATATATTAAAAAAAAAATTACCGTTATTTTCAAAATTTTATTTTTTATACTTTTGACATTACTTTCAGAATTTACAATGAAAAAATATTTAAATTAAAAAAAAGTTTAAGAAATATTTTTACTTTAATTTTATAAACAAAAAATTGACTGTTTTTTTATAAAAATTATATTTATAAATCGATTATAAACTTCGCACTGCATATTTTAATGAATTTTACATATGAATAAGAGACGAATAATAAGGATTGCGGAAGTGAATTACAAGAATAATTGAAAAAGATTCAAGACGCGACTTGTATATAATTTAATCTAAAGTACATCTGCATCTAATGAACATATTGGCAATATACATTGTTTTTAAACATTTTCACGTAATGCAATTTGAAAACTTTAGTGTATTAATATTTATACCTTCTTTTTTTGTTTAAAAATTTTTTTTTAAAAATGTCGCCATTTTGAATTTTGAAAAACTGATGCCAAATTCGTAATCAGAGATATACCTAAAGAATCTCCTCTTAACAATGAAGCAAATCCGATGACTAAAAAAATTCTCCATTTTGAATCCGCCATTTTGAAATTTTTAAAATATTTTCAAATTAGAAAATATATATTCAAAAAAGGCATCTAAAAATAGACTTTTGCAGGCTATTACATGAACTGTAATTTCATATTTTAGAATATACATATATATTTTACAGTTAAGAGCCTACATGAAGTTTTTATTTCAGGGTCTGCGGGTCTTGTCTTACCTGATATGGATATTCTCTTTATTGCGGTCTTGGCTTCATTTATCGGGTGATACATATATATAAAAAGAAGAAGAAGTCCAAACTTTATGACTCAACAATAATTTTTATCAATTCAACAATAAAGTTCTTGTATATAATAAATATTAAAATTTTAAAAATAAAAAATTTTGGAATCAGAAGAGTATTTTCACATTTAATTTACAATTGCAGAAAAGGAGACAATTTTATTTTAATACGAATTGGACAAAAAGGTAGTTAAGATATACAGATCAATTAAATGTTTAGAAATATCGAAATATCTTATAATGACGACATTATAAAAATTTATGGAATTCAAATGTTTAGAAAGGAAGATTCAATAAAATATATTGTCTAAATTAAAACTAGTTCTAATAATATAAAATAGATATTACAAAGAAAAAAAATTGATTCCCTGCTACTGCGCTTTCTCGTGCTTCTGGAATGTTGGAGAATATACCAATTACTTTCTAACGTAGACCTTTTGCATACTCATGTACATGGGTCTTTATTATCCCGTTACTTTTTGATATCGAATCATAACAATAAGCCTTAGGTAGGCGTTTATATATTGTCCTTTTTATTTATTTCAACATTCAACGATTATTCGCTTTTGTTTGGAGCAGGTTCACCCAATCATTTAACACATCAATATAATTTCTTGAATATACAATTTATCAATGTTAACGAGAATTCAATCTAGCATGGGAACAACTTTATTTATAAACATACATTCAGAAAAAAGATTTTTTTTCTAAAACAAAGAAAACATTTTTTGAATTAAATATAAAAATTTTTTTTAATTAAAAAAAGGTTTCTTTGAATTAAATATTTGTTTTTTCTAGTTGCTATATAATTTTGTATAAGTAAAAACAAACGACATCAAAAAGCCTTTATATGCATCACGGAGTGATCACTTATGTTTATATATGTTAGTACAAGAACACCATACGGCAAGTGTTGCTGATTTTAATATAACGGGTGTCGACAAAAATTTCACTTTACCGTTAAAAAGACCATATATGATTAGTTATTAAAAAGCTACTGTGTGTTGCATTAATCAAAATAGCGGCTTATGTCAATTACTATTAATAATAAAACTAAATATAAGGAAAAAAAAATTTTCATGTACTTTTCAAAATTACATATAAGATTTAAATAGACCAATAGAAATTGAAAAATTACAATTTTATTTCAATTAATATTTCCTGTTTTTTGCTTCAGTTTGAATAACCGCAATTAGCCAGTAAGCTTCTTAGGAAATGTGGCAAATCACTGAAAACAATATAATACAGAAAACTGTAAAAAAAACAATTTGAATTAAAATTATATTAATTTTATTTTTAATATTAGGAAATATTGAATTTAAATAAATATTAAATGGAATTTAGATCAAAATTGCAAAAGATTCACTTGTATGAACAGTTAAACACTTTTTAGTATGTTGCGCCATCTACGATGTATCCTCACTGTGTATACCTTCCCCCACCTTTTAAGTGGTCATGTACATTTTTTTCCGTATATAGGCCTAAGCAGAGTGAAATCTCTAATCGTAATAAAGAAACATTCAGATAAGTTACTTAAAATAATAGACGCTGAATATATATCTTAGAATTAAGAAATTTTTGTATAACTTTAATGTACAACTTTCAATGATAAATAAATATGGTTTTCAAAGTCAAAAAGTCATCTCTAATCGTAAATCTTAAGCTTTTACAAAGCGATCTTCCTAAATAAATACCAGCGAAGTTCAAAAAGTAAATGTATATGATTAAAATCAAAAAATGACAAAATTGATAATAATCGTCGATAAGTAGCAATTTTAGAATTCGAAATTTTTTTTAAATTCATGCATATCTTAATGCATATATGCATTAGAAAATTTTGTAGGTTATAGAAAATAATTTTTCTTTTATTTCTTTTTAATTTAATGAATGTAATTTAATTTCGCTGTCAAAATATTACGTAAATAAATTTCAAAAATATATTCGCATATAAATATTAAGGAAAATATAAGAATCAAAGTAAAATAGATTTTCTATCATTGAATAATGTTGTGTTTAAGCTTTTTTCTGTATGGTATTTTTGCGAATGGAAATTTAATTCGAAGCTTATTTGCAGCTATTATTTTAAGTAATATAATGACATTTATGTTATAAATTAATATAATTTTTAATAAAAATAGATAATGAAATATTAAATTAAGATAGATAATAAATTCACTTTTCAATAATTTTTTCCTTCTATTATTCTAAATTTAAAATAATTATTAAATATTAAAAATTATTAATAATGCCAATTATGTTATTATTTCTTTTCAATAGTCATTAAGTTACATGATATTCAAAAATATATAAATAATTTATTTCTAGCTTTAAAATATCATAGTAGTATTTTAGTAATTAAATTTTCATTAATTAAGATTTTTTTTATTTAAAAAATAATTTATTGTAATTATGTATAATAATTATTAATATATTACTATTATTATTATTACTATTATTTATAATAATAATCTAAAAGAAAAGAATAATATTGAAGCACATAATTAGATTATAATTTAAAATTAATTATTAAATTGAATCAAATTTTAATGTAGATTATTAATAACAATAAATAATATATAAAATATAAGAGTCCCGCTCCTGATAACTTTATTTAGCTTTTGAACGTGTCAATACAAAATTAAATAAATAAGGTTTATTTATTTAACATATATAATGTATGGGTTGTGTTGACAATTTTATTGTTCGAAAATAATTATTTCAGAACATGTCGTGTTAATTCTGCATGCGCGCGACTAAAAAACACTTGCCGCGTCTTTGAAAAACCTTTATCACTGTATACGATGTAGAAGGAAGTGAAAGCAATATATATGTGTGAATGCAAAAGCAAACTCGTCGTCAGATAGTAAATGATAATGACAGTGAAGGAACAAATAAATCTACGCGATGTGAATGCAATTTATTTCGGTGACGTTTTTACAACGATATATATATATATATATATACAGATATATATTATTAAACAGGTCGTAGAAATGAAAATCGTTGTCTCGATTACGACTGATGACGGGAGATTTTGAAAACGGGGTCGCTGCTTTAAATTTCAATTATTATTATTTAACACACGCTCTTTTAATACCGATACTTAGTTGTTTTCACCTTGAAAATGTCTTTTTTCACCTGCCGTTCTCTTTTTTTTTATTATTCGAGTTTTTTTAAATTCCATTCTTTGAAAAAAAAATTATTGGGAGTCATTATTTAATAGTTCTGTATTTTTAATATTAGTCAATGAACCCTATTGAAACGAAATAATTGGAAACTTTTTGAAAACTTAACTCAATGTATGTATCCATGTATTTATTTTATTAATGTATCTAATTAAAAAAAAAAATTAACTTGTTTTAACTTTCTTATAATTAATATATATATATATATAATAATAAAAAAGTTTATTAACTTTAAAATTAAATTATTTATATAGTTATATAAAAATTATTTTTTTAATTTTTTTTCATTTAATTACTATATTGGATAGTAATAATATAATAATTATAATAAACACGGTATTATTATTAGTTTTCATATCAAAAAAAAAAAAAAATTTAATTTCTCTTTCTCATTAACGGGGGTTTCCCGATTTAAACGAAACTTGCCAGAAGTCGTTTCATTGGTAAAAAAAAAGCGCGCGCTTATTTGAAATGATTTATTTTACAAATAGATATGAAAAATTTAATTGAACTTTTACTCATAATTCATAAAGATAAATGACCAGCGATATAATAAAAAATATTAATTTTTTTTTTAATTTTATTTAATCAAAAGAGAAAATTAAAAATCGTTTTTCACACACTGTATACAAATTTTAATTTATATTTTCAAATAAAGTAATAAAAGTAAATTACTTTTAATAAATTATTTTCACATTTACTTATGGAGTGCAAACGTATAGATTATAGTCACGCTTGACCCAGAGACTAGAGTATATATTTGGTGTGGTATTAAATATTTATGTTTGGAGAGTGTAATGGGAAGTGAAAAGGAACTGCGCGCGAAGTCAGTGACTTTATATATATATATATATGTGAGAGTGGGTGTTTCGTGATACAAAAATCTTATCTTATTCGCCAACGTGAGAACAGTTAGTAATCACAATCTGAATAGAGATTTTGAAGAATGTGGAGTCTTTTGAATTTCGCACGTTTCTCATGTGTTTTCAAAAGACATATCAGTAATTCTGGAAATTATTGTATTCGACACAGTCACGTAGAGTCAATAATATATTTTCAAATAAATGTTTATTTTAAATAGATTATAAAAAATAGTAATTGTAATTCCTATTTATATTGAAAAAAAAATTGGTTCCCATTGCTCCCACTCGCCATTTGTCATAATTCTCGTCAACTACCGCACTCTGCTCTAGTGAAAATTTTGTACCTTCTAATTTTAACAATAAAGTCACTAAATTTTCACTAGAGCAGGGTGCGGTAGTTGACGAGAATTATGACAAATGGCGAGTGTGAACAAAACCATAATTATATCTCATAGTTGGGTAGTTAAATGGATACAGTTAGAAGGAATTACCAAACGGAGCATTTCTTTTTAGGATTCATGCGCATATTGTTTGCACACTGGAAATCTTTTGCAAATTCTTTTCGATTCACTAGGGAACCCAGAACTCGAAATTCCGGAGGACTATGATAATCGTTGTTAATTCTGTCCCTCTGTTCATCTAGAGTAATTTTCTCGCACCAAGTTTGGGCAACACTGATCCAAAAAAGCTGAGATTGTGTATAATTCACACCAGGCAGCAAAGCTTCGGGACCATGTTTTTTCACATAATTCTGATAAGCAAAATATGCAATTTTAATTCCACCATTATCTGCAATATTTTCATCTGCCGTCGTCGTGCCATTCACCTGGAAAATATTACAAAAATAAATTTCCTACAAATATTGGTAAATGATTTTAAACGGTTATTTATAATATTAATTATTATAATTTTTCATCTATAATCTAATATGTTAGATAAAAAAAAAATTCAAAATTAATTTTTAAAAACCTTTATAAGTTTTGGACGAAATTCAAAAGAATTCGGAAATCCTATCAATTTTTTTAAATTTAATTTCAAGTCAACGTCTTTTAATATATAGTTTTCATATTGATTAATAAAGCATTGAACTCTTGAATGAAATTTTTCACTACTTTCCGGCTCCCACCAATTGACAAGATTTCCCTGTTTATCAAAACTTGCACCAAAACTGTCAAAACCATGAGTCAATTCGTGGCCAATTACAATTCCAATTGATCCATAATTCATGTATTGAGGTATGTTTTCTTTGAAGAAAACTCCTTGCAAAATACCAGGTGATATAGCTAAATGAAACATAAATAATGATAATTAAAGTCAAATTAATTAATTATTAATAAAAAAAATTAATAATTTCGTATTCCACATTCCGGATCCTACTTTAAAAATTCCCTATTTCATATTCCGGATTCCACTTTTCACATTTCGGATTCCACATTCCGTATTCCACTTTTCAAATGCCGTATTCCATATTCCGTATTCCACTTTTCACATTCCGTATTTCGAATTCCACATTCCAGATGCCACTTTCAAAATTCCGTATTTCAGATTCCACATTTCATATTCCGGATCCCACTTTTATTCCGGATTTCTTTTTTCACATTCCGGATTTTACATTTCGGATTCCACTTTCAAAATACCAGATTTCACATCCCACATTCTGAAAGTGGAATCCGGAATACGCAATGTGGAATCTGTAATGTGGAATACGGAATGTGAAATATAGAATCCGGCATACAGAATTTTAAAAGTGGTATCCGGAATGTGAAATGTAGAATCCGGAATGTGTAAATCGGAATGTGGATTCCGAAATGTTGAATCCGGAATACGGAATGTGAAAAGTGGGATCCGGAATTTGGAACCCGGAATGTGAAAAGTGGAATCCGGAATATGGAATGTGAAATACGGAATTTTGAAAGTAGAATACGGAATGTGGAATCTGAAACACGGAATTTCGAAAGTGAGATCCGGAATGTGGAATTCGGAATACGGAATGTGAAAAATGGAATCCTGAATACGGGATTTGAAAAGTGGAATACGGAATGTTGTATCCGGAATATGGAAAGTGGAATTCGGAATACAGAATTGTTAAAGTCAAATCCGGAATGTGGAAAGCGGAATATGGAATCCGGAATGTGAAATGTGGGATCCGGAAAAAGTTACGTAATTGACCCCCTGGTTAAAATTTCGTATTGATTTCAGATTAAATACAGGCAGATCAGTCCGGAATAGTTCAAAATTGGCATGAAATAAATTAGCAATTTTCAATTTAATTTTTCATCAAATTCGCGCAACAATTTGATTTTAATTAGATGAAAAAACAATTCAAAATGAGTCCAGAATAATTCAGAATTCGTGTATATATGTAAACTATCGATACAAACCAATACTATTATTAAAAGAAGTGAACAATGCCCCCACTTCCATTGGATTGTAATGTTGATCCCAGCTATTTTTATTCAAAGATTTTCTAAATAAATCTGCATCTTTATATTTAATGAACTTTTGAATGTTAATTATTGATTGAAGATAATTGTTTGGCGTTATTTCCAAATTTGTGTAATATTCATCAATTTCCTTGTCGTCGAATAATTTGAAAATTACTGGATTTATTATAGATAATGATGCAAGTTTCTCTAAAGCCTTTTCCTTCGTTTTATCATCCAGCCAATCACTCTAAATATAGATTTACTAAATGAATATTTTTGAAACTGATTGATTTTACAATAATTAATAATTCATCAATAATTGTAAAATAATGATGTTTTTTGTTTGTTAATAGCATAAACAAAGTTCACTTCTTGTTCCAATACAGAAAAATTTTTCAAGAAAAAATACAGTATAGGCAAAAAATTTGTATAGCGAAGAAAAATAATATTCTAATTTCTAATTTCTTACTTTATTTAGAAGAGTATTGAACTGCTGAAAAATATTTTCGAATATTTCGTCGATAGCTTTTTTACCAGATTCTGATAAATTGAAGTAGTATTTGACATAGAGCATTCCAAAACTATTAGAGAAAAATTCATTTACAATATTGTAACAATGTTTCCATTTTTGCGAATTGTCTTCGTTAGTGATATAATTATTGAGAAAACCGCTAATTGCTTTCCATATAAGATAATTTGCTTGATCTTTTTTTGAGATCTGATTAATTAGATTGTTCAATTGTTGAAAGTAATTTAGATCCATAACCAATATAATATCATCATCTCTACTATTAGTAACTGGGTTTAAAATAGAATCAATGTATTCTTTCCACAAAATATTGGAATAATTTCCATTGAGTTCTTTAATAGTCATTCTAATAGGATAATCACTTCTGTCCCTCTCTGGTATAGTTATCTGTAAATAATTAGTTTAAAATTTTATAAAAAAATTTTTTTGATATTTTGTAATAAACTTTCAGTTTCTGAAGAGGATGGCTGTGCCATTGAAACGTAAAGAATAATGTTTTTATTTAATCCTTGACTCGGAATGATCGATATCATCTTCTTATATTATTAAATACTACCGAGTGAGAGAATCAAAATTTTATTAATTAGTTAAAATTTTTTTTTACTTATTTTGAAACGTAATTTCAAACTGATAATAATTTATCTTAAAAAGAAATCTTTTTTTAATCAATTTAACAATTATTTTTTACTACTTACATTAATAAGCATTTTTTCTACTTTAATAATTTCATTTATATCATTTTGAATGTAATTTTCGTTATTTCCAAAAAGTTGTACAGTGCTAGCTATTAAATCAGAATAGTAAATGAATTCATCAAGATTTGATGGTTGTTCAATCTAAAATTGATACTTAAATTAGAAAAAAACTTAAGACTCAATTTTTTGTAAAAAAAAAACAAATAATCACTTTACGTACTTGTAGGACTACATTTGAACTATTTTTTGTATCTAAACGAAAACTTGAAGAAATGAAATAATTTTTGAAAATTTCCGTTTGGGAGCCAAATTTTTCCCATTGGAAACTTACATTATTCCAAGAATTCCCTTTTAAAAGTGGCCATCCACCAATTCTTTGTAACAATTCCAAAATTAAATTTAAATTCTCTTTTTTAATGTCATCTGCATTAAAAAATTAAAAATAATTTGACAAATTGGTAATTGATTATAAAAATACATAAAATTTCAAGAATCTACTGTTAAAATAAGAAACCGTTTGTCAATTTTTCTTTTTGTACAAGTTCGCAAAATTAAATTTTAAATTCTAAACAGATTTTTACAAAAATGTCTTACTTGCATTCATGCAATTTTGATAAAAAGTTTTTATTAATCTTGCATAGTTTGTTTCAGCGGGATCATACTTCTGCTCTAGAATTGTCTTCATTTCTTGTTTAATTTTATTCTCAATAATAGTAAAACTATCGATTCGATCCGATTGGTAATTTGAAATCGTTTTTGGAAAATTACCGCAGGCAAATTTATAAAAATTGTCACAAGGGTCAAAACTTGTGTCCATGTACTTCAATACTCTTAAAGCTATATATAAAGAAATTTTTTTGTGAATTAAAATTTTTTAATGTTGCAATAACAATATAATGAAAAAATCCTATTTAACAATTAAGAAAATTGTACCAACCTGTGTCATTGCATTCACGTTTCATACAGTAGTCGTCTCTTTTATCCGATGATGCTTTTGGAATTATTTTTTATCATAAGTTTAATAACAATTTTATTTTGCACTTAAATCCCAAGAAGCACGTAATATATCCTCAATATCAATGTAATATTACACGTGAGATTCGTAATATAACGCTGTAATATTACAGTAATCTTACAGTGATCTTAAAATGTCCGCCTCAAGGTAATATTACCGGGAATATTACTGTAATATTAACGGTAATATTACAGTAATATTATAGTAATATTACAAACTGATTTGAGTTATTCATAAAGCATAAAAAACGTAAATATGTTATAAGTCAATTTGGCTTGTTGGTAAAACTCTGGACTCGTGTGCTTTGAGTTCGGGGTTCGGTTCCCTGGATGGGTAGATTTTTTTCGTAAAGAAATGTTCCCATAATATTACTGTAATATTCTCTTGTAATATTACCTTAATATTACGGTATAATATTACTGCAATATTACTGTAATATTACCTTAATATTAGCGCGTAATATTACAGTAACATTACCGGTAATATTACCTTGAGGCGGACATTTTAAGATCACTGTAAGATTACTGTAATATTATAACGTTATATTACGAATCTTACATGTAATATTACCTTGATATTGAGGTTATATTACGTGCTTCTTTGGATATTATTTTTATTATTTGTGATTTTGATATCTAAAGTTGACTTTAAATCAATTTTTACTTTCAATTAACTTTTTGAATATATAATATGGAAAAAAATCTATGAAAAAATTTTATTTTGGAATAAACTTACTAATATTGAAAAATACTGCTGCTGATTGATTTATAAGGAGTGCAAAGCATAATGTTGTTAGTCCTAGTTTTAAATCTAGTGCTCCTCTCCATCTGGTGTTTCTTTTTAAAATAAGAATTTCATTTTAGAACGCATATCTTTAGCTTAATTTGCATGAAAAAATACATTATACAACTTTTTTAAATTGCGTCGGCAATTAAAATAAGTTTCGTATATTTTGTAATTTAATATTTTATTTAGTTCCCGAAAATTCTATTTAATAGCATTTTTAACTACGTTATATACATATTGTTTTTATTTTTTGTTCCATATTATTCTAAATTAAGTCTTAAATAATTTAATAGCAAATATTTAAAACATATGGAATTCCTCAAATGTTAATTCCATGTTAGAATTAAGTCGACTTCTTTAATTCGGTTAAATATATTTTTTTTCGTAGAAAATCTTTTGTAGACAAGAGGGTTTCAAGTTTCCTTCGATTTTTAATTTTTTATAAACTAATATGTAATATATAATATATAATATAAAAAATATAATATAAACTATAATATTTCTGGCCAGTTACATAAACTAATATAAATAAATACATAGCTTACTTCATAAAATTTTTCTGAACGTTGTTGAACATTTTAACACTTCCACAAAAGTACTGACTACTTTTTTTAAAAAAAATTTGTCTATGTATTATACAAATAGATTTCATGTTTAGTTTTAATGACATGATAAATATTCTCTTATCAAAAGTGTGTATTTAATGATTTCACATTGTTGCACGAAGAAAAATGGAAAAACGAATAAAGCAATTTTTACTACTTTAAAAGTAAAACATGTACTGTCCTCGCAGTTTCTGCGTATTTCTGGAAATTTTTACTTCAGAAATAGTAAAATTTACTCCAATAATAGTAAAATTTACTCCTGAAATATAGTAATAATTATTTCGAAAATAGTAAATTTTACTATTTCTGAAGTAAAAATTGTTAGAAATTCGCAGAAACTGCGGACAGTTCAGGTTTTACTTTTAAAGTATAGTAAAAATTACTTTATTCATTTTTTTATTTTTCTTCGTGTAATTCGATCAAATAAAAATGTAATAAAATTTAGGAGAATTTTTGCTTATTTTCTAACCAGAATTCCGCAAAATTATTCGAAGTACATAAAAATTTTTAAGTTAATAAAATTTAAAAATTGTTCCTCAGTTCCAAGGGTTTTTTTTTCTAAATTTCTAAAAAAAAAACTAAAAATTCTTTTAGAAAAATTTAATTTTGAAACAAATTCTAACAATTTTGGAAAAATTTTGTTCTAGGGTAAATGCACTAATTACGGTGCGATTCGAATCAAAACACCTTTGAAATAAAAAATTCGACATTTCTATTGTAGAAAATCAATTTAAGATTTATTAAACTAAAAACTTATGTTACTTAGATAATAAAAAAAAATTTCAACTTTATAAAAATCGATTATTTAAACAAATATGAGAAATTAAAACTAATACCGTAATTTTCTATTACGGCGGGTTTATATCAATTACGGTGACCAAAATTACTTGAATTTTGAAGATACTTTGCCCACCGTAATTGGAGCCAATGGAAATCTTAAAAATGTTTCAATTACGCCGAGGGAAAAAATTTGATTTCAAATAATTAAATTAATAATTGTTTAAATATGCATCTTTATTAGTATACACGGAAAAAAAAAGAAAAAGTAATTTTTACTACTTTCGGAGTAAAACGAGAACTGTCCGAAGTTATTCTGCGCATCTCTGTCAACTTTTACTTCAAAAATAGTAAAATTTTTCTCCAGCTATAGAAGTCGTAAAAATTACTACGGAAAACAGTATAAAATTTATTACAGAAATAGTCAATTGTACAATTTCTGGAGTAATAAAAGTTACCAGAGATGCGCAGAAACTTCGGACAGTTCCCGTTTTAATCTGAAACCTAGTAAAAATTACTTTTTCTTTTCTTTCCGTGTAATTGTATCAAAAAAAAGATTAAAATAATTTTTTTAAAATCATTTTGCAACAGTTATATTAAATATAATAGTAATAATAGTTATTTTTCATGAACGCGCCGTAATTGATGCACTCGCAGTAATTGATACACATACTCTATTCTTTTTTAGTGTTTTTTTTTTTGTTTAAACTTAAAATTTTTAAAATCTATTTTACAATAAAAAAAAAAATTGAAATATTGGTAAGATTTATAAATTTAGTTGAACGGAGGATATAGAATTTTCTTGACCGGAATATTATGAAATTGATTTGCAAGAGGAAAACTGAAGTGCCCTTGACCGAAAAGTAAGAATACAGCCCTGGACGTCACAGGTCTTTACGTTCCAACATGGCCACCTGAAATGTAGCAGACGATTCAGGTGGCATGTCAAAACTTGTAAATAAACATAATTTTTAACTTTAATTATGAGTGAAAGAGTGCAAAAAGAACGTTCTGAAAATTCCGATATTAATGAAGATGCAGTTGATCCAAGAGTGCAGGTAATTGTCACTCAATTTACTTATAATTCATTTTCTCACCACCCACACCTGTCATTTATTCTGCCTTCAACTCTTATTTTGTCAATATATATACATACATACATATACATACACATATATGTATATGTCATTGAATATTTAATTTTTACAAGTGTTTTTTTTTTTTGTCTTCCATTTTTAGTAAAAAAAAAAAATTTTTTTACTTAATTTTATCAGCAATAAAAATCGATTGTATTTTTTATTTATTACGAAGAGAGATTTATCAAAATTCTAGGAAAAATGATAAAAGCTCTCAAATTGATTTGAAACATTGGTAAATTGTTGTTCTATATAAAAGTAACAGATCCCTAAAATTTTAAATTATTTAAACAAAATTAATAATAAATAAATATATTGAAAAACCTTAGAAATTTTCATTTAAAACAAATTTTTTTAACTTTTTTTTAAAAATATGTCTCAATTTTCAAATTGAACCCCCAATTGTATATTTTCTTTTTTTACTTCTTCAGAAAGATGAGATTTCAAAAAATAATTAATTAAAAAAAAATTTTCTACCCTCCCCCCATTAAATTTTTTCTGCAAATTGAAATTTTTTATAAAAATTTATATATTAAATGGTTTTTTCAATTTTCTTTTAGTTGACTAAATTTTTAATTTAACAAAATTTTTAATACTTTGTCGAATTTTGATTGAAAAAAAAAAAATTTTTTTTTTGCCAAATTTTTTATTTAGAATTCTTATTTAAAATTTCAAAGTTGGATGAATTTTTTAAAAGTCAGAATTTAAATTTAATTTACATTTAATTGATTATTCATTTATTCGAATTTTTATTTGTCCAAATAAATAATAAAAACATTTTGGCGCGAATTTAAAAATTAATCAATCGCAAAAAAAGCAAGACAATTAAATTTTCAAATTCTATATTTTATTTTACTATTCCAGATTTATTTTAATATATTTTTTTTTTTTAAATAAAAACAAAATTCGCGCTAAAATCTTTCTACTGGATGTTTGTTTTGACAAATAAAAATTACAATTCGGACATATGAATTTTCGGAAAAACCGAAATTGATATTTAAAATTTTGGTTCAATCGCAATTCAGTTAAATTGCAATTCTTTCAAATGAAAATTGTATTTAAAAATTTTTTTATTATAAAAAAATTCTATTAAATATAGAAATTTATCAATAAAGAATTATACCAAAAAAAAAATTCTATAGAATAAAAATTCGGCAAAGTAAAAATTTTATATGTGAATTCATCGAATTATAAATTCTATCAAATGCGAATTCGAAGAAATGAAAATTCGTCTGAAGGAAACTTCTATTTAACAAAATTTTGTAAAATAAAAATTATAATTACTAAATTTTATTTATTTTATGGTAGTTTTGCGGGGGTATAATTTATTTTTCATAAAATGAAAATTACCTTTTTTTTATAAATTATTTTTTTAAATTTCAGATCGAACTTGAAAGACTCAATACAGCCACAGATGATATTAATAAACTGGAAGTTGATTTGGACGTAAGTTAATGTACATAATATATTATTTATTATTTAAAAATATTTAATTCACATTAAAATACAAATATAAAATTTCAAATTTAAATTATTTGAATTTTAAATAACAGAAACTAATTTTTATATATTAATTTTTTTTTAGATATTTATTCTAATTGAATAAAGAAAAAATTTGAAATTCTTTTTCTGCTTTAGGAGGCGCGTGCGACATTTCGAGAATTATTGTGTGAGTCGACATTAAAAATTGATGTCCTCACGAAAAAATTAGGTGACTGTATAGAAAAATCGAGACCCTATTACGATGCCAGATTCAAAGCCAAAGAGGTAAAGAAATAAAATTTTTTTGTAATGTAATAATTTACATAATTTTTTTATTTATATATATATAAATAAAAATAAATATTTTCTAGGCCTTGTCGGAAACACAAAGAGCAGCAATGAGATTTGAAAGAGCAAATAGTCAACACGCAGCAGCTAAAGAAATGGTTTATTTGGCCGAAGAAGGCCTCAAGACTGAGGGACGATGTTTTGATCATGCATGGCAGGTGAAAATATAATTTTTTATTTCTCTTTTTAATTAATTTATTTATTTGGTAAATTTTCTAGAGCTAATGAGATCACTAAGAAACAAATTATACAAAAAAATAAAAGATTAATTTGAAATTCACTTATGAACTAGAAGTGGACAAAAAAATAAACTTCTTAAATATGATATTAATAAAAAAGACAATGATCAACTTATCACTAATTGGTATCAAAAATCCATTTCTTCGAATAGATTAATAAATTATTTTTCATGTCATCCAATTCAACAAAAGAAAAACGTTTACAATTTATATAATAGAACTATATTATTGTCTTATAATTCCTTTCATAATGAAAATATTAAACGAATTTTAAAAATTTTGCAAAACAACGATTACCCTTTAGAATTTATATAAAAAAAATATTAAAAACCGAAAACATTCATTAATTCAAAAAACAATTGATAAAAAACAAACTAATAATGTCGTTAGTATTTATCAACATCTACCTAAAGTCTGTATTCCTTTCAATGATATTTATTATCAATTATTTAATATTTTTAAAAAAATATATAATTTACTATCAATTCCTATTGTGGAAAAAAGCTTAAGTTCTGTAATAAAATTGGATAAGGACTTGACGAGAAAGTTTGATTGGACTAATATTATTTATAAATTCAATTGTAATGACTGACCAGCTACGTATATTGGTGAATCGTAACGTACTTTGAAAAAAAGAATTGATGAACATGAAAAACAAAAACCTCGACTCTTTAGTGAATAAACATACAATTGAATATAATCAGGCCTTGGATTATACGACTTTTTCGACTACTTCCGACTTTTTTTTCAAAAATACGACTTTTTTCGACTTATTTTTATAAAATGCGAATTTTTCTACTTTTTTTTACATTTAAAAAAATTTTTTTTAAATAAAATACGTTTTTTTTTTAGTATAAAATGCAGATCTTCAGAACTTCTTTATTTCAATTAATTAACAAATTTTTAACTAAAATTCTTCACTAAATTAATTATTTTTAATAATTTTAATGAAATTCATCACAAATTCAATTATTTCAAATTATTTTTCAATTAAAAAATTTTCTGAAATTTAACAATAGTTTAAAATTAAAAATCAAAAAAAATTACCAAAATATTTTAATTCAAAATCACAAATCAATTCACAATCAACTGAAGTTCAATTATTTTCAAAAATTTCAATTCAAAATCAACTAAATTTCAATTATTTTCAAAAATTTCAATTCAAAATCAAAGAAAATTCAGTTATTTTCAAAATTTTCAATTCAAAATCTTTCAAAATTCAATTATTTTCCAAATTTTCAATTTAAAATCAACTAAAATTCAATTATTCTCAAAAATTTCAATTCAAAATTAATTATTATTAAAATTTTTAATAAAAAATCAACTAAATTTCAATTATTATTCAAAATTTCAATTGAAATTTAATTATATTCAAAAATTTGAATTTAAAAGCTTCTAAAATTTAATTATTTCTAAAATCCACCTGAAATTCAATTATTTTTAACTATTTTTATAATATTCTTCGAAAATTCAATTATTTAAAATCATTTTATTTATTTATTTATTTATTTACATACGGGTCTTTAAAATAAAGAACCCTTTAGAAAAGATTAACAAACTTAAATGATACATTAGTATAACGCTAATTTTGCAATTAAAAAGATTTTTAAGTTCAATTTTTGTAATTACTTTTGATAAATTCTTCAATTATTTTCTAAAATTTCAATTCAAAATCTTTTAAAATTCAGTTATTTTCAAAATTTTCAATTTAAAATCTTTTAAAATTCAATTATTTTCAAAATTTTCAATTCAAAATCTATTAAAATTCAGTTATTTCCAAAATTTCAATTCAAAATCTTTTAAAATTCAGTTATTTTCAAAATTTTCAATTTAAAATCTTTTAAAATTCAATTATTATCAAAAATTTCAATTCAAAATTAATTATTATTAAAATTTTCAATTAAAAATCAACTAAAATTCAATTATGCTCAAAAATTTTAATTCAAAATTAATCATTAAAATTTTCAATCAAAAATCAACTAAAATTCAATTATCCAAAATTTCAATTGAAATTTAATTATATTCAAAAATTTGAATTTAAAAGCTCAATAATAAATTTGTGATTTGTAAATTTAAATATTTTATATTTTTGTTGTATTAATTGCAAATGCTCGATTTTGGCTGCCAATTCAAAACTATTTGAGATTCAGTCTTTTGGGAGATTAATATGATATTTTTGAAGATGTAAACTTTTGAAAAATGTAATAGAATCGATTTTGTTGAAAGTGTCACACTGGTATAGCCACTTAAATAAATAATTATTTATTAATTTTGAAAAATAATTTTAGGAAATGTTAAATCATGCAACGTTCAGAGTTAATGAATCGGAGCACGAGAGAGCAATTTCAGAAGCTGAACACCGCAGAACAACTGCATTGTACCATAATGCTGAACATGAAGTTCAACGTCTTCAACGTGAATTAAGACGTGCAATTGCAAAATCTAGGTACGATTCAATGAAAAATCTTTTTATCTTCTCGATGTTTCCTTTAATACAATTTTTTTTTATGCATGATCGATGTTCCAATCCGCTTGTTTAAAAAATACGAGAAAAAAAATTACCAAATACTTTTTTTCGAGCACACACTTTTTTTCTTATTGGGAAAAAGTTATCTCTCTTTTCTTAATTCAAGATTTTTTTTTTTTTTTTAAATTAGAATCATAAAATATAGCTAGAAAGTCGTAAATGTTTTTTTTTTTTTTAATTTCTAAAGCACCAAAAGAAAATAAAGTTTCTTTTTTAGAATTTTTTTTTTTTTCCAAAGTTCTTTCGAGTAGTTAGTAAAGTTTTTTCCGATTGTGTTCATGTTGGCAGTATGGGTGCACGCCGCAGCTTGCTTCTGATAAACAGTATCGCCTACAGGCACAACTTGATCATCTTGTAAGTAGAGGATAGATTTTTATTATTTTTACAAGCATGAATTTTTCAGTTTTCTTTTCCAATCACATTTTTATATTTTCCCCCTATATAAATAGCTTTTTTTTCCCCTCCTAAAAGACAGAATGTTGATGACTGTTTTTTAGACTAGTTCTTTTAATCTACGTCGAGACAAAAAATTGTTAAAGTAAGTTGTAAATAATAGTTTCAAAAATCAAAAATACGAGTCATATATTATTTTAAATTGAAAATTTTTCCAATGAAAATAGTAATAAAAAAATAAAAAAAAGGAAAGTTTCAATTTTAAATGGATAAAATTTGGTGATAAATTTTCATGTTTGGGAACATTTTTCCTTAGACGATACTACGAAATGAAAGCTCACTTTAATCAAATGCTAGAGGAGCAAAAAACTAGAGTCAGCGTATTGGAAAGATCGGTGGGCGAGGCAAAAATGACGTACGCGGATGCTCTTAGAAATTTGGAGAGAATAAGCGACGAGATTCATAGAGTATGTGAAATTAATAATTCAAATCCATTTTAGTAATGTCTCCTAAGGCAGCTTTTTTTTTTTTTTTTTCTTTCAGACGAGAAAATACGACGATGGCAAGCAAACGGAGTCACAGGAAAATTCTGTTAATCAAACAAATACACCAACGGATTCCAGTTTTACTGGCTCACCTGATAGTACAGATTACACGAGCGATGAATATCTTCGTCTACCTGACAAGATCACTTCCCAGTCTTCATATACTCTTCCAACAAAAGTAATTAATTCTCCTTTCTTTCCCAAAAAAATTTTTTTCATTCACCATTTTTATCAATTAATTTCAATTATTTCAGATTGAAAGGGACACATCGTCGGAATATTTGGGCCTCTGTAATTTGAGTCTCTCATCAACCGAACCAAGACGTTACATAAAACGAGATCGTCCCCGAAGTATTGCAACGACTGATGCAAAACATATATTTCAAATGCAAAATGAAAATAATGCTCGTCATGTGGAAGTGACAAAAGTAATTTCCCCTCTCGAGAAGAAAGTGAAAATTTCATCACCGAAAAAGGAATTGAATTCAGAGAATGGAGAGGAATGGACTGAAATAAGTTTAAATAATTCGCCAGAGGAGAATTTCTACAATGAAGCCTTCTCGGATGAAGAGGAACAAATTCCATATAAAAGACTTCCTGTGGACTTGAGTCCCGATGGAGAGACAATGGAGCGAACTGGTGAGAAAAGAAGAAATAAATTAGTCACACAAAAATCACTTCCCTCAATGCCAAACACGCATGAGGTATCCCTAAGTGATGAGAGAAAGGCCGAAGTCACCAGAAGTCCATCTATGAAGAGTAGAAGTAAAGTCGATAATCGAATTGCTAATTGGATATCAAGAAGTTCCGTTGCCGATGAAGCTAGTGGAAGTAGTTCCGGTGAGTATTTAAATTAAAAATTAAAATCACGAGAGAAACCTAAAGCTTTAAGCTTCGCCACCAGAATTACATGGTCAACCTTATTCAAAGACTTTTGCAAAGTCAGTGTAAATTGCATCGACTTGTATTCCCTTTTCGAGATTTGATGATACAAAAATACAAAGTTAGTCTACGTCTCATGAATCCATATGTTGTTCGTCAATTATCAAATGTTCAACATGCTCATAAATCATATCAAAAACCAATACTCTCAAAGACTTTAGAAATTGCACTTAGTAATGTTATTAAACGGTAGTTTAATATAGAGGAATTAAAGTTAACAACATAGCGGATGAACTAGCCAAAATAGAAGCTGGGGAACAATTTATCGGATCTGTTGGTGTCTCTGACAAATGTCTAGTCACGGAATTTAAGCGGTGGCGAGATACAGATCATCAGAAAGAATGTCAGGCAACTATAGAATTTAGACTACTTAGGCAAACAACAAAAAATTGATTTTTTGAACCCTAAGCGCGTTGTCCCTTCTGGCAAAAATTCCATTCCCTAATCTGAAATTAATCCAAAACAATCTGGTTTATTGTCAGATTTTTGGTCATCTGGAATTAGTCCAGCTAAATCCGAAATTTTCCCAATTTGTGTAATCCGGAATAAATCCAGTCCAATCCGAAATTAGTTGGATTATACAAAACTAATAAATGTAATCAAAAATAAGACGCCACGAAAAATGTAAAATCACAATTAAAACCGCTTTAAAAATAAGAAATAAGATCCAGGAATTAGAAGTCTTTTTTTTTAATGTTTTAGACTAATTTCGTGTTAAGAAACAGTTTTATGTTTTAATTTTGTGAATTAGCATTTCTTTTTAATTTACAGCAAATTCTAGTCGTCGTCAGTCACTAGATATGCTCTGGAATACAGGAACGGGAGAAAAAGTCAAGGAACTGTTAAATCATGGAATGATGATGTTGAACATTTCCAGCCTTACTGACAGACGTTCTAGTGAACCAAAAGTAATGGACAAGGATAGATCGGAAAAAGCTGAACCAAAAGGAAAGAAAGTTCCAAGTCCATTGGAGAAAACCATGAGCTACCTCAATGCTGATGAAGAAATTTCAGATAGCGAAAGTTTAGCGAGGTAATTTATGCCGCACTTTTATTTTTCTTAAAATTTTTTTAATCTAAGTCTCAGTAATTTTTAATTAATTATGTTTATTTAGCGTGGAAATGCTGACAGAGGATCAAATCTCATCGCTAATGATGGAACCAGACATGAATCAAGTTTGTCAAGAAATTTTAGGAACGCCACTTGTTGAGGTTTGTCCCCTTTTGCAGCAACTTCAACAACAATAAGAAAGGAAGGGGGGAAAAAAAAATGTACCAAGTGTTCAAATTCTATGATACTTATTATAGTCTGCTTTTAAAAAAGAAAACAAATTTAATTTCTCTTCTTTCAGAGTTTTAAGTATCATTTATTGGTTTGAAAAATTCAGAATGGGACAATTTTTATTTAAATATATTTATGTTACTGTAATCCGTTATTTAAAGAGAGCATTTATATTTTTGTTGGTTGTGAAAATTATAGAAAAAAAAGTGACGAGATATTGATATTTTGACAAAATTTTTGAATTTATTTCTCAAAAAGAAAAGAATCAAAGAAGTAAAAATAAATCTAAATAGTTAAAATTCTATCTTGTCACTGTAAAAAAAGAGAATATTCCATGTATTATTTATTTTGTTGAATTTTTGTAAAAATGGTGCGACTGTTATATTTTTTGTTTTTGTAGGGGGAAAAAAAAATTGTTTATTGTTGTACAGCTGGGCTATAGAAGTAGACGCGTTATTTATTGCAAAAAAAAAAATATCTAGACAATTATAAAAAAAAATTCCCTCATGTCTGAAATTTCTCTCATTAAAATTTCTTTTTGCAGTTTTTTATTAATCGAGTAAAATTTTTTAGGAACAATTTTCCTATAAATTCTGTGATGAAATCTTTTATTAATCAATTTTTTTTTGTTTTGTTGAAATTATTGTTTGTTAAAAGCAATTGTTTGCTATTATTTATTAAATAAACTTTGTTTATTAGTTTTCTAGTCAATTTTCCGCGAATTTTGTGAAATAATAAATGAAAATGAATTGAGAAATTTTTCAGATGATAAAGTATTTATAAATTGTGATTATTTACAAGTGGTGCGTCGATTTGTCTTATATATAAATAGAGAATTTTTTTATTTACTTTTATGTGTGAAATTTTTTATTGAAAAATAAAAATTGAGAGTTTAAAAAAGAGTGTTTTATAGGCCAAAATAAATAACACTCTTTGTTTCTCTCTCATAGACACTTTCTTTCTGTTATAATTTATTAAGAGAACGATTTTTAGTACAATTATTAATTATAAGTAGTTATGAAGCGTATTGCTTTAGAAATATAGAGCTTCTGCACCAAAAATTAAAAAAAAAAATATATATATATAAAAATTAGTATTAAGACTTGTAATTCGGTAAAAATTATTATCTCGATATAAAAATCTATATATATACATAGTTCATTATTCATAATTCATGTTTTCTCGCTTTTTGCGGCTGTTCTATAGAAAAAAAAATTTAGATTATTTTTTATTTTACAAAAAAATGTACGGGTAAAACAAAAATTTAGTAAATGGAGAAAAATGAATCGTGATTTCATCAAAATATGTTATAAAAAAAAAATATTGTTAGTTTTTTTTTTTAAAAACAAGTTTTTTTCCCAAATAGGATAATAATTAAATTTTTTCTGAAAAATAAAACATTGAATTTTGTTTTTTTTTTTTTTGTTTCGAGAAACGATTCTCTTTTCTCCCCCCCAAAAAAATGTTATTTGTAAAAGTCAAAAACTTTAGGAAATCAATATTTTTTTAATGAATGAAAAAAAGGAACCATTTTTGTTTTTCCTTTTTCGAAACTCCGTGGAACTTATTCTTTTTACAGTGATGTAAAATACATGTAATATATAGAATAAATTATATCATTTATGAAAAATAAATACTTTACTTTTTTTTTTGGTTTATTAAAATAATAAAGTCTTTGTTTCTTTTAAAATTTTGTTATTTAAAAAGAAATTTTTTAATTAAAAAGTGAATTAAATTAAAATTTTTACCAAATTTTTAATTCTTTATAATATAAAAAATAAATAATGGAAAATTAATAATTTGTAAGTATTATTTAAAAAACATTAATTGACAAATACATTTACATATATATTAAAATTATAAAAATAATTTTAGAATGAAATTTGGCGGTTATTTTTTATTCCAAGTATAACCTAACCTTACCGTAGTAAAAGTTCCTAGTAAAAGTCATTCAAGATTGATGAAATATATGAGAATAAATAATTGTTGTGTTGATATATCTCTGAAATTTATATTTGGTTTTTGAATTTTCCAAATTAAAATTTTCAAAGAAATCTCTATCAAAAATTAAAGGAAGAAAAGAAGAAAATTTTGTTCTGTGTTTAAAATTTGAAATAAAAGAATTTTAGATCCAATGAATTTCTTTGTTTCCATTGCAATATAGAAATCTAACCTTTGAAATAAAATGTCTGAGTCTGAAGTAACTTTACAACATTTTTATGTTTTTAATAGTACATACGCTGAAAAAGAAGGAGAGGTAAGCTCAAAACCATCCTGTTAACAATTTCCAACATTCTATTGTTTTAATATAATTAATTTCTTTATTTTTCAAATTTAATTCTTGTTAAATTTTTCTAATTTGGAAAATTTAATCAGTTTATTTAATTTTTCTGTAAAATTCTGTTTTGAATACAAGAAATCTTATTTTTCAAACATAATTTTTGTTGAACAAATAAAATTTACGAATTTAAATTTAATTTTTAAAAAGGGACGTGCGCATTTTTTTTTTTTTTTTTTTTTTTACTAAATTAATGAAATTTTTTTTTAGGAGAAGAACAAAATTTTGTATTATCATCCACCAAAAACGGATATTGATACGCAAATAAAAAATATAGGTCTTAGCGAGGCAATTATTAAATTTACCGAGTAAGTACTTATCATTGCAAGCAATTTAAATTTCCAAGATACATAATATAGAAAATTATTTTAATTTAATTAAATTTTTTTTAGTTAAAATTTTTTTTTAAATTTAATTAAATTAATTTACTTATAATTATAATATTAATTTTTTAAGTAATTCAAATTTTTATGAAATAGTTAAAAATGATACTCTTTAAGAAAAACAAATATCTAAATAAAATATTGGAAAAATCACTTCTTTTGGATCAAAAATAGTGTTCGCACTATTTTTATCGATAGTGTATCAACTTTTTTGTATTTTTTAATATTTGTAATTTACAGATCATTTAATCCTGGACAAAAATGCGATTTTTGTCATACACAAAAAACACGACAAGTTTATTATCAGCCAGAGCCTGAATTTTGGATGGTGATGGTATGTGTTGCTGCTTTTTTTTCGCTTAATTCATTTTTTTGGAATTCAAAAAAAAATTTTAGGAACCACTTCATGTGATATTTTTAAAATTTTTGTACTCCATCTGCCGCAAACGAAAAATTTCTATATTCAATTAACTTCACTCATATAAAAAAAACTCATGGCAAATATTAAGTATGAAGTTAATTGAATATAGAAATTTTTCGTTTTAGGCAGCTGCTGCACTAAAATACTAAAAAAAATTATTTTTCTTTAGGATAATTTTTTTCCGTATAAAAAGAAGTAAGGAAAAATGTTTTTTTTATTTCGTATATCGATAAAAAATTACAAATTACAAATACTAATTCTTTTTAAATTATTGTCTTCTGAAGAGGAGTAATTTTTTTTTAAACACTCTTTTTTTCACCTATTTAAAGAGAGGTATTTTTTTGTCATCATAATAACAGAAGTAAAAGAAAATTTTCAATTGACAGATTGTGGGTGTGCCTTTCATAATGAAAGAAAAAGATGGAAACAAATATCCAGAATATCAATACGATGAAGTTTCAAGTAGCGTTTGTCAAGCAATTCTCAAACAAACTTATACAATATTTCGTCTTTTTATGGGTTCATTTGAGACAATATTAAATGAACCCGATTGTGGTTCTGTGATTCTTTTAAAACACAAGCTCGATCATTTTTATTCATGGGTGAGAAAACAAATTTATTAATTTAGTAATGTTATAAATTTAGTAAATTCAGGCCTCGGATCGACTTTATGGCACAAAAAAGTCGTTTTAGTCGATTTATATTCCAAAAAAAAGTTGAAAAATTCGATTTTTTTATTTTAACAAAATTTAATTGGTTAATAAATATTTTACTTTACAAAACTAATGTTATTAGATAATAAATTCATTTTATTAATTCTGTAATAAGAATAATTCTATAAAAATATTATCAAGAAAATTTATTTCGAATAATTCAAAATCGAACTAATTGTAAGATAAATTTTCAAAATTTTATTTAAGTAGTACAAATAACTAAAAAAAATTCTTAAAGTTCCATTTTTATAATTTTTTCAAGTTTGATTTAAGCAATTTATTCGAATTAAAAATTTTGTCACAGTTTTTAGTTTTGATAGTCAAAAAAATTTCAGACAATACTTAATCAAGTTTTACAGATTTTTAAATAAAAATTTTTTTTTTAAATAATAATTTTGAAAGAGTTGAAGTTAAATTTTTTTAAAATAATTGAATTTCAAAAGATTTTCTTAATTTTTAGACAATAATTAAATTTTACTGAACTAAAAATAATTTATCAACTTATTTTGAGATCTGAAAATAAATTTTTGTTTATTAATTTAATTTTTTTTTACTTTTTTGTTTTATTATTATTTTAATTAGAATTAAAAATACAAAAAAATATATTTATTTAAATTTAAAACAATAAAACTAATTATAAAAATAAAAATTATTCAAATTAATGAAACAGAATTTTTATACCTTATTAAATAAAACAGACATTTCAATATTTTAAACAATTAAATGGTTTTTAAAAACAAATCTAATAAATAATTAAATTTAAATATTGAAATAATTTTTAATCGAATTTCGAAATTCTTTTTTTTAAATTAATTTTTTATTTTTAATAATAATTGCAGCCCTCAGATCAACTTTAAGGTACAAAAAAAGTCGATTTATATTCCACAATTATATTTTAGTACAAATTTCTAAAAAAAATTTCATTTTTATAATTTTTTGAAGTCTGATTTAAGCAATTTATTCGAATTAAAAATTTTGTCACAGTTTTTAGTTTTGATGGTCAAAAAAATTTCAGGCAATACTTAATCAAATTTTACAGATTTTTAAATAAAATTTTTTTTTAAATAATAATAATTTTGGAAGCGTTAAAGTTGAAATTTTTAAAAATAATTGAATTTCGAAAGATTTTCTTAATTTTTAAACAATAATTAAATTTTACTGAACTAAAAATAATTTATCAACTAATTTTAGATAATATTTTTCAAAAGTAATTGAATTTTCAAAGATTTACAATTTTGATTTTTGAAATTGATTGAACTTCAAGTGATTTTTAATTAAAATTTTTTTTGATGATTTCACTAAAAAATTTATTAGAAATTGCAGACAAAAATACAATAATTTGAAAACTTTTTAAGCGAAAAATGATTACAGATAGTTGAATTTTCGAAGAATATTATAAAAATCATTCAAAATAATTTAATTTTGAGTTATAATTGAAATTATTAATTTGAAAAAATTTTAGATGGAAAATTTTAGAAATAATTAAATTTTAAAAGCTTTTAAATTGAAATTTTTGAAAATAATTAAATTTCAAAAGATTGTGTTAAATTTCAAATAATAATTATAATATGAGAAATTTCTAGTGATTTCTATTGATGAAGAATTTATTAGAAATCATATACAAAAATTAAATTCCAAAAGTTTTTAATTGAATAATGCTTTTAGATAATTTAATTTTCGAAAAATATTATAAAAAAATCATTAAAAATAATTGAAATTTTTACAAATAATTTAATTCCAAGTGATTTTGAATTGAAAATTTTTGTTAATTTTATTTGCTAATTTTTTTTTCAATGATAAACAATTATTAAATTTCATAAAAATTTAAATTGAAAAATAGTTGCCAAATAGCCAAATTATCATTTGAATTTGTGAAGAATTTTAAAATTATTAAAAATAATTAATTTAGTAAAGAATTTTAGTTAAAAATTTGTTAAATAATTGAAAAATAATGAAGATCTGAAGATCTGAATTAAAAAAAACGTATTTGGTTTAAAAATTTTGTAAAAAAAAAATGTAATTAAAAAAGTCGAATTTTATTAAAATAAGTCGAAAAAAAGTTGGAAAAATTCGTATAATCCAAGGCCTGTAAATTTAATGAATTTTTTAAAATTATAGAAAAGAGGAAAATTATTTATCTTCAGTGTTTAACAATTTAATGAAATTAAATTAAATCGAAGAGAATTTGAAATATAAAAATAAACGTCATTTTATACTTTTAAATCTTATTATTAGAATATTTAATTTTTGTTTGAAATTTTTTTCTTATTTCTAAATGAAAAAAAAATTGAAACTATATTTTTTTCCCCATTCTTTTCAGTATTTATTGTCCTTGAAATTGAACAATAGCGATATTCTCGATATTTTTCAAGGACTTCAATTTCTTCCACTGGATAAAGCGACATTTTTGCGAGTTCAGTGTTTCATGAATTTATTGGAAGCAACATTCCCTCTAGTTAAATACACTGCTTTTTTGTATAATGATCAACTTGTCTGGTTAGCCAAATTCAAAATTATATTAACAATTTATTTTTCAAAATTTTTTGAAAAATAAAATACAATATTATTTCTTTTTTTTTTTGAATTAGGAGTGGACTCGAACCTGATGACATGCAAGTTGTTTATAATTATTTAGTAAGTACATTATTGCCCGCTTATCTCGAAAAGGAATTGGAAGGTGGTTCAATACCGAGAAATTCTTCTTCTGCATTTACAGCCGCTCATTATGGAAAGTTAGTACAATAAAAATAATAATAATAATAATTATTATTATTATATTTTTAATTTATTTTTACCATTTATTAATAATAAAAAAATGAAAAATTTTCTCATAAAATACCATTTTTTTTTTTTTATTAGATTTGTAACGGGACCATCGAGTGTTAATGATGTGAAAAAATTGCCAAAGGTCTTTATTAATTATTCAACGAAACCAATTTCGTTGTATTTAATTGTTTATCGTGCATTAAGTGCAACTGTTTGTTTATTTGTGGACAGTAAAACAAGTCCACTTCCTGAATTTTATAAAAGTTTAGATGCATTTTTGGGACCACAATTAACAACATTAGTTAGTTCTGTCGCTGATCAATGTGCAAAACATGTGGCAATTAATTCAGAATCAAATCCAAAATATTTATATTTTAATAAACTTAATTTAGCATATAAAAGTACAATTCATTTTGATAATCGTCGTTGTTCAAATGTTTTAACAACACCTGAAGTATTGAGGATAATAACGGATATTAATAGTGACGCCAACAGGTAAATAAATAGCAAAACAAAATAAATATGCTATTTAAAATTTTTTTTTTCAAATTATTTATTAAATTATTATTTATTTTGCAGAATAAATGAAACTGGAGAAGTTGTTATAAAAACAATGAGCGATTATTGGATTGTAGGAAAAGTTTCAAATTTAAGAGAATTTTATGTCGTTCTTCAGCAGAAGAATGCCAGTATCATTGAAATTGATGGTAATTTCTTTTTTTTTTAGAAATTTATAATTAGTTACATTTTTTTATTAAATTATTTTGAAATTATTAATTTAAAATAAATAATTTGAAATAAATAAATTAAAATAATTTTATTTTGAAATTAATTCTATTACAATAAATTCTCAATTGAAATAAATTTAGTTAATTTAATTGTTTTTTTTTTTCTACATATTTTTCAGATGAAGTTAAGAGACTATGTGAACAACAATTGAAAACTATCTTTTTCGATTAATCTTGATATTTGAAATTAAAAATTTAGAATTTTTGCTGATATATTTTGAAAATTGATAAACCAAAATTATAGCGAAAAAAAAATTTTTTGTTGGACTATTTTATGTTACTATGTACAAAGTCTGTTTATATATAATGTATTGAATATTATATATATATATGAAATTATTGTCTGTGAGAAGAAATCAATAACAATAATTAATGTAAATATACGTAAGTTAAATAATAATAATAATTGACAGCTGTGACTGAAATGAAATTAAAGATTTATTTTACGATTACAAAATTTGTTTTCATTTTTTTTAAAGTGCTAAAAAAAATTTAAAAAAAAAAACGAAATTTCCTCTCCCTGTGGTAGATAATAATAATGATAATAATAATTAATAAATAATTAATAACAGAATAAAGATTACCCTAAGACGGGGTTATTTTGCTCATTGTGGGTAAATTTACTCACCAAGTTATCTACTTCAAAATATCTTTAAAATAAAATTTTATTACCAAGTTAAAATGTTGAATTTGTTCATAAAATTATCAAAATTTAGTTTGAAGATAATTTGAAGCATATAAAATTCAATAATTCAATGAAATATTTCTAAAATATTTAAAAAATATCTACATTGTTTGCTTATATTAAATAATTTTTTATTTTCCAGTTAAAAAAAAAATATAACATTTATGTATTTAAAATTTTGCTGTCTAGTAATATTTCTAGGGAAAAATATTTTTTTTTATTTGGCTATATAAAGAGTCCATATGCGATTTGACAACTGACAACTTTCGATTTGTCGTCTGCTATGCACATTGTTTTTACACTACAAATTTATATATATATATATATTTTTTTTCTATTTAAAATAAATATATAATATAAAAATTAGTAATTAAAAACAAAAATATGTAAAATAATTTTTTATTCTGTTCTAAATAAAAATACAATAATAATAATAATAATGAATGATGAAGAAACTAAAAAACGCTTTTCCCAAGCTTTGGAAGATTTATTATTGGAGGAGGATATCGAAAATATTGAAATAAAAGAGGAAAATGTTTTTGAAAATAATTTCTACAATGAGAAAAATCAAAATTGTCAACTATTTATAAATAATGAATCAACAAATTCATTTACAGGTAGAAAAAAATATATTTTTAAAAATTTAAATTTCTATTTTGAGGTTATATTCATTCTATTTATTTTATATTTAAATTTAAAAAAAAGGCCATCGGATTATACGACATTTTCCGACTGTTTTTTTTTCAAAAGTACGACTTCCTTCGACTTATTTTAATATAATGCGAATATTTCGACATTTTTTTTAAATTAAAAAAAAAAATTTTTTAAACAAAATACGCTTTTTTTAGTACCTATACAATTATTTTTGAAAATGAAATTATTTTTCAATTAAATTGAGTTAATATAACACGAAAATGTGAGTTTTAATGATTTTTGATAATTTTTATTACTTTAAAAAAAAAATCGAAATTTTCGAAAATTATTAAAAATAAATTATTTTTGAAGAGGAAATTATTTTTCAGTGAAATTGAATTAATACAACAGTAAAATGCAAGTTTTAATGATTTTTGATAATTTTTATTGAGTTTTGAAAATTTTGAATTTTTTTTTTTTTATTGATTCAATCAATTTCTTTACATCTTCTTTATTTTACAATTATTTAACAAATTTTTAACTAAAATTCTTCACTAAATTAATTATTTTCAATAATTTTAAAATTCTTCACAAATTCAAATTTAATCTTAAACTATTATTCAATTAAAATTTTTATGAAATTTAATAATTGTTTATAATTTTAAAAAAATTAGTAAATAAAATTACCAAAAAATTTTTAAATACAAAACCACTTAAAATTTAATTATTTGCAAAAATGTCAATTATTTTCAATGATTTTTATAATATTCTTCAAAAATTCAACTATCTAAAATCATTCTTCGCTTAAAAAGTTTTCAAATTATTGTATTTTTGTTTGCAATTTCTAATAAATTTTTTAGTGAAATCATCAAAAAAAATTTTAATTAAAAATCACTTGAAAAGTTCAATCAATTTCAAAAATCAAAATTGTAAATCTTTGAAAATTCAATTACTTTTGAAAAATATTATCTAAAATTAGTTGATAAATTATTTTTAGTTTAGTAAAATTTAATTATTGTCTAAAAATTAAGAAAATCTTTTGAAATTCAATTACTTTTGAAAAATATTATCTAAAATTAGTTGATAAATTATTTTTAGTTTAGTAAAATTTAATTATTGTTTAAAAATTAAGAAAATCTTTTGAAATTCAATTATTTTTAAAAATTTCAACTTTAACTCTTCCAAAATTATTATTATTTAAAAAAAAAAAAATTTGATTTAAAAATCTGTAAAATTTGATTAAGTATTGCCTGAAATTTTTTTGACCATCAAAAATAAAAACTGTGACAAAATTTTTAATTAGAATAAATTGCTTAAATCAGACTTCAAAAAAATTATAAAAATGAAATTTTTTTTAGAAATTTGTACTAAAATATAATTGTGGAATATAAATCGTCTTTTTTTGTACCTTAAAATTGATCTGAGGGCTGCAATTATTATTGAAAATAAAAAATTAATTTAAAAAAAAAGAATTTCGAAATTCGATTAAAAATTATTTCAATATTTAAATTTAATTATTTATTAGATTTGTTTTTAAAAACCATTTAATTATTTAAAATATTGAAACGTCTGTTATATTTAATTAGGTATAAAAATTCTGTTTCATTAATTTGAATAATTTTTATTTGTATAATTAGTTTTATTGTTTTAAATTTAAATAAATATATTTTTTTGTATTTTTAATTCTAATTAAAATAATAATAAAACAAAAAAGTAAAAAAAAAAATTAAATTAATAAACAAAAATTTATTTTCAGATGAAGCAAATGAAAATAGTAATGAAAATAAAATTTTATGGCAACCCGGTCCATCAACAGAGGCGGAATCAAATAAAATTTCACAATTATTAAAATCACAAATTCCACCAAATATAATGATGAACACAAAATTAAATGCATTTCGTCAATTTATTAATGATGAAATTATTCAACTTATTATTAAACATACAAATTTAAGGGGAATTTATATAATGGAACAAGATTCAAATTTTCAATGGATACCAGTGGATAAATTTGAATTAGAAGCATTTTTTGGTTTATTAATATTTCATGGAGTAATGAAATGTATTGGTAAACCATTTTCTGAATTTTGGTCACAAGAATTTGGTTTTCCCATTTTTATAGCAACAATGACTTGTAAACGAATGTTAGAAATTATTCGTTGTTTACGATTTGACAATATGGACAGTCGAGTTTCAAGAAAAATGAATTCCGGCGATAAAGCTGAAGCTGTGAGAGAATTTTTAAATTTATTTTCACTTAATTGTAGAACAAATTTTATTTGTTCATCCGACGTTGTTGTTGGACGAAAAGTTTATTGTAAACCTAATTCTTTGGTGAGAATCATAATTTTTTATTCCAATAATTTATTTTAACTAATTGCAAATTAATAATTTGTCATTATTTTTAGATTTCCAATCAATCGACAAAAATGGAAATATTTTATGCTGCCGATATTCATAATAATTATATAACAAATTTGGAAATTCCAAATGATGAACAATCTCGAGATGAAATTGTCATTAATCTCACTCAACATTTAAATGGTTCGGGGAGAAATATTTTTACAGATTCTAATTGTACAAGTTATTTACTATCACAAAAATTGAAAGAAAATAATTTACGATTAACTGGATTCTTATCAATGTATCACGAGAATTTACCAAATGATTTTTTCACATCAGAATTAAATTCCATTTCCTATCATATTAATGATACGACATTATTTTCTTATTCTTCATCATCGATTAAAAATGATGGAAAAATAATTCTTTCTACACTTAAATTTGAAGAAATTAATGAAGCACACGAATTTTATGACGAAACAATGAATAATTTTCATAAATTAGAAATGATGATTGATAAATATACTGTACAAAAAAATACCAAACGTTGGCCATTGGCAATTTTTTATAATATCATTGATATTGCCACATTGAATGCCTATTCAATTTATAATTATGCGAATGATTCATTTGAGAGAAGAAAATTTTTACTCGATCTTGCAAAAGAATTAGTGGAAAGTCACATAAGTCAAAGATTAAATTGTACCAATAATAGTGCTAATGAAAAAATTTTTAATGCTGTTAAAATTATTGGATTTAAACATTTGATATCGAGAAAAGTTGAAATATTTGAGAAGAAAAAAATTAAACAATTAATGACAAGAAAAAGAGGAAGATGTTTTAATTGTCCAAGAAGTATGGATCGTAAATCATCAGAGAGATGTGATAAATGTTTTGCATTTGTTTGTACCGATCATAGGGGTGTTCTATGTGTTATGTGTTTGAATAAGGTGAAAAATTTTGATGCAAAAGAAGATGACGAAAGTGAATGACGATTTTGATCTTTTTTTTATATTTACAAATAAATTATGTATATATGTAATAAAAAGATGTGTTAATAATTAAATTTTTATATTATTTAAATATAATAAAATAAAGTGAAAATAAATCTATTTTGTGAATTATTTTTTAATTTACATATTAAACTAATGAAAGAGGAAATTCTATTTAGTTTGCAATATTATATTTGAGTTATTACTTTAAATTAATTATTAATTAATTATTCTTTAAATAAAGAAATATATAAACTATTTTTCATTATAAAATATATTCAAATAATAAATATTTATAATATTATCTATTTTATAATAAATATTTATTATTTGAATTTATTTTATAATGAAAAATAGTTTGTATATTTCAGTATAACAGAATTTATCACTCGGTGAAATATTAATACATATATAGGAATATATCAATCCTCCAAGTCAACCAAATAAAATTAAAATCCTTTTTTAACGTTTCGACAATCATTTAACTTAAATGTCTTTTTATTTAAGAGAATTTTAATTTAATAAAATTCTCATTCAAGCAAATTTTAGGTTATTTGATTTTTTAAATGAAAGAAATTCTATAATTCACTGAATTTTTATTGGGACAAATTTTTAAATGATACACGGAGAGAAATCTGGTGCGATTTACGCATGAGCATGTCCTTAGGAATATAGTAACAGACGCTTTCAAGCAAAAATCCTAAGTGAGCGAGGTATTATTGTATGAGTCTCACCTGATATTCAGATGGAATCGATTCTCGTTCTGATTGTCGTCAAGTGTAGACCTACTGCGCATCTTTTACGAGTGTTATACGTTTTCTAACGTTTTGAATATTTCGAAATTTAATTGATTGGTGTTTTCCTTTTTAATCCTTTTACTTATTTCTAAGAGGTTATTTCTTTATTTTATATTTATTATTTCGTTTTTGATTTTTGATAAAGGTAAGTTTTTTCTTTTCATTTATTAGAGGCCTAAGGGCCGCTGACTATTATGTCAGCTACCGATGATCCATCTCATTTTGATCATGATCCTGATTTTCATGAGGACCCTCTCGATTCAATCATGATTGATCAATCTTTGGAAAATTTAAATAAAGAAAATCAAATTTTATCTAATTCTGGCTTTCAAAATCAAGTTATTTCGAAGTCTAATAAACGTAAATCTTCACATTTAAATAATAATAATAATAATGATTTTGCAAAGAAATCAGATAATTCTAAAGAAAAATCTCTTCCCTCTTTTGATAAATTATTAAAAAACAAATATAATTCTAATAATAAAGGTCCTTTTCAAGTAATTGTTGAAACTAAAGATAATTCAGCTTTACATCCTCTCAAATGTGGTAAAATTTTACATAAAAATTTTAGATGTTCTATTAAAAATATTGAAAAAACAGGTCTCTCACGAGTTATGGTAACTTGCATAGATCGTGAAAGTGCTAACAAAATTGTGGAAGTAGTATAACAAGGGGGCTTCTACCCCAGGTTCTGATCTCGGCTAAGTACCTGCAGTCGGTAACTGCTCGGTCGGTAATGCAGATTTCTACTTTATCAGCAGTCGGTAAGGTAGGAATCTGACAAAAATTTCAACTCGACTGATAAGGTAGGAAACTGTTTTACCGACCGAACATTGAAGTTAGTTTACCGACCACCTAATAGATGGCGCTCACTTCAGAGTGTGTTGCCGACTTTAATTAACCTGTTTTATTAAACATTGAAGTTAGTTTACCAACCACCCAATAGATGGCGCTCACTTCAGAGTGTGTTGCCGACTTTAATTAACCTGTTTTATTGAACATTGAAGTTAGTTTACCGACCACCCAATAGATGGCGCTCACTTCAGAGTGTGTTGCCGACTTTAATTAACCTGTTTTATTGAACATTGAAGTTAGTTTACCGACCACCCAATAGATGGCGCTCACTTCAGTCGGTGGTTTTAAACTTTTTTACTGAATTAGTTTACCCGCCACCCAATAGATGGCGCTCACTTCAGTCGGTGGTTTTTAACATTTTTTACTGAATTAGTTTACCGACCACCTAATAGATGGCGCTCACCTCAGAGTGTGTTGCCGACTTTAATTAACCTGTTTTATTGAACATTGAAGTTAGTTTACCGACCACCCAATAGATGGCGCTCACTTCAGTCTATTGTTTTAAACTTTTTTACTGAATTAGTTTACCGACCACCCAATAGATGGCGCTCACTTCAGTCGGTGGTTTTAAACTTTTTTACAGAATTAGTTTACCGACCACCCAATAGATGGCGCTCACTTCAGTCTATTGTTTTAAACTTTTTTACTGAATTAGTTTACCGACCACCCAATAGATGGCGCTCACTTCAGTCGGTCGTTTTAAACTTTTTTACTGAATTAGTTTACCGACCACCCAATAGATGGCGCTCACTTCAGTCGGCCGTTTTAAACTTTTTTACTGAATTAGTTTACCGACCACCCAATAGATGGCGCTCACTTCAGTCTATTGTTTTAAACTTTTTTACTGAATTAGTTTACCGACCACCCAATAGATGGCGCTCACTTCAGTCGGTCGTTTTAAACTTTTTTACTGAATTAGTTTACCGACCACCCAATAGATGGCGCTCATTTCAGTCGGTGGTTTTAAACTTTTTTACTGAATTAGTTTACCGACCACCCAATAGATGGCGCTCACTTTTATTATCAACTTTTTTTAAAAAAATATTTTTTAATTAAAACTGTTTTACCGACCGACTTAGTTTACCCGATAGGTGGCGCTTACCTTTCTTATCGACTTTGTATTTTTAGATATTATTTTTAATTTATTTCCACGCAACAGTGCTGCGCTCTTTACCTCATGGTAAAATTCTCGCTCGGTCGATAGTTGGTAACTGGTCGACCGAGCGTGCGAGCTAGTTGCGTACGGTGCCACGCTAGTGGAGCCGCGCGAGTAGTATCCCCCACCCGGCATCGGCGCGCCCCTCTCCGTGCCTGCGGTAGTGGTGGGGTACTGCCTATAAGAGTCGGACTGCTCTCGTGGATCGTCATAATCTGTTCTAGATGAGCCACGAGAGCAGTCCTAAAATGGAAAGGTGCTACTGCTGGCAGTGTATTGAGGAGCGATTGAGAAATGTAAGTACATAATAATTACTCATTAAATATATATATATTATAAAATATATTATAAAATATAATATAAAATATAATATAAAATATAATATAAAATATAATATATTTTTAGAGAGAATATGATCTTCTAGAAACTCCCCCCAATTCCCCCGCAGAAGGGGGTCTAGAAGTGGATGAAGGCTTCTATGAGCTGTCTGCGGGGGAAGATAATGAGGAGCCACCACCGGCAGTAAGTATAATTAATTTTTAAATTTAAATTTGAAATTAACTCTTTTTCTTTTTAGTTCCAAACTCCACCACCAGGGGAAGGGGGAACTCCCATTCCAGAGTCTCCCAACTCCTGGGTGACTCAAATGGAGTTGCCGGTGGTGGTAATTCCAAGGCGCCGCCACCATCGCCACCGCCATCATCGCCGCCATCGTCGTAGCTTCCACTACCGGCACACTCATCGCCACCGCCATCACCTTCCCACCGGTGGGTATATTCTTACTACCAGGACGGTGGTGGTGAGGGTGACGGCGGTCGTGACTACGACGATGGCTTCATAGCTTTTTGGATTAAAAAAAAAATAAATAAATAAATAAATAAATAAAATAAAAAAAATAAATAAATAAAAAAATTTCCTCGACTCATCTCTTTGCGCATGCGCAGTAAGAGTTAGTCTCTATCTACACATGCGTGAAAAGTTCAGAGTATTAAATATATATGCTATTGTACCAATCACAATGGTTGAAACCCTATATAGACTATAATACTGCCATGCGAACAACTGCAAAAAAATGAATTTGAAAAGAATTTATTCAAATTAATGAATAACGCAGTGTATGGTAAGACCATGGAAAATGTTCGCAAGCATGTAAACATTAAATTGGTTACACACTGGTTCGGCAGATATGGTGCCGAAGCCCTCATCTCTCGGCCCAATTTCCACAGTCGTGCAATATTCGATGAACACCTTGTGGCCATCGAATTATGAAAGACTGAGGTCCTACTCAATAAACCGATTTATGTGGATTTAAGTGTGTTGGATGTCTCGAAAACGCTTGTCTATGACTTTCACTACAGTTACATGCTTCCGAAATATGGTGAAGCATGTAAACTGTTGTATACAGACACTGACAGTCTAGTGTACGTAGTGAAATGTCAAGACATATATAAAGATATGAAAGAAGACATCCACAAGTTCGACACATCTGACTATCCGGTAAACAATGCGTATGGTATTTATTCCGCAAGTCAACAAAAAAGTTCTCGGCCTAATGAAGGACGAGTGCAATGGTAAAATTGTTACTGAATTTGTTGGCTTGCGGAGTAAAATGTATAGCATACGCGTTGAAGGTGAAGATTTCGTTAAGAAAGCTAAAGGCATTAAAGCGGGAGTCGTCAAAAAGTCTATTCATTTTGACGATTACGTTGAATGCTTGCGTGATTTTAAGATTCAGACTAGAACTCAATACAACATTAGGTCACGGTTACATAATATAGAAACAGTTAAACAAGTTAAAGTAGCATTAAATCCGTATGATGATAAAAGGTACTTGCTTACCGAGAGTACTGATACTCTACCCTGGGGTCACTATAGGATCCCAGAAATCGAAGAATTGTAAATATTTTTGTAAAATAAAATGTAAGGATTTTCATGTTAAATAAATGTAAAAAAATATTATAAATTTTATGTATTTTTTTATTTATAAAAACCTTGTATATACATAACTCATAATTAAAATTGATTTAATTTAAATATTAATAAAAAATTGCTTTTTATAATTTTATTCTAATAATAAACATTGACAATGCCAAATTCAAATATTAATCTCAAAATTGAAACAAGCAGAAATCAATTTGAAACAATTATCACAAAGTGAATTTAATACTCTCTATAATGTAACTGTTTAATAAAATATAATTTAAACATTATTGTAGAACTCTAGTCCTCGAATAAGATCTTCGACAAAGTGCAACATACTTTCATAATATGCACGTAGTAATTTTACATAATTTAAGGTTAAATCATTATTGATTCATTGTTGATTCATTGTTGATTCATTGTTGATTCATTGTTGATTCATTGTTGATTTAACCTTAAATTATGTAAAATTACAACGTGCATATCATGAAAGTATGTTGCACTCTGTGGAAGATTTTATTCCAGGACTAGAGTTCTACAATAATGTTTAAATTATATTTTATTAAACAGTTACATTATAGAGAGTATTAAATTCACTTTGTGATAATTGTTTCAAATTGATTTCTGCTTGTTTCAATTTTGAGATTAATATTTGAATTTGGCATTGTCAATGTTTATTATTAGAATAAATTTTGATTTAAATTATAAATTTGCTTTCTCTTCCCAAGTATTGTGAGAGTTATCAAAGCCAAGCCATTTGACGAGAACTTTATTTCCACGTGTCTTGAGAATTTTTTCAACCAGATAAATATCTGCATATTTTACTTTAAGAAGTTCCTCTGCATAGAATCCTCCACTAATGGGTTGATCTTGATAGTCTTTGAGTTTATAAGTTATAGGTTTAGTTGACAAGACTTGATCTATTGTGAATACTTCTGTTGTCCAATTGGGAGTGTAACCTTTTTCAAACACGCTTTTATACTTGCTAACTCGAACTTTGTCACCAATTTTAAACTTTGCTTTCTTTAAAGGTATTTTTCTTAGCTTCAAAAATCTTTCTTTCAAAATCTCAACATCTTCTGCAGTAACATCTTTCGGCTTCATTCCAATAGTCCGATGTTTAGTGTTATTATAATTGGAAATAAGATTAGGTAATATATCATACCATTTATAATTTCCACGTAGACTGAATTGCATCCACATTTTTCGTTTTAGAGTTCGATTAAATCGTTCAACAATAGATGCTTTCAAATTACTGAATGTTGAGTAGAAATTAATTTTATACTTTTTCATTAAAGCTTCAAACTGAGAATTATAGAATTCTTTACCTTTATCAGAATGTAGATTTTTTGGAATACGTCCTTCTATGAATATGGATTTCATAGCGTTAGTGACATCTTTTCCATTTTTACTTTTTACAGGAACAGCCCAAGCGTATTTGGAAAATATATCTATAACTGTTAGTAAATACTTAAAACCTTTATTTACTTTGGAATAAGGTAAAATTTCTACTAAATCTGCTTGCCAAGTCTCATCAATATCACGCATGTCGACTCGGCGGCGATGATAATTCCTCCTTGCCTGACTATGAAGTTCAGTCACTACTGTTTTCTTTTTGTCGTTCATTTTCTAGAGTACTCAAACGAGCATCCAATTGACTGATAATTTCAGCGTTTCGATATGATAAATCAGTATTTATTTCTCTTTCCAAGACTTTTATTTTTTCGTTTATAGAGTCTTCGAGAATTTTTAATAATATATAGTTATTGTCAATTTCTTTTCGCAGTGAAGACGTTACTTGATATATTAGTCTTAACTCGTTTTCGACTAAACGTTGTGCAAGTTGTAAATTAACTACGTCAGTTTTTTCTTTTGCATCAGCAACATTGGAAATTTTTCTACCCTGTAAGTCGAAGTGACCTTCTGAGTTAATTTTAAAACCAATTCCAGGTGGACCTGGAGGTCCTCTTGCGACCCTTACAATTCCTCTTTCATTAAGAGGATGTCCGAACACATCAATGCTCATCTTAAGACTGAGAGAAAGTTGATGGAACACCTCCTTATATACTTTTCTTGAGCCTGACTAAATGAAACAATAATTTTCAATATATAATTTTCGCTTCACGTAATTCTTCTATGATTGACATAATTTCATTATTGTGACTGGGATTCCCAGCTGCTTGAGATGCCATAAGCAATCGAAGACGGTCAACCAATTCGTTAGGATCATCCCAATAGATATAGTCTGGTTGAAAACTTTTTTTTACAATCATAAAATGTGGTAATGAAGTGCCAGTTTTCGATCGTCTTTTTGGTGTTTCATTATGAGGAAAAAGTTTTAAAATAATATTGCCATATTTAAAAGTTTTACTTGTACGTATAGGTTCAGAAGAACTATAATTTTTTCTGTGAGCATTGGAGATGATGAGAATTTGTTTATAATTATTCATATCATCATCGCTAATGTATGACATTTCAGGTTTATTTTTAAATAACAGTTCCAATATACCGGAAGTAATATTAAAACGTTTATCACCAACATTTATTAAGTGATCTTTAAAACTTATTGGTGCATCACCAATCTTGAGAGAACCATTTTTAACCTTATATACGCCGTACAACGTATCTAAACATTGCTTTCTATTATGATCTAGCAAGTATATATATTTATTAACTACTTTATCATATTCAAAGCCTGGAATTACTGATGTTTCATCTTCATCAGCACTCAAAAAATTCATACTATCATCTAATTCATCTTTAGTTTTAATTACCTCCTCCTTCTTTTCTATCTTATGATTTTCATGTTTAACATCAGAGAGGTTAACAATTTTCTCTAAGGGTTGAACTATAGGTTTAAAAGTTTCACTCAAAACATTTTCAACAGCTTCTTTTCCAATTTTTAACATGCGATGTTTCCGTCTAATGGCCTCACTAGCTTTGGCAATTTGGCGGAGATACTCTTTCTCCTTACGAAACATGTTGTTAGTTCAAAGATGTACACTAGACTAATACTCATGGAACCAATCACCTTCTATTTATAGTGTTATGAAGCAGTCAAAACCTTTCCTATATCTCCCCTCATTCAGATTGCAGTCTTTATCAATGACTACGAAGCCATATTTATCAGAGTTCCAACATGTTGAACAAAGCTCACGAAACTTGGTAAATGTCATGTCTGTATTAACATGATCATCATACACATGTTTTAAATTTGTTTCATCCTGACGAAAAAGAACTAATAAATTAACATTATCTCTTACTAAATGTTTGGGAATCCTCGCATATGTCTGACAGAGATAAAAGCAATCAACATTGACATGTCTACCCATGCAGAAGAAAGCTCTTATATTATCTTGCTTTTCACAAGCTACGTCATCAAATATAAAAATAGAATTTGGCCTTGCACCTTTTGGGGAAATTACATCTTCATACTCGCTAAATGGTAAATATTTAATTCCCTTAACACTACCTATAACTTTTTCCAAAAATTTGTACTTTGGTTGGTGAAGAGATTTTGAGTAGAGATAAATATTATTAAATCTCAGACCATTTGGATGTAAAATTAGAGAAAGTAGTACATTTGTTTTACCACAATTTGATGGTCCACAAAAAATTGCACGAATACTACCAGACAACAAACTACCATGACGCTTCACTTGCTTCTTATCATACTGTTCTACAATCGCATCTAGATTCACGACTGGAAGCTTGTGATGTTGTTGCTTGAATCGCATTCTGAAATAGACTGCCGCAAAAGGTATAAATACAGCCCTTATATAGCTTACGAGTCATTCTACTTTTAACTTTCATAGAGTGAGGTATGATTATACATCACCGCTCCCGAGGTAAAGGTTTAGTTAACAGTCTTATAAATAAGTTACCATTTGAATTACACATACCTGGTTATCAATACTGTGGTCCAGGTACTAAATTGATAAAGCGTTTAGCACGAGGTGATACAGGTATAAATCCATTAGACGAAGCTTGCAAAGAGCACGATATTGCATATTCAGAGAATCGTAATAACGTTCAAGCAAGAAACGCTGCTGATAGGATTTTAGCTGATAAGGCGTGGCAACGAGTTTTAGCTAACGATTCCAGTGTAGGTGAAAAAGCTGCTGCTTTAGCTATATCTGGTACAATGAAGGTCAAATCAAAATTAGGTATGGGAATGAGAAGAAAAAAGACATCTAAAAATAAGAAGAAGAAGCAGAAACAAACAGTATTAAGAAAAATTGTTGATGCTGCTAGACATTCCATTATTCCGGGAAATGATACTCAATCTACAATCAAAGCTGCAGTTGAAAATGCTCGAAAAGCTATTAGAAGAGCAGGTGGTAGAAGTAAAATTTTAACACCTCGCATTCTACCAGTACCTTCAAAAGTTGGTGGTCTCTTACCATTAATTCCAATTTTTGCTGGACTCAGTGCTCTTGGAGCTCTTGCTGGTGGAACAGCAAGTATAGTGAAAGCAGTAAACAACGCGAATGCAGCAAAAGAGCAGTTGAAAGAAGCTCATCGTCACAATAGAGTAATGGAAGATGTTTCTTTAGGTAAAGGTCTTTTCTTGAAACCCTATCGACAGGGATTGGGACTTTATTTGAAACCTTACTCTAAAGGATTAGGTATGAGGCAAAAAAAAAGATGTTTAAAAAAAAAGTTCTCATAAAACTTCCTCAACGAGCATTAACTAACTATGATTTGCTCAAATACGCTAAAGAGTTAAAAATTCCTCATTGTCGGGGAGTATTCATGCGAAATGAGTTGCCAATAGGAGGACCTCGGAAAAATGAATCTGCCATTATTAATCTCGATAATAAGGATGGTCCTGGAACACATTGGGTTGCTTATAAAAAGCTTCAAGATAAAGCATTGTATTTTGACAGCTTTGGTAACCTTCAACCACCTTTTGAGCTTATCAGTTATTTAGGCTATAATACCTTGATACAATATAATCATGACAGTTGTCAAAGTTATGATACTTTTCATTGTGGACACTTATGTCTTAAATTTCTAAGCGATCAACTCAAATTCTCTAACAAATATAACCTATATAAATACATGTAATCATATGTGAGCAATCAGTCTATAAAAAGTCATCATCATGGATGAATCATTTACTCTAACTATTTCAGGTAAATCATCTATACTTGAAGCAGAATATTTTCCACCAATAGAATTATTACCAAATAAAAATTATGCTCTTGGTCTTGTTCAACTTCTAACTTTTAATTCAATTCCCAATGTTGATGTAGGAAAAAATAAATTTTATCTTGGTAATGATGTGATTACTATACCTACTGGCAGCTATGAAATTGAAGATATTGAAAAATATATTCAAAATTCCATTCAACAAGGATCGCAAGTTATAAGCATTAAACCAAATAATAATACCTTGCGTTGTGAAATTATGACTAGACGTGAAATTGATTTTACACATAAAGATTCAATTGGTGAATTATTGGGATTCACTGCACGCATTCTTGAAGATAATGCAATACATACGTCAGATTTCACAGTAGCTATTCTTAATGTAAATGCTATTAGAATTGAATGTAGTATTACAACTGGTGCATATATTAACAATAAAAAAGTACATACAATTCATGAATTTTTTCCAATTGTTCCAGCTGGATATAAGATCGTGGAAGTACCATCTCAAGTCATTTATCTTCCAATCGCCGTGAAGACAATACATAATATTCAAGTGCGAATCGTTGATCAAGAAGGAAATTTAATAAATTTTCGTGGTGAAACTATAACAATTAGATTACACGTTAAGTCAACGTAATGGGTATAGTATTTTACAGAAAAACTGGTGGAAGCTATATAAACGAGCAACCATGTCAAAAACCAATCAGTCTTCAATCAGTTCGCAAAAGGCTAACACCTCAGAACATACGTTTCCTACAGCAGCTCGGTCTACGAGTTTATCAAGACAACAAAGGAAGAAAAGTAAATTAATCATTAAAATATTTTTCATTTGCTGTTGTTTCTATAAAAGAAATGGAAGATATTCTAACCATTCTTAGACCAGTTAAATTTGATGATTCTCTACCACACTATGAGATTCATTCTCACCAACCCTACAATTCATCAGCATTTAATAATAGTGATGATATTCGAATTCCAGTTCAAAATCTAGATCAATACATTTTACCCTCAAAAAGTACATTACACGTAACAGGAAGATTAGTAAAAGCTAATAATACTAATGTGACTAACACAAAGTTAATTAGTAATAGCGTTAGTTTTTTATTCAACGAGATTCGTTATGAATTGAGTGGAGTGGAAATTGATCGCTGTAAAAATGTTGGTCTAACAACCACTATGAAAGCCTATGTTTCTCACACACCTAATCAATTAATTTATGCTGAAAATGCTGGCTATCTTGAATTCGATGACGATCTTAGAATAACCAATGAGAATGGTTATTTTGATGTAAACATACCATTAAACATGATTTTTGGATTTGCTGAAGACTATCGAAAGATTGTTGTTAATGCAAAACATGAACTTATCCTCACAAGATCTCGTACAGACCTTAATGCTATAGTTGATATTACGGCAACTGAAGAGCATGAGCAATTTAAGATTATAATTAATAAAGTGGAATGGTTGATACCATATATATTCCTTGGAGATCGTCAAAAAATTGAATTATTAAAATTTATTGAAAAAGACCCTCTTATATCTATGAGCTTCAGATCGTGGGATATGTATGAATATCCATTGTTACCTACCACTCAAAAACATGTTTGGACTGTAAAAACTTCTACGCAGGTTCAGAAACCTCGATATGTAATCCTTGGATTACAAATAAATCGAAAAGATCATCCTGGAAGATATGCAAATATTTTTGATAGCTGTAATCTCATAAATGTAAAACTTTTCTTAAATTCACAGTACTATCCTTATAGTAATTTAAATTTGAATTTTAATCAAAATCAATTTTCAATTCTCTATGAGATGTATTGTAATTTTCAATCATCATACTATGGTAAAGATCCTGAGCCTATTCTGTCCAGGAATGAATTTAAAGATTATGCACCATTAGCTGTCATAGATTGCTCCAAGCAAAATGAATTTCTTAAACAAGCTTCTGTGGATGTGAAACTAGAATTTGAATCTAGTGAAAATTTTCCAGACAATACAGCAGCTTATTGTTTAATTATTCATGATCGAATTATTCAATACACACCAATCAGTAATGTTGTGAAGAAAGTATCGTAAAGAGTGGGGGTAAAAGTGAGTAGTGGGGGTAATGGTAAAAAAGTGGAGATAAGAGTATAAATACAGCAACTCTTAGAGGCTAAAGTCATTTATCTGTTATAGATACCATGGCGTACGTCGTAGATTTCCAGTGCTTCAAAAGACCTTATAACGAGTTTATCATAAAAGAGCTAGCAATCATCCCACTTCAAGAAGATGCTCATCCATTGGTGTTCCTCTTCGAGCCGCCATATGCCTGGAGCCGCCTACCGAGAAGATACAAGAGTCAAAATCGATGGACTGCATTTAATTATCATGGTATTGATTGGAATGCTGGTGACATACCTTATGAAGATTTACAACCAATTCTGAAAGAAATATTAATAGGTACACCTACAGTTTATGTAAAAGGTTTAGAGAAACAAAAATGGTTAGAAAGCTATACACAAAATGTATTAAATTTAGATGATTTGAATTGTCCGTCGTTGAAAAAATTAGCCTTAGATCAATATACTCCATGTACAAATCACACACACAATAATTTCCATTGTTCTGTAAAAAATGTATATAATATTCGCAAATGGTTACTACAACCATCTAATGTACCGACAAATATTCCTTTAGGTCACGATGAAGTTGATAATAATTCAACATTACAAGATTTTTATAATAATTGTGACCACTTTTTATTAAGTCCATAAATGTATATTGTCATTGTAAATAAATGTTTTTTTAAAATAATTAAAATTGTTTATATTTATTTTTAAAAAAAATTATATAAAATTTTTCATTTACACACGTCTGGACATGTTTAAACTTGTCTAGACATGTATTTGTGACGTCATAGAATCAAAATTGAACGCGCATGCGTACTATGAAAATGGGCGTGGTTATTCAAATGATCGTGCGCAATTGGATAGAATAGGGTGGGGGGTTTTAAGCTATTGCGCATGCGCGAGTAAAATTTTAGGTATAAATTTAGCGTGCATGAGCAGTTTTGCTCATTCTTTTTCTCAGATATCGTCTAGTCTTTAAAGATGGATCTAAGTAAAATAAATGCTGTTGGTCGTATGGAGGGTTTCCTGCCTACGAAACCGCTTTCAGAGTTGACTCCGGGACATAAGTATCCTATTACCAAAATCCAGTTTGTCAACACAAAATATGGAGAAAAGATAGTCGTTGAAGTGGATGGAAAATTTAATACTTTCTTACCTTCACGATTTGTACCTATGTTCGCTGACAACTCCATTTGCTTCGGTCAAATGCAAGAAGCTATTGATGCTGGACAATTACGCCTCAAGTATATTGGTGGTCCATATAATCATATTGAATTTAAATTAAAACAAGTTTAATTTTGTATAAATTTATGTAAAAAAATAATTCTATAATAAAGAAAATAATCTAATATTTTTGTTATTATTTTAGGTTAAGTTTAGTTAAGGAATTAATTATTATGTTAAATTTAAGGATAGAATAAAATAACTTTTAATTAAAATATAAATATATTAAATATCAAAATAAAACATGTGTACATATATATATAATAAATAAAATTGTTTTTTTTTCAAAAAAAATATTTAAAAAAAACTATATATATATACATAAGAAACATTTAACCTTCGCGCTACCGGGAGCCACCTGGGGTGACCCGGTGATAAAAAATGTTTAAAATCTACTTAGTTATCAATTACTTAAAAATTATTATAATACATTACTGGTAAAAAAAAAACGTTTGGGTCACCCCGGATGGCTCCCGGTAACGCGAAGGTTAAAAAAAAGCATGCAAAAAAATTAGAAAAAATATATACAAATAAAAAAATAAAACAAAAATCCTTTTTTTTACGAAAAAAAATATTCAAAAAAAACAGTTATTTGTATATAAAAGAAAAAAACTATTAAAAAAAGAAAAAAAACTATTAAAAAAGAAAAAAAAAATTATTAAATATTTTTTGTTATAAAAATTATAACAATACTTGAGCGAGAGGGAGGGGGTGGATTTTGACGCATGTGTTGGGCGACCTCCTCCAGCCGCCCAGGGACCTCCTCAACAGCCGCTCTGGGCCGATTTTGCTCCACAGATGGTTCCAGGGGGAACATAAACCACCTGTGGAGTGGACGCAACGTGGTGAACATCGTAGGCCTCGTTGGCCTACGGGTCCATGGGTGAGGACCGGTCAGCTCATGCTAAACAAAAAAAATTTTAATTATTATCATGATTATTATTATTATTATTATTATTATTATTATTATTATTACCAGAGGACGGACCCTTATAATTTGAGCAGCTTGTTGAGGCTGTTCAACCTAAAAAAAAAATTAATTTTAAAATTATGACGTCATATTCGTAATCAGCGACCCCGAAAACCCCACGGTAACAAGTTTCAGGCATTCCGCCCGAAATTTAAAAAAATATATTCGCCATATTGGATCCGCCATTTTGAATTTTAAAATTCTGACGTCATATTCGTAATCAGCGACCCCGAAAACCCCACGGTAACAAGTTTCAGGCATTCCGCCTGAAATTTAAAAAAAAAAATATTCGCCATATTGGATCCGCCATTTTGAATTTTAAAATTCTGACGTCAGATTCGTAATCAGCGACCCCGAAAACCCCACGATAACAAGTTTCAGGCATTCCGCCCGAAATTTAAAAAAAATATTCGCCATATTGGATCCGCCATTTTGAATTTTAAAATTCTGACGTCATATTCGTAATCAGCGACCCCGAAAACCCCACGATAACAAGTTTCAGGCATTCCGCCTGAAATTTAAAAAAAATATTCGCCATATTGGATCCGCCATTTTGAATTTTAAAATTCTGACGTCAGATTCGTAATCAGCGACCCCGAAAACCCCACGGTAACAAGTTTCAGGCATTCCGCCCGAAATTAAAAAAAAAATATTCGCCATATTGGATCCGCCATTTTTGAATTTTAAAATTCTGACGTCATATTCGTAATCAGCGACCCCGAAAACCCCACGGTAACAAGTTTCAGGCATTCCGCCTGAAATTTAAAAAAAATATGCGCCATTTTGAAATTTAAAATGACGTCACTTAAACTTCCCCCCCCTTTCCCGTAACAAGTTTCAAGCATTAAGCCCGAAATTTTTAAAAAGATTATTCACCATAACCTTTTATTCATAACTTTGCTTTTGTATATATATACACACTAAACTCTATATATCTGAAATGCTGTCTACCATTGAAAGTCGCGAGCCGAGAGAGAGGTCTGATTTCTGTATTCCCGTCTTTGTCGGTACAGGTCCATTAGAAAATATTTAACAGTATGTATACGTGAACATGATATAACACAGTTAACAGTAAACTTTTGGAACGTATTGTACTACGCCTGCGTGGTTTAGCAAGAGAAGGAGAGGTATACAAGAATCAGACCTCTCTCTACTCGCGACTTTCAATGGCAGACAGCATTTTTAGAAATATAGAGTTTAGTGTGTATATATATACAAAAGTAAATAAATAACAAAAATGTAAATATAATTAAATTTTAATAATGAAAAGTACTTACTATTTGGGGCGCTTCCTCCGCTTCCTGGGCCTGTTGGCCCACATCCTTATTTTCAGCTTCCTAAAAAAAAATATTATATTATTTAATTAAGGAAGTTCTCTCCCTCCAACGTCAATCAAATCAATGCCCATTTAAGTTTTCATTTGTATCACGTAGTACTAGCTCAACGCTTGGCAACGTTGGATTATATTTCCCCCGTTCCGTTTCGTGTCGTCTGCTATTGTTTGATTTATTTTCGTTAAATAATAATAATAATAATTTATTATTTTAAAAATCTTAATTTTTTATAAGCAAATTCAAATTATTATTCATTATTATGAATCTTTGAAGAATATACTATTATATGTATATACTACTTATATTACTTTCAAATTTCGCGCTTTTTCTATACCTAACCTACAAGACGCAACGTTGCCAAGCGTTGTGCTAAGTAATTTCTGATTGTCAAAATACGGTGTTTTTTTAGACAAAATAATTAATTGTGAGTCTCCTAAGCCAGGTCTGATCAATTTTATTAAAAGTAAGTGAACATTGTCTATTAAACTTTATGTATATAAAGTTCCAGTAATATCTTTTCGTCAGATTTTTCACAATTTGAGATTTCAGACCAAAAAATTCAATTTCCCATAAGAACCCGTGTTAAATGTGAAAAGAGAAAATTATTTATATCTTTTGTCAAAATCCACCTAGATCTCTAAAAATTTAATTACATCTTCTTTAAACCATTATCTATCAGTTTATCAAATTTGATAATTAACTCTTCGTCATTTCTGTTTGCGAGAGAACTTCCTTAAATTCAAAACAAAAAAAAGGTTAAAATATTTGTTTTGAAATAAACACTTACCACCTGATTTCTGGAGCCCTCCGGGTCCCGGTTTTCTTTATTTTCAGTATCCTAAAAAAGAAAATTATTTAATTTAAACATTTAATTAATATTATAATAATAATAAACGATATTATATAGAATATTAATACGTACCATGTTTCTCGGCTGCCAGCGTCCATTTATTTTGACAGCGTCTTTATGATGGGAAACACACATATTTTTTTCACTACGGCTGATTCACATGTATTCTCATTGCGCATGTTCATAGGAAGGCGCGAAGAGAATTAAAATTTAAAATTCCAAATTTAATTATTTTGTAAAGAACTTAATAATTAAGTAAACTAATTAGTGGAATAAATTAATAATAATTTGTTGACTAATAATAACAATAAAAATTATATTGTTTATAAAGAATTTATAAACAATTTCACTTATAAAAAATAAAATTAATTATTTTTTAAATAAAAAACATATTAAATAATAAAATATTTTATACTTAATTAAATAATTTGTTTATAACAACTTACCTTTAATAAAATAATTAACTCGGTCGGTAAAACAGTTTGAATTAAAAAATATTTTTTTTAGAAAAATAATATTTATTTTCAAAATATGATAAACCTAATTAACTAATTTGTTTATATCAACTTACCTTTAATAAATTAATTAACTGGGTCGGTAAAACAGTTTTAATTAAAAAATATTTTTTAGAAAAATAATATTTATTTTCAAAATATGATAAACCTAATTAAATAATTTGTTTATATCAACTTACCTTTAATAAATTAATTAACTGGGTCGGTAAAACAGTTTTAATTAAAAAATATTTTTTTAGAAAAAATAATATTTATTTTCAAAATATTATGAACCTAATTAAATAATTTGTTTATATCAACTTACCTTTAATAAATTAATTAACTGGTCGGTAAAACAGTTTTAATTAAAAAATAATTTCTAAAAAAAAAGTTGATAATAAAAGTGAGCGCCATCTATTGGGTGGTCGGTAAACTAATTCGGTAAAAAAGTTTAAAACCACACTTTGAAGTGAGCGCCATCTATTGGGTAGTCGGTAAACTAATTCAGTAAAAAAAAGTTTAAAAACACACTCTGAAGTGAGCGCCATCTATTGGGTGGTCGGTAAACTAATTCGGTAAAAAAGTTTAAAACCACACTTTGAAGTGAGCGCCATCTATTGGGTAGTCGGTAAACTAATTCAGTAAAAAAAAGTTTAAAAACACACTCTGAAGTGAGCGCCATCTATTGGGTGGTCTGTAAACTAATTCAGTAAAAAATGTTAAAAACCACCAAATGAAGTGAGCGCCATCTATTGGGTGGCGGGTAAACTAATTCAGTAAAAAAGTTTAAAACCACCGACTGAAGTGAGCGCCATCTATTGGGTGGTCGGTAAACTAACTTCAATGTTCAATAAAACAGGTTAATTAAAGTCGGCAACACACTCTGAAGTGAGCGCCATCTATTGGGTGGTCGGTAAACTAACTTCAATGTTCAATAAAACAGGTTAATTAAAGTCGGCAACACACTCTGAAGTGAGCGCCATCTATTGGGTGGTTGGTAAACTAACTTCAATGTTTAATAAAACAGGTTAATTAAAGTCGGCAACACACTCTGAAGTGAGCGCCATCTATTAGGTGGTCGGTAAACTAACTTCAATGTTCGGTCGGTAAAACAGTTTCCTACCTTATCAGTCGAGTTGAAATTTTTGTCAGATTCCTACCTTACCGACTGCTGATAAAGTAGAAATCTGCATTACCGACCGAGCAGTTACCGACTGCAGGTACTTAGCCGAGATCAGAACCTGGGGTAGAAGCCCCCTTGTTATACTACTTGTGGATAATAATGAAATTCTTTCATCTGTCAATTTATCTGCTTTTATTTCAAATTTTAATATTTCAAGAGAAGGAATTGTTCGATTTGTTCCTAAAGATATTGAAATGGATGATATTATCAAAGATTCTACAAATGATTTAAACGTTAAAATTCTTGAAGCGCGTAGATTTTTAATTAAAAATGACAAAGGTGAATTGTTCCCAGGTTCAACTGTTCAAATTAAATTTGAAGGTCAAGAATTACCAAATTTTCTTTATCTTTATGGTTCAAGGTCAGTTATTCATCCTTATATTCAACAACCTAAAATGTGTTATTCTTGTTTTAGGTTTGGTCATGTTTCAAGCATATGTAAAAATCCTCGATGCTTATCGTGTGGCAATTCACGTCATGAGGAAGGTTCTACTTGTCCTAATTCTGGAAAACCACCAGTTTGTTTAAATTGTTCTGGACCTCATCTTAGTACAGATAAATTATGTCCAAGCCGAGAGGATCAAAATAATATAATGAAATTAGCTGCTTATAGAAACATTTCTATTGGATTAGCTAAGAAAATTTATTATTCCGAGAAAAAACGTGCTACTTCTGGAAATTTTTCCTTTGACTTTTCATCTCTTTTAAATTCTAAAGATACTCCTCTTTTTAACATAAAGTCAGTTTCCGTTCCTCGCTTTAATTATTCTAATTTTCCTGAATTAGGTGAAGTCGACCTTGATTCAGCTATGGGCACTAATTCTTCTATTTCATCTCCTGTTCTTAATCCAACTTTGTTGAAATCTAATAAATCAAAGTCATCTAAAATTCTTCAAAATAATTCTGTAAATCATAAGAATCAATTTCTTACTAATCAAGTATCCTCTTTTATTCCTTCTAATTTGAATTCTTCACAATCAACTCATAGTTCTAACTTGTCTCAAATTCCTATTCCTGTATCAGCATCTATTTCATCTCTCAATAGAAATGTTACTCCCTCTTTTCTTCCTGATAATTTACAAACTTTAACTCATTTAATTTCTCAACTTACACAATTTCTTAAACAAATTTCTCCTCTGACAGATATTCTTTCTCAACTTTCAAATTCTTTTTTAAATCCTCAATCTATCAATTCTCCTCTCAATTTTTCCACTAATTAATTTTCTTTATTATGAATTCTAATAATAATTCTTTTTTGAACATTTTTCAATGGAATTGTCATAGTATTTTTCCTAAAAAAGGATTTTTAGAGCGTATATCTCAAAATTATGACATAATTTTGTTATGTGAAACTTGGCTTAAACCTAAAGTTTCCTTTTCTATTCCCTCTTTTAATATTTATCGTAAAGATCGCATCGGTCGTTCTGGTGGTGGTCTTCTTATTGCAATTAAAAATGATATTCCTTTCAAAATAATTAATTCTGTTTTTAATCTTGATGATGTTTTTGATACTCAAGCCATTTCTTTACAGACTCATCTTGGTGAATTTATTATTGTAAATGTATATCGAATTCCAAATTATCAAAATTCAAATTTAGATTGGTTTTCTATTTTTGATGAATTTTTTATCTCTTTATCACAATTTTCTACTCTTTTTATAGGAGGTGATTTTAATTGTCATAATTTATTATGGGGATGTGATAGATCTTGTAATATAGGTGATTCTTTTATCTCAGCTTTTCCTGATTATGACCTCTCAATTCTTAATAATGGTAAACCTACCTTAATTTCATATCCTTTTGGTTCTATATCTGCTATTGATCTTTCGATAATCTCAAATAATTTAAAACTTATTTCTACCTGGGATGTTTTAGAAGATAAATTGAGTAGTGATCATTTTCCTATTTCTATTAAAATTGGCATTCATTTTGTCTTCTTTAATTTTATTTCTCATAAATATTGTCTTAAAAGAATAAATTGGAGAAAGTTTTCAACATGTTTGGGTTCTTATTATGATGAAGATTCTTTTCCAATGTTTAATTCTTCAGATGATGTTCTCAATGCTTATAATACCTTTATTTCCAATGTTGATTCAGCTCTTCATTTTGCTGACCCTAATTTAGATCGGAAACCTTCTAGGAAAAAATTTTATCCTTATTCTCCTCCATGGTGGAATGCAGAATGTGATAAACTTTCTCGTATACGTTTAGCTAAATTAAAGAAATATAGAAATAACTCTTCTTATGAAAATTTTATTGATCATCAAAAATTTGAAGCTTTTACTAAGAAAAGATTTAAATTAATTAAAAAAGAAAGTTTTAGATCTTTTTGTGAATCATTATCTTTAAATACTCCTTTTTCTATTATTTGGAAAAAAATAAAAGGCTTTAGACATAGAATGCTTAATTCACCTTCTATTACTTCTTGTCCTGCAAATTTAGATGTTGTTGAAGATATGCATATTTATATTCGAGATTTTTTAGAGATGTCCAATAATTTTGATAATGCTCCAAATATTTCTCTTCCATCATATATTACTTCTAATGATCATCTTTTAAACTCTTCTTTAAACTCTATAAGTGATAATTCTCATTCTTCCTTTTTTGATTCTCCCTTTTCATTTGAAGAATTAGAGTTAGTTCTTAAAAAAGTAAAAGTTAAATCATCTCCAGGTCTTGATAAGATTAGTTTTGAAGTAATTAAAAAATTTCCTAAACATGTTTTACTTTTTCTTCTACATCTTTTTAATAATATTTATTTTTATAGAACTTTTCCTGATTCTTGGAAAGAATTTCTTATTTTTCTTCTTCCAAAAACTACTAAACGTAAATTTCGTCCAATAGCCTTGGCTTCTTGTTTTTTAAAAATTATGGAAAATCTTATATCTAATCGTTTGACTTATTGGCTGGAAAATAATTCTATTCTTTCTCCATTCCAATATGGTTTTCGAAAAAATAAATCATGTGCAGACAGTTTAGCTATTTTATCTTCTCAATTACATTTATCTCTTGCTGAAAAAGATTATACAGCTTGCATTTTTCTTGATATAGCTGCTGCTTATGACAATGTTCTTCCAAATGTTTTAATTAATGATTTACTTGAATTAGGTATTTCTATTAATGTTTGTAAATTTATTTATAATTTAATTTCTAATCGCAAAATTTTCTTTAAAATTAACGATAAAAATGAAGGTCCTCACATTTTGAATAAAGGCCTTCCACAAGGTTGTATCTTAAGTCCAATTTTATATATTATTTATACTCGTAGATTACATAAATGTCTTAATTGCAAAATTTTAGAATATGCTGATGATTTAGTTTTATATGTATCTAATAAAATTTTAATAATTGCTATTCAAATTTTACAACAAAATTTAATTAATTTAAATGATTCTCTTAAAAATCGAGGTTTATCTCTTTCACCTTCTAAATCTAAATTTTTAATTTTTCCAATCTCTATTAATAAACTTCCGGATAATACTTTTTTAATTTTACAAAATAATCATATTTATCCTTCTGCAGAAACTAAATTTCTTGGGATTACTTTTAATTGTTCTTTATCTTGGAATGCTCATTTTAATGATTTACTTAAAAGAGGTTATGGGGTTTTGAATATTCTGAAATGTTTATGTGGGACATGGTGGGGATCTCATCCAAAAATCCTTAGTATACTTTTTCATTCTTTGGCTAGAAGTATATTTGAATATGGTTGTCATGCCATTTCTATTTTTAAAGAAGACAAATTATTTAATAAACTTGAAAAATTACACAATAAATTTTTAAGACTTATTTTGGGTTATCGTATTTCTACACCTATTGTTGTAATGCAGGCTGAATTAAAGGAATTTCCTCTTATTTCTAGATTTCAATTAGTTTCTGATCGTTTCTTTCTTCGTTCTCTTAATGTTTTTTCTCATCCTATTATGTCTTTATTGTTACGCCTTTTTTATTTAACCAAATTTAATAATACTTATTATAACCTAGATAAAGGTTTTCTTCTTTTACGTTCTTTTTATAAACTTCATGGTTTTCAAAATTTAATGTTTAATTCATTTACTCCTTTAAATTATCTTTGTCCATTTGAATTACAATTTTTTAAACCCTCTGTTGATTTACAATTTGGTTTTATTGTTAAGAATAGTAAAGCTCCGATCTCAGATTTTCTTAATATTTCCTCTTCAAAAAAATATAATAATTCTATTCATTTTTATACTGATGGTTCAAAATTTCCTGAATCTTCTGTTGGCTTTTCTATTTATTCTCCACATTGGGATTTAAATCTTATGTTTAAAATTTCTCATCATTGTTCTATATTCTCGGCTGAAATTTTAGCCATTTGCGAAACGATTCAGATTATATTAGATAATTCTATTCCCCATTCAATCATCTTCTCCGATTCTAAAAGTGGTTTACAAGCTTGCTTATCTTCTCCTCGTCCTTCTACTTCATTTTTAATTTTTAAATTACGTAATCTTCTTTGGAATGCTAAAGAAAATAATCTTAATATAACTTTAGTTTGGTGTCCCGGTCATTTGGGTATTCCCGGTAATGAAATAGCGGATACCTTAGCACGATCAGCTACTCAAGAAGGTATTTTTCAAAATATTCCTTTATCTTTTTCTGATTTGTGGCCTTCAATTTTTTCTGAATCTTATAATTTAGTTTGTAATTATTGGTTAAATCATTCTAATGTTAATAATAAGGGCCTTTATTATTTTCAAAATTTTTTCTCGGACTCTACTTTAAAACCTTGGTTTTGGAAGACTAAATATAATAGAAAAACAATAGTTATTATTTCAAGACTTCGATCTAATCATTATAATTTGCCAGCTAGTCTAGCAAGGAAAAATTTTATTAATTCAGCTTCTTGTTTATCATGTGGTAATGAATCACATGATATTAATCATGTTCTTTGGGAGTGTCCTCAATATTCAACTTATAGATCTGATTTTCTAAAAAACCTTGTTAAATACAAAATTTACCCTCCATATTCATTTGAACTTATTTTAAAGAATCCTCTTCCTCATATCCTTTTGTTAATTATTGATTTTCTTAATTCTAATAATATTTCTATATAACTTACTTTTATCTTTAATTTAATTTTAAATTTAAATTTAAATTTATTTATCGCGCTTTTGCTTTATATATGTAATATATAACCTCTTAGTCTTTTTCCCTTCAAATTATTGATTAACCAATCAGTATATAACTTTCTATCATTGCCGTGGCCAGATAGGTCGCCTTGCTTTGCATTATGTTCCCTGTGAACAGACCTAAGGCTATTTTCCTCCTGTGAATTATCATAGGAGTTTAAAGTTACAAGTTACAAGTTCAGATGGAATCTTATGGTTTTTGCTTGGAAGTGTCCATGCTATATTCCTTTGGACTTGCTCATGCGCAAATCGCAGCAGATTTCTCTCCGTGTAGAATTTTTAAGACGCCGAATTTTCACTATATATGCGTTTTATCGCACGTGTCAGATTTTAGGTTAGGTGTAAATACTGTTATGAATTTTATTTTCAAAAACGTTTTTTATTTATATGTCAAATTTTATTTAATCTTTTTATATTTGCTTAATAATTTTTTCATTTAAACTTTTTTAATATTATTAACATTAAAATATACCAGTGTTTTATTTTTTCAATATTATTTATACTACCGGTAAAAATTGTGCCACCATTTGCAAAAATTCAATTAAAAACACGAGTCTTTAAAAATTAATAAACCCTTTAAAAATATAGTAAAAAAATAAAACAAATAAATAGATATAAACTTGTAAAAGTGACGCTACATATCTAACCTCTACATTCGCTACCAACTATAATTTGACATCACATTAAAAGTAATAATTTTGCTGTTCAGTATAATAAAATCACTTGTTATCCTTACAATTCACAGATTGTATTTTTCACTGTCAGTGGTTATGTCAAACTTTCCGACATAAATTATTAATGCTTTGAAATAAAACCGGCCGGCAATTTAAATCTTGTATGTTTACATATTATGCTTCGCAATGATTCGTGTCAACACGAAATGTATGATTTTACCAGTTTTAAATAGCAGTGATTCACCGAGGTGCTTCGAACTGAATGTGCTTTCGATTTCCGGTGAGCTTCTTTTTATACGACTCTGGCGGGGGAAACTTAGAATCTGTGCGGAACTATACTCATTCCGAGTAGGTAACGCGCATCTCGGTGGTGAAAATTTGCGGATCACGGTGGGGGCATCTTGGGTCTTTCTTTACCGTCCGTGTGTTTAATATAATAATCAAATGACCACACGGAGAGAACTCTCTTACGAATATTGCTCGACGGGCTGTTACTATTTTTCCAACAGAATATGTTTTGGAAATATCGCTTGAGACTGGAGTTATTTTTTCACGAATTTATGAGTTTATAGCAAAACGGTGCTGTGTGAAATATTAGTATAAGTTCTCATACTAATTCTACAACAAGTGTATGCAACAAACGCTCCAGAAACATGACGAAAATGAACAACGCCTTTCTTTGCTGCATTTGCTCGAAATCCATGAAAAATCAGCATGGATTTTTTGCAAATCGAGCTGAAACGTAACGCGCAGGCATCGTGAATTTCGTCAATGAAAGAAATCGAAACGCATAGGAATAAAAATTCGTTGCGCACGCGCGTTACGTTTTTCCTCGATTTGCAAGAAATCCATGCTGATTTTTCATGGATTTCGAGCAAATGCAGCACACAGAGGTGTGGAGCGTTTGTAGCAACAGTTGAGTGGAGAATTTGTACGTGACTTTTACTATTCGCGCACTGAAACTAGTGTTGCACTTAACGCATGAATCTGACCTAAATTAGCAAGGCGCTTCTGTTACGAAAAGCGAATGGCACCTACTTGTGCGTTATTAGTAACAGAGTTCTCTCCGTGCAGAATTAACAGAAATTCACCCGGAATGATCAAAGTAATTGACAAAAGCATCTCTTGGTCCAATTCTGCCAAATATTTGGGAATCCATATTGACTGTAAATTAATTTGGTGCAAGCACACTGATGAGATCAAGAAAATAGGTTTTATAGCCATAAACTCGTTAGGACCACTCATTAAAAATCCTAAACTCAACCTAGAATCGAAGAGACTTCTACTTCTATCCATAATTCGACCAGCAATAACCTATTGCATCGGCACCTGGGATTCTGCGGCTGATACTCACATTGATAAAATTCAAGTCATTCAAAACAAGCTACTAAGATTAATAACAAACGCTCCTTGGTTTGTTACCAATGCTCAACTTCATAAAGATTTAAAAATTCCCACCATACGCAAATATGGTCGTGATTTGGCCCTAAAACTGTTTAATCAAGTTGAAAATCATGAAAACAAGATCCTTCAAAACATACTCAAATATAATCCTAAAGACTGCCGTCCTCGACGCCGGCGCCCTCGCATAGTAGAAATACTTGATGAGGGTCTACAATAATTTCTAAATAGACCATCTTCAAGGATCCAAATTTCCTTCAATATTCGATATCAAGGGTAAAGATGCTAAAGCATCAACCTAAATATTTATTAGAGATCAAAAGCAAAGTAACAGAAATAATATTAATAATAATATTAAATATTCCAGATGATTCAAAAATTACTTGAAATATGATTATTAAACTTTTTACAAATAATTATTCAAGAAAAATTTCTACTAATTTATTTGTATTATTCCAAAAGAGTAACAGTAATATTTCTTTGACAATGACGATATTAATAATTAATTTTTTTCGTAGAAAAACCATAAATATTGTTACGTTTCACTTTCGTTACGTGGACCGGTAGTAACAACTGCTGGAATAAAACCATAAGGAGGAGTTGAATCTTGTGAATCCTTTTCACTTTTACTCGATATTGATTTTCTATTTTTAACCGGTTTAGTAGTACCACTGAATTTCAAAATAAATTTAAATTCGTCCATAAGTTCTTCTTTAATTGAAGCCTAAAACAAATTTTAGTTTTAAAATTAAATCCTGGCGGATTAACTTAATGAAATTCTTAGCGAATTTGATCAGATTTCGCTCAAGTTTGATTTGAAGCAAAATATTGCAATTTAGTGTAGGTATGATGAAAAGAAATTCAAAATAGTCATGGAGATTTACTTACGTTATGTTTAAATGCGTTGTAGCCTATTTCCCACAATAATTCAACCAATGATAAGAAAAATGAGAAAACAATACCAACTACCAATACTAGATAAACTCCACCTACGTTTGATAAATTTAATGGTGTTGGTGCTCCTGTACTAGCATCTTTCTGTAAATGATATGTTTAGAATTTTGTTAATATTTAAAAAAAAATTTAATTCTTGCGAAATAGTTTTTTAGTCTGTTAATACCTCACAACTACCACCTCCTCTTTTTTGTTTCCACCATTGCGTTTTTAGTGATGCAAGCATTCCATTTTCTTGTAATTTAAGAACACCAGACGACAGTTCATTCCTGTATGTCGAATCTATTGATATACACTATTATAAGTCTAGTTTTATGATTTTATATTTTAAAAAATAATTGTTTTAACAGTTATTTACTTTTTCTCATAGCTATGCCATAGCCTTTTTGGTCCAGAAGACCATTAACTTGAGTTAGGTCACATTCTCGTTCACTTAGGTATTCTATTGAAGCAGACTCCATTAAAAATGCATAATCACCTTTTAGTACTTTGTCTCTACCCTCTTCATTTGAATCAAATAAAACAGATGCAGCATTTTCTGTCATATATTTGTACATTTTTTTGTATGTTGGATTAGCTGAATTCTAAATTGTAATTAAATTCAATGAACTTTCTTTTTTCAAACATCATTGGAGATTATAAAACTTTCTTACCGCAAAAAAGGAAATAGTCGATCCTCCAGATTTTGCACCATATTTTATTTCATTTTGATTAGCTAGGTCCTCAACGTTTTCAATTCGTTTCACTAATGTTTCCGCTGTAAGACAAGCTGCCAAGTTAGCTGTGTAAGAGTTGGCGATAATAAGACAAAAAAACCACCAACTACCTGCTAGCATTCTTGTTGAAACACCTCTGTAAATTGAGGACAGAAGTAATTTATCATCTGCCACTAATAGTAAAGGGAATAAAAACCCTATAAGTAAACTTACATTGGTGCAAGTTCAGTTCCTTGTTGCATCATCGCTCCGACTGTAAACCATAGAGCATTTTTAAGTGAAAATTGATTGTACAGATTCTCCGGTTCTTCAATACAAGGATAAGGATTTGTCCATTCTTCTGGGCACATTCTGCCAATGATAAAGAACTCAATGGAGACAAATACGTAAGCACCAATTACATAAAGCCATACTTCATTAGAGAATGGTGACAAGAAAGACATCAGACTTGGAGAAGCCTTTTTCGGTTTTGTAAAAAGGATGCTTATTCCTAAAAATTGAATTCGAAAATAAATCAAAATGAAATAACCCATTCATATAAATAACACTAACCAAGATTCATAAAAGGCATTGTAAAATCTACTGCACTTTCACGTTCAGCTGTAATTGTTAAATCTGTTATTGCCAAATCTGCATCCTGTAAGAAAAGATTATAATGATCTAAAGGGTAATTATACTGAAAAAATTGATTTTAAAATACAACAGGGACGATATTTTCTACGCGTAATATATATTAACAATTTTATTTGCCATCTAAAAATTAATTTATGTTGTTGTTGTTGTTCTAAAGTGCGGCGTTACCCCTTAAATGATTGTGTCCATTTATTGAATATAGCCAAAACTAACATTGTCCATTATTTTCCTAAGCATTCCAGTCCACTGGCCAGTTGCGTTATCAAACTTTCCATAATCAGGATCATGCTGTATAAATGTGTAATTAAATCCTAAAGCTTTGCTGAGCTCATGAATAACATCTATTCCAAAACCTTCAAATTGATCATTACCACTTTTTTTTATTGATGATTCCTTCAGCATCGCATATGGTTTTGTCTGTAAATCTCAAGAAAACAAAAGTTTCAAGTTAAATGAAGCAAAAAAAAAATTATGACTTAAAATTTTCAATTTCTTTACAAACCAGCGATATAAGAACTCTAAAAGTCATATTTCTAAGACTCAAATCAGCATATGGATCATATGAAATCGATTCCGGTATCCAATCAATGTTAGTGGTACTATTCCAAGTGCCAATTTTTTTAATACCCTTCCAACCTACATTCAATATATCTAGTTGAAAATCACTGCGAAATCCAGAAGTGTCAAATTTTACTAAACCTGTGAGCCCACGCATTTCTGACTGGAAGTCAATTGGAAAAATAATTTTTTAATTCTCTTGTCTAATTACGTTTGTTAGAATATGAATTTTCATTGCTTACAGCTCTCATAAAATTACTGAGACTTATTCCATGTTCCCAATTCTCCAAACCGTTGCATGGTAACTTTTTGATATTTATTTTAACAGCATCACTTAGTTGCTTAAAAGCTCGTGCAAAAAGTTGAATCCCATCAAACATTAATGCTTGCTCTAATGTTAATTGACTTGCAGTCGTTATTCCTTTTGGTTGAAAAAAATCTTCTATAATTCTTCTAGTCATGTAATCATCGGGATCAATGAGACGAACTGCCGTGAAGTTCATTCCAGAATATTGAAAAGGCTCAATGTCTAGTGTATGTAAGTCCTGAAAATTTTTAATAATATTTGTAACAATAATTATATTAAATGGTATTTTTATATTTGTCATATTAAACACACAAACGGTAACGAAAGAGACAAGTTACTCCCACTGCGAACCGCAAATTTTCGCCTCCATGATGCATGTCCGCTTGGAAAAACTTGGCAGTAGAAGAGAAAGCGCTTGAAGCGTTTTCTAGTGTCAGCAGCGGAAGAAGTTTGATTCTGTCTGACCTGGATAATGGAACAATCAAAGAAGAATACGAGAATTGTTTAACGCTTACACTGTTAAAAATCGTGCTTCAACTTTTCACTAAAAAGATTGAAATAATATATTTTCAATCCGAACAGTGTAAATGTTTGCATGTCATTGGTTGGACAAAAAACTTTAAGCCAATGAAATAAAAACATTCGCACTTGTCAAGATTGAAAATATATAATTTCAATTTTTTTAGTGTAAAGTTGAAGCCCGATTTTTAACAGTGTAGGCAGGAGGAAGCTGAGTGTCTTTAGAGGATCGAAGGGGAGATTTCTAAGAAGATAAAGTCTTGCAGAGTTCAGAAGAATGTCAACGTGAATATTAAGGACGGACTTAGGACTCTTTAGGATTTTTGTCAGTGAAGCGAAAACAAAGCACGCCCTAGCTGATAATCGAGATAGCAACCTTGGTGCTATAGGCAATGTGGAGGTGAACCAAACCGAGCGAAACAGGAAAAGATAGTGCATCCATGAGAAGCGGATTTGGCACGCAGTCATAGAGGCGCAGAAACGAAGAAAAAGCTCTGGCAGTCCGAAGAGAACTGACAACAAGGTGAAGAAGAAGAAGAAGCAAGAGGAGACACCTCTTGTCAAAAAGATTGCGAAGGTGACGCTAGCTCCGAATCCTAACGAAACCAGTAAGAAGGAAGTGACGAGTGGATCTACAGCGGGAATTGCGTAATCGACTTGAAATACCTAATAAAAAGAGGTTAGTTAGTTCAGCTTAACTCCTTTTCAGTAATTCGAAAATTGATTCGTGACTCTGACTGTATATCGTCGTTCAAACATTCGTTTAACAATCATCGAACTACATCGCACTCTTACTTTAATTAAAAGGGGTCTTTTTTAAGTTTAGAGAGAACACTACGGAGCCTCGATTTAGGGTGGGATTTTTCCAGTCTTCCAGGAACTATGAAGGTTCTTGCCCGAGTTGTTATACTGCAACTCACACGTCGACAGTTTCAAAGAAGACTGATCAGTTTCTTCTCCATTCTTTTGCTTTAAGCGAGGTGAACTTTTAACCACTGCCCCAACGAGTCCAATACTAAATGACCAGACAGGACTCTTTCCTCGCTCAAGCAAGGAAAGCTTCCCAGGATACCTGATCCATGACCATTTGACTCAGGTAAGAGTACTAGCTTAAGGATTCTATCTAAGCCTCGAAACTAACCGCTCCTTCCTGCTTATTAGTCGCCTTTTACGACACGCAGAGAGCAACTTTGGGATTATTCGTCCGCTGATGTCCATACAGACCGAGTGGATCTACAATGATAATCTGAGTTGCAACAGGAACAACGTATGACGACGTACTGAACAAAATTCGGATAGATGTGAATCTGGACGCCAGTCACTCAGGTCGAGGGTGCAAGGCCAACAAGAAAAGGAGATCTCTTGATCAAAATCGGAGGAGACTCCAATAAAGAAGCATTCTCTGCTGAGATCACCAAAACAATTGGAAGTATGGGAAAGGTGCAGACCGTGAATCGACAGGTCACACTGGAGATTCGCAATCTGGATTGCCTTACCCAGGAAGAAGTGGTCCATCAGAGTTGACAGAAGTTCTCCAAAGTCCAAAAAGCAGAAAGGTGACTGTTCTACTAACAGACTACGAATGAAGCTCACGGTTGTGATTAGCGACCCAGAGGAGAAGGAGGAGAACAGGCTGGAGAAATTAGGACGCATAAAGATTGGCTTTATGTATTGCCCTACTCGCCATTTGTCATAATTCTCGTCAACTACCGCACCCTGCTCTAGTGAAAATTTAGTAACTTAATAGTAAATTTTAATTTTAACAATAAAGTTACTAAATTTTCACTTTGTAGTTGATGAGAATTATGACAAATGGCTAGTGGGGATAATTGAAACCAACCCTGGCGTACAGCTCCAAATGAAGATTTTGTAAGGCAGCGGACAGATCGACTGTGTGCTTCAGTGGAGTGCTTCAAGTGCAATAAAGTCGATCATAAGTTTGCAAACTGCAGTCGAAGCCCAAGCAGTTTTTTATGTAGAGAAAAGTATGTCGATAAGGTGAAAATTAATCATATCGCAGGCAGCGAAGGAGCACCGGGCTCCAAGTACCTTGAATACCAACCCAGTAAAAAAAGATTTATTGAGTAAGCGATTTGGCTGATTGAGCAAGCCGTCTGCCCAATTGTCTAAACGACATTCGGACAATTGGACTGTTTGCTCAATCATCCAATGCATTATGCCCAATCACCAACATTGTATTTCGCGTCTAATAAAAGAAGAAATCGGTCCGAGTGTTGAGAAAATGATAAATCATGAATAATTATTGTTAAAAAGCAAGAAGTAATATATAAAAATACCTGAAATAAGAATAAATAACGAGTTTTGTAAAATGTTATTTTTTAGTTGACAGTGCACTGATGTAATATGAATTTTGTCGGTAAAAGTGAGGAGTATAATAAAGAGAAACGTTTCTTTATCGACTTGTGATACATTTCAATTGATAATAAAAAATTGTAGATTTCTTGTTTTTTTAAAAAATAAGGAGAAATTTCAATTGAGTATTTAAAAATAAATTTTAATTAATTTAATTTAATTTAATTAGTGGATTAATGAATCAGTGAAGTGAATTAAATTAAATTAGGTTAAATTAGGTTAAATACATTGAATAGTGGTAAGTAATTATATTTTGTAAAATTATTATTTATTAATAGAATTAATTAATATTCTTTGTTAATTTGTCTAGTATTATTCTTTTTAAAAAAATAAGTATAAATAAAAACTGGTAAGTAAAATAATTGAATTTAATAATAATATATTTATATTATTAAACTCAATTAATTAAATAAAATAGGATTTTTATTAAAAGAAACAATAAATAGGAGATTTAAATTAATCCAATTATTTTAAAGAAAATTTTATTTTTATATATCAAGGATCAAAATATAATTTACACTAAAACATATAATGCTCCCGGATCTATAATAAAAAAAAACATCTAATTATTCAAATATTTGGCATATGAAGCAAAAATGCTGTTTTTTTTTATAAATATATATAGTATCACGATAATTGTGAGAAAAATAATAATTAATAATAATTGGTCAATTTATTATTAAGTTAAATTTAAACATTTTTATTTGCGTCTTTTTTTATAAAAATTTAAATTAACAGTAAAATTTTTTAATTTTTTTTCAATATTTTCTTCAAATGACACCTTCCTAAAATATTGACCAAATAATTCTTGTTATGAGGCTCATTTTTTTATTTATACTTATTTTTTTGTAAAAAGAATAATACTAGACAAATTAACAAAGAATATAATTCTATTAATAAATAATAATTTTACAAAATATAATTACTTACCACTATTCAATGTATTTAACCTAATTTAACCTAATTTAATTTAATTCACTTCACTGATTCATTAATCCACTAATTAAATTAAATTAAATTAATTAAAATTTATTTTTAAATACTCAATTGAAATTTCTCCTTATTTTTTAAAAAAACAAGAAATCTACAATTTTTTATTATCAATTGAAATGTATCACGAGTCGATAAAGAAACGTTTCTCTTTATCATACTCCTCACTTTTACCGACAAAATTCATATTACATCAGTGCACTGTCAACTAAAAAATAACATTTTACAAAACTCGTTATTTATTCTTATTTCAGGTATTTTTATATATTACTTCTTGCTTTTTAACAATAATTATTCATGATTTATCATTTTCTCAACACTCGGACCGATTTCTTCTTTTATTAGACGCGAAATACAATGTTGGTGATTGGGCATAATGCATTGGATGATTGAGCAAACAGTCCAATTGTCCGAATGTCGTTTAGACAATTGGGCAGACGGCTTGCTCAATCAGCCAAATCGCTTGCTCAATAAATCTTTTTTTACTGGGAAGGGTTATGAAGATTTTCCACTTATTCTCTCGTAAAATATACAAAAATTTAGAATTTGACTTACCAAAGTGCAAACGATAAAATTGTATTTATCCGCCACTAAACCAACTTGTTGAGCTTGTGTTAGCACTTCAAGCAAAATTTTTATATCACAATCTAAAATAATATTATGCTCCACTGATTTCTTAACATCTTTCAGTACTGGCCTAAAATATAAATGATTTGTATTTTAGTTGTAATTTTTTTAAACAAAAATACAATTTAATACAGATTTTAATAAATAAAAGGTTTCAATTTTCATTTACCTATAATTTTCACCATTTAAACGACGAACAGTAACTGTATAACCAGAAGTTCCATAATATGTAAGAAGTGGTGTCATGCGAATTAAACTGTCATCACTGTCATATAAAATAGTATAAGTTTTCCATTTGAAATCCTTTATAAGATGATAAAATACCTGTTTCAAATAAAGATGAATTAGTTTTTGGTTAAAAAAAACTGTTTTTTGTTTCTTACCGAGGACAGTGTTTTGACATGTGGATGCATATTTATGGCTTTTAGTCTTTCTGCATAAGGTTCCATATTTGTTGAAACATGTGGAATTTCCATGGCATCACACATGCTTTGTACATGACTAGAACTAGCTTTACTTTGTGGTCCAAAAATTGCAGCTACTCCTACATCTAGGAGTTCACAAACTGGAGAAAAGTTTTACATTTAGTCAGTTATTTAGATAATATTTTTAGGGAAAAGGACTAATATCTAAAATTCTTTTTTTAGGCCTTAAAATTTTCATTGATTTTTTTTTCGTTAATTGACCTAATTTTTTAATGCATGAAAATTTGTGAATAAAGAGATTTTTTGTTAGAGTAAAAAAAATTCAGTTACCCAGATAGCACGTAATCTTGTAGCAACCTTGTGGCAAGCTTGCCGCGCAATATTGCCGCAAGGTTGCTGCAAGCTTAAAATGTCCCACCTGACCCAAGCTTGCATGGTAAGCTTGCGGCAAAATTGCCGTTCAAGGTTTACGAAAATGAGCACTATGCGCACTTGCAATCACAAGCACTTATGGCTGCGCAATAAATTTTTTTGACTTCACAGAAACTGGTGCTCAATGTATATACAGAAATAAATTTCTTCCCTCCAAAAAAATTGCTCCAAGCTTGCCATAAGATTGCCAAGCAACCTTGCCACAAGCTTACCGAGCAATATTGCGATAAACTTATTGAACAATCTTGCAGTAAGCCAGTAACCTTGCACGGCAATCTTGCCGCAAGCTTACCATGCAAGCTTGGATCAGCTGGGACATTTTAGGCTTGCAGCAACCTTGCGGCAATATTGCCGTGCAAGGTTGGCAATATTGCGCGGCAAGCTTGCCGCAAGGTTGCTGCAAGATTACGTGCTATCTGGGTAGTCTAAATATAAATTTAATAAATAAATTAAACCTTTTTCAGATGCACCATAAACATCATCAACTTCAACAAGTCGTTTTTCAACTATTATTTTCTCCGATGGTAGAAAATGATCCGAATTTCGATTTCTGTTAACCATTTTTACTGAGATATTAAAAATATCTTCAATTATTGGATCACCATCGAAAATGACGCCTAAAAATTTTTTATTTATAGGTATGTCAATTATTTTGAAGAAACACAATTTTTAATGCGAGAACAAATTGGATACAAACCAATACGAATATTTTTAAATCCCAAAATACCTGGTAGCAGTAAAACCAATAAATATCTTAGCAGCATTGTAAAAATTAATCTATAACATATAATAACTTTAAATTAATTTTTCTTTATAAAATAAAAAAGTGTACACTACAATTTTTATATAAAACTTTTTTTTATTTTTAAAATATTTTTATTAAAAATACAATTTTTTTACTAAAGCATTTATTTCCTAATTTTTTATGAAATTTTATTTTTTGATTTGATAAAAATTGGAGAAGTTATGATTTTTTTTTAAATTAAACGTTTTTTAAAAGCCTAAGTACGTTTGAAGTGAGTTTTTTTTCTATCGTAATTTTTTTTAGATACTTTCGCTGTTAATTAATAAATAATTATGCTATTTTTGATTAAAAGAAAAATCGAACAAATTTCATATATATTAAATTTTTTATCTATTATAATGACAGAAAAAAACAGGTTTCAAGACAATTCGGCTTCTGAAAAACTTTAAATTTTAAAAAATCATAACTTCCATAATTTTTATCAAATTCAGAAATAAAAAATTACGCGTTTTCTTATTTTTTATATAAATTTCGAAAAAAAATGTTTCAAAAAAAAATTTGAAATTTTTTTTAATGATCTCACATGGAATTCCCCATGTGTGATTTTCAATAAACACTTAAAGAAGATCGACGTACTGTAAACAAAATTGCAGATGCTTTCCAAATTGCTCGTATACATTGTAAGATAGATTTCTGCTTTTTATAAACGTGATTATCAGTATATAATTTTGTAAAAATTAATTTTTAAAAAAGAAAAACTAGAAATTTTTTTTTCCTAATTATTTTGTTAAATAAATAATATGTAATTTTTGAAAGTAAGCTAAAAATTTATAGATAACAATTTTTTACATAAATATAAAAATGTATTAATAAATTTTTTTTAAAAATATTTTTTTAAATAAAAATAACTTAATATAAATATTTTTATATAAATAATAAATAATTTTGTTAGGAAAATTTTATTAAAAAGTATGTGTTTCATGTCTTGTGAAGGCTTTGATTTTTATTTAGATTTTGATTTAATAGAAAGAAATGTAAACAGAATATATTTTTCCATGGTATGGTACAGAAGAGGTACAAAAACTTCATAGAGTGCATTACGATGTTGGTATATTTAGACATAAGATGCAGCGAGACGCAAACTGCGTTGCCTTGACGACGAATGTGACATACATTTTAAATAAAATCGCACAGCTGTGATATTGGTATTCCAATAATTATTTATTTTAAAACCAATTTTTTTTTGTTTATTTATATATTTATTATTTCAATATCGATTTCTATCATTTAAAAAATAAATTCTCTTTTTTACTATTAACCATTTTGTCATATAAAAATTTCAGAGATAAAAAATTTTTTACTTAAAATAATTTTATTACAATTTTTTTAAAAACTATTAATATTCCTTTAATAAAATATATATATATATATATTTTTTTTTTTCAAACAATGTCCAGAATTAAAAAGAAATTTTTTAATATTCATTTCGTTGGTAAAAAAGTTTTTGCAATTTCTAATTTTTTGTATGTTAATTCTTAAAAAAGAATAATTATACAAATTTCATTTGTTTATACTTTTATATGAAATTTTCAATATGACGAATTGTTCTTGAAATGTCAACTTTTGTTGATTATTAAATTAGGAGGCTATCATTATTAAAAATTGAAAAATATTTTTCTGATAAAAATTTTTTAAAAACAAAATTATTTTTAATAAATTGTAAAAAAAACTTCTTTTCAAATAGGAAAATATATTTTTTTTCTGATTTTTTATTTAAACACCATTGTTTAATAATTTATCATTTAATTATTAAACAACTAAATTCGTATAATTAGAAAATTATAAAAAAAGTAAATAACTAGAAATAAATGAAAATATAAAAGCAAAGAAAAAAAAATTATTTGTAACTATTGTGAAAAAATATATTTTAAAAGTACTGAAAATAAAAAAAATGCAATTTATATTTATTATTAATTTTCTTACCTTTTCACGTGAAGACAAATTTTTTTTTAAAACATTTTATCAGAAAATTATTTTTATGTTTAAATAAGAAATTTGCAGACTTTAAAATGGAGTTAGAAACTTGCAAGTCAAGATTTGGAAGCACTGAAAGGTGAATTAGATTCTTTTTGCGCATGCTCAATCCCCCCTATAGATTTAGTTCATTCTAAACTTTGTTGGTTCTATTTTTCATATATATATATATATATATATATATATATATATATATATATATTCGAGAATTAGAACTAAAAAGAAATTTTGAATCTAATTTACATTTTATGAATGAATTTTTTTTTAAACTTTCAATTTTAATATTTTAATAGATTGAAATTATTAAGTATAAAATAATAATAATAATAATAAATAATATAACGTTTACAATTTTATTTATTTATTTTTTTAATAGAAAGCTGAGGTATTTTTCTATAAAAATATATAGTTGAAAAAGTGGGACAAGAATGTTTAAATATTGAAAAATAGTAAAAAATAAAAATAACCAAAAATGATAAAAAAAATTATTAATTATAAATCTTTAAAAATTCTTGTCTCACTTCTTCAACTATATATTTTTATAGGAAAAAATCTTAGCTTTTAATTTAAAAAAAAATAATCGTTCCTTTCATCACGAAAAAGTCAAATTTATTTTTAAAATTCATTTTTTTGGTCGAAAATGTTTTTTTTTCAAAAATGCATATCACCAAGCGAAAGAGTATCAAAAAATCTTTCGAATTTGATATTAATAAAAAAATTTTATTTTAATATTTAAGACAAAAAAAAAAAAAATTATAAAAATATGGGGTGTCCAATTTCGATCAATTTTCCAAAAAGTCGTCCACCATATTGAATTCAGCCATTTTGAATTTTTGAAAATTGATGACAAATTCGTTAAAAGGAATAGAATGAAATCTTCGATTAAATTTTGTCAAAAATCCCTACGTCATATTATATCCACCATGTTAGATTTTTAAAAACTGACAATCAAATTTTCTAATTGAAAAGAAAGTAATAATAAAAATTATTTATTGTATAATAATAAAATGCTTGGTCTGTACTTCTGTCCTAACTTGAAGTTGGTCTATGCTGATTTCACGTGCTTTTTGAATTGTAATGTTATGACGTGTCAAATTTTGAATATTACTTTTTTCATTTTTGCCAAGTTGTATAATTGTGTTTTCTAATTGCGGAATTGGTTTCTTTATCATTTCTTTACAAAAAACAATGAAATATCCAATTTCGCGCGCTTGCACTGAAAATTTATATTCTAGATTTAAGAATTTCTTCTTAAATAGGCGCCAAGAATATTCCCCACTTAAAGTAAGTGGGAAATATTCTTACAATAAGAAATATATTCCTGGCGCCTATTTAAGAAAAAATTCTTAAATCTAGAATATAATTTTTGCAGTGTGCGCGCGTTTAATTTTGCTAGTAAATAATAATTTTGTAAATAAAAATTTCAAAAAATTGTAATTCTTTTTTTTATTCCTCGCTTCTTATCGGTAATTATTTGTCGATAACTTACCTACATTTACACTACATCATGTTCAGTTAATAATTACACAGGCTATTTTAGCCATTTTTGATAATTTTTTTTGGATAGAACATTTTTTTTCAATTTTCGTAATTAAAAAATAAAAATTAAGCTGATATATTTTTCTTTATTTCTCGATTACAAGTACGAAAATGCAAATGAAAATAAAAAATCAAATTGCACAATATGTTTAAATACATTTGAATTTTTATTTTTTAAATTTTCAATACTTATTAAAACTCTTGCTATTATATACCAATAATTTAAATGTTTTTTTTAATATATTGTTGTAAGAAAGAAATATTTAAAACATATTTCAATTGTTTTTAAATGATAATAATATATTGACATCTATAACTGTAGATAAAAATATATGCACGACTGTATTTCAATGTGTGGCAAAAAAATTAAATCATTCTTAATTAGATTATATATTAACTAGCAAAATTAAACGCGCGCAAGCGCGCCAAATTGAATATTTAATTATTTGTTATAAAGAAATTAAAGATTAATATTATTAATAATAATTTAATTTATTAGAATATTATTACATATTAAATGATAATAATGAAAATTATATGTTTACAGGCCTCGGATTATACGACTTTTTCCGACTTTTTTTTAAAAATACGACTTTTATCGACTTATTTTAATAAAATGCGACATTTTTTTTACATTTGAAAAATAATGTAAATAAAATACATTTTTTTAGTATAAAATGTAGATCTTCTTCAGATCTTCTTCAATTCAATTATTTAACAAATTTTGAACTAAAATGATTATTCACTAAATTAATTATTTTTAATAATTAATTAATATAAATATAAATATAATATAAATTAATTGATATAATGGTAAAGCAGATTCAATTTATCAAAAATTAATCTTCTCTTTTGATAATAATATAATTTGATTTATGTTATTCTTTACTGTATAAACTTATACTGAACTTTAACCATTATAGCGCCTACCTAGATTTAGTTAATATTTTATATTTTGTATTGTTACTTAAGTTACTATTAGAATTTAGAAGTACTTTTGTACGAAAGGGCATGTCCCGTTAATAATTGAAATTGAAATTGAAATTGAAATTGAAATAATTTTAATTAAATACATCACAAATTCAATTATATCAAAATTATTTTTCAATTAAAATTTGTATGAAATTTAACAATTGTTTATAATTTAAAAAAATATATCACAATAAAATTGAATTATTTTTTAAAAATTTCAATTCAAAATAATCTAAAATTCAATTATTACCCGAAATTTTAATTCAAAATCAATTAAAAATCCAATAATTATACAAAATTTTCAATTTAAAATTTAATTATTTACCAAGTTTTCAATTTAAAATGAAATAAAATTCAATTATTTTCTAAAATTTCTATTCAAAATTAATTATCTAAATTTTCAATCAAAAATGAACTTAAATTAAATTATTATCCAAAATTTCAATTCAAATTCAATTATTTCCCAAAATTTTCAATTCAAAATGAACTGAAATTCAATTATTTTCCAAATTTAAAATCAAATAAAATTTAATTATTCTCAAAAATTTGAATTCAAAATTAATTGAATTTTCAATAATTTGAATTTAAAAGCATCTAAAATTTAATTATTACTAAAATTTTCCATCGAAAATTTTTTTTTTGAAATTTAATAATTTCAATTATAACTCTAAGGAAATTCAATTATTTTTAACTATTTTAATAATATTCTTTGAAAATTCAACTATCTGGAACCATTTTTCAATTAAAAATGATTTTCAAATTATTGTATTTTGTCCGCATTTTCTAATAAATTTTTAGTGAAATGATCTAAAATTTTAATTAAAAATCACTTAAAGTTTCAATTAATTTCAAAAATCTCAATTTTAAATCTTTGAAAATTCAATTAAATTTAAAAAATGTTTTCCAAAAATTGTTTGATAAATTATTTTCAGTTCTGTAAATTTTAATAATTGTTTAAAAATTAACAATATCTTTTGAAATTTAATTATTTCTAAAAATTTCAACTTTAACCCTTCGAAAAGGATTATTATTAAAATAAAAAATTTTTTATTTAAAAATCTGTAAAATATTTTTGTTAAAATAAAAAACAAATCCACTTTTTTTTGGAATGTTTTTACAATTTTATGTGTTTTTATAATTAATATTTAATAGGTATTCGTTGGCCCCTGGTACCTTAAAAATTAATTTTTAAAAATAAATTTTTTTCAAATTACTATCTTGTACGAAATTTCCTGGCGCATCTTTTTTCTCATTATAAATTTTTTGTATTTGTATACAATTTATGAATCAATATACAACTTTAAAAAAAATTTCGTTTGTAAACGTTGTGTACTTCACCTTCGTGAATTGAATTTTAAAGAAACTTATTCCGAAATTTAGAAACACAATTATACAACTTTGGCAAAAAAGAGAAAAAGAATTGTCAAAATTTGACACGTCATAAGATTACTACTCAAAAAAAAACACGTGAAATCAGAAAAGACCAACTTCAAGTTAGGACAGAAGGACAGACCAAGCATTTTATTATTATATAGGGTCAGTCGGGGTAAATCCGAACGCTAATTATTTCAGCTTAATTAAAATTTTTAAAAATAAGTTCGATATGAGAATTTTTACCTCAGATCCTCTTGAAGAGATTCTAAGTATTATCCCATTTTTTGTTTGTTAATTAGCAACAGCATAAACAAAGATAACAAGTATTGCAAAAAAGATTGAAAATCAAAGATGACACTCTTTCAGTATTTTGTCTCGTATTTGAAGAAAAAGAAGCTAAAAATTCATTTTATTATTTATAATTGTTTGTTATGAATACTAGAACAGAAACTATATTTGATTTTTGCCTTCTGTAAAATTTTATTAATAATATCAGACCGTTCGTATTTACCCAAGAAAATTGGAAAACTGGGGTAAATCCGAACGGTATTTTTAATAATTTTTTTTTACATCAAAGCCACACAAAATTGTTTTTATTTGATTACACTATTATTTTAACATTATAAAAGTACATAGAAAAAAGTTTTTCTTTCTATACGTATCCTCGTTAGTAATTAATAAGCAGAAACTTAATCTCTGTTCTCTCGAAGGAGTGTTTCAATTTTTTTGCCAAATGGTTTGTTGAAAAAAGTTTTTCAGGATCTTAATAAAATTTGGTATTCTACGGTTTTTGGGGTCGCTAATTACCAATTTGAAGTCAGTTTTTCAAAATTCAAAATGGCGGACGAGAATTAAAAAATTCATTGGATTCGCTCGAAAATTGTTACTCGGGGGGTTTCAGGGTTAGCAAATTTGATCATTTTTAAAAATAAGTTTTAGGAAAGTACGCCATTTTGAATTTAAAAAATTTGACTTTTATTTTTGTATTTACATTCAATCACTCCAAAATACTTTTTGTACCAAGTTTTGCAAAAATCCGTTATGATTTGATAAAGTTATTGAAGGTTTTAATTGTGTAATGCATTTTAATTTTTAACCTGTTTGATTTTTGTATTTATATATGATGCATTATTACATAATAGGTTTATTGTCGTATTTTTTTGAGTTTTTATATAAGTTTAACAATTGCAATACTTTAAATTTATTTTCCCTAAGATTTTTCTGAAATACAGTGGCGTTCGTATTTACCCCGGTATTTTAGGAAAGTTGCAAAGTATCGAGGTAAATACGAACGCTAAGTTTCCTGCGATTGTAATTTATCAAAAATTTTTGCTACCCCATAAAATTGTTCTATGGAAGTAAAGTAACAACTTCATGCACCAGAATACCGGAAGTATTTTTTTTTTAAAGAAAAAACTTATGTTATTGTTGAAACTTACTAAAAGCGTTCGGATTTACCCCGGTTGACCCTAATAAGTAATTTATTACTTTTTTTTAAATAAATGAGACAAGCCTTTTTATACAAAAATTAACACCATTAAAGATGATAATCAAAAAATAAATGAAACATGATGAATAGAATATTATAAATATATATGTAATAATAAAGAATATATAGGATGGTATATATAAAAATTGATATTTTTTAAGTTTTCTTTTTATTTGCAAGAAATATATTTTTACAATCAATTAAGACCAATTAAGGTGAAATAAAAACTAAGTGCTTTCAAATTAAAAATTAAACAGTTTCCCAAGTTTAGATAAATTAAAACTTCATGGAGAGAAATAGATGGTACGGGGTACTATCTAGATAGTATCAGGTATCATATTTGATCTTACATATACGGACAGGAATCTAGATTGTACGGGATACTATACATATTGTACGGAGTACCATCTTGATTGTAAAGTGGGTAACATAACCTCACTTTTTTATCATCTAGATGGTACCGAGTAGCATATAGATTGTACCGGATACCATCTACTTTTAACCATCTTAAGATCATAATTTCTTACCATCTATTTCTCTCCGTGTTTCTTTTTCTAAAAACAATTAAGTTTTTCTAATTTTGATAAAAGAAGAAGATAAATCACATAATTTGTTTTTTATTTTTATTACCATTGAAATAGAGAAAAGTAAAATCATAAAATAATTACGCAATTAGATTAAAAGATGGGTCCAAAGATCCAATGAAAAATATGTGAAAAATATAAAAGAAAAATCTGTTTGTCAATATATCAATATTGTTAATATATTTGTAAAATTTATTACTGATTTAGTGAATTTGTCATGGCTGATTCATTGTTCTAAACTCAACAAATTATTTGTAAATGTTTTAAGAAACAATTTTATTTTTTTAAACTTGGAATTTTTTAAAAGTGTTTTCAACTTAGAACTAAGTGAACGTTCATGTAACTTTGAAATTAAAGATTATGAACAAGAATTTTCTTGTTCTGTTTTTTTTACTTGCATCAAAAGAAATTCTATTCACATAATTTAAATGTTTAAATAATTGCCATCAAAACAAGTAATAGTGGTGGAATACCCCAAATTGGCACAAAAGAAAAAACACTTTGAGCAGAGTTGCTAACAACTATTCCAGAGTCTGTACTGATTGTTACAGAGATTTTTGTAGTTTCTAATCCTTGGCTTGTTTCAGAATCTATTCCATTGTCTCTTACAGAAACTGTTATAGTTTCTAATCCTTGGCTTGTTTCAGAATCTATTCCATTGTCTCTTACAGAAACTGTTATAGTTTCTAATCCTTTAGTTGTTTCAGAGACTGTTGCAGTTTCTGATACATTTATTTTACAGACTTGTGGAAAATAATTTTTATTCATTAGATTTTTTACAATGTCATCTACACAGTCTTCAAATGTTTTCTGCAATTACATATTTAAAAAATTTTATTTTTAGTTTTATTATATTAAATCTTAATAAATATTATAAATTATTACGAATTGTTAAAATATAAATTAAAATTTTTTTAAAAATAAAAAAGTAATAAGTTTTTTAAATGATTATATATTAAAATATTACAATAAACCAAATTAGGAGTAACCAGTTAGTTAGTTTCGAAAATTTTATTTACCAAATTCATTTTAATATGAGTTGTATAATCAGATTCTTCGAATTTTTTCTTACATCCTGCAGCATTATTATTCATACCCGTTACTAATTCTGTGAAATTTGATACAAAACTTTTCCCAAGCTTAAAATTAATATCAAATCCGTTGGAATCAAAATTTCTAAGCAAGGGCACCGTTGAATTTAATTCTTTAATATAATTTTCAACATCATGCTTGGGTATTCCATTTGTCACTTTTGATGTCTCAATATAACAAGGGTAAGTTGTTGTAAAATATAAATTTAAATGATATAAATATGCTTTAAAAGCATCTATAAGCAGGTTCTTAATTTCCATCGAGGTATTTTGCTGTAACTACATATTGAACATTTTTTTTATTAGTGAAATAAAAAAATCATATTTGTATGCAATATAAAAAAAAATTATTGTGACAAAATTACCAATTTTACTTTTCTAATAAAAATGTGTCAAAATTAACTAAAAACAACAATGATTTCGTCACAAAAGCATTGTCAACAAAAATAAGCAGCATAAAATTATAAAAAATTCAATAAAAAAAAAATTAAGAAAATGTACCGAAAATCGCTAACAAATTTCTGAATTTTTTTAAATACTGTATTTATGGAAAAACTCTTTAAATTATCTAAAAATTATTGAGAGAAATTTATATATAATATATTGTTATTAATTGGTAACACTTACATAATTAAAATTTTCTTCAATGACATGGATCTAAAAAAAATTAAAAAATTACAAATATTAAGACCATAATATATAATATTCATATAAAATTTGTTATTAAAGATGTTAATTGTTTTTTGTTTAAATCCACTATTTATTTTATAAATTCACAATTATATGAGGTTTCGCCCGTCAACGTCGGGCCTCATCAGATTTAAATATTGGAATTAAATTTTTATAAAAATCTTTAAAAATTTAAATTTAATTCCAGTATTTAAATCTGATGAGGCTTGACGTTGACGGGCGAAACCTCATATAATTGTGAATTTTAAAAATAAATAGTGGATTTAAACAAAAAACATTTAACATTTTTACTAGATTAAAAAAATCCAAAAAAATTATCATCTGCACTAAAATATGTTATTTTTAGAAAATATTTACCATTTTAACAATTGTTCGTATTTAATGCAATATTTCTTTTTGTATTAAGAATTATTGACTATAAAATTATATTAATGAAAGTTGAAATCAATTTTTATATTTACGAAACATAACATATTTTTTTTACATTAGGAATTTAATTTTCTTTGTGCAACACCTTAAAGAAAGGCATTACTTTACATGCTTGTAAAGTAGGCGGAAAACATTACTTTGCTGTACTAGTGCAGAAAAGTACTTTGAAGGATGTTTACAAGTATGTACGCTGGCGGCATCGAGCGTTATGACTTTATTTTTGTAGAACTTTGACTTTTGCTCGCTATTGGCAGTTAAATTTGTGTACAAAACTAATTATATAGAAATTATTACATATTTTATGAATTTAAATTGTAGCTTGTTATTTATTTAATAAAAAGCATTTTCTCTAAAGTGATATCGCACAAAGTACTGTGTGTAACGCGTACGAAAGAACATTTTCCGACTTTGTGCAAATTTTGCACTTGTCGGAAAACATCTTCTTTCGGTACTTGGTGCACAATATACTATTATAACTAACCCATATTTTGTTCTGATTCAAACTTAGGTTTCTTTTCAGGCTCATACAAGTTTTGTTTTTTTCGAGGGACCACCATCTTTGAAATGTATATAAGTTTTCCAAATTAACTGTACTCTCTTGAACATCTGTATTTTCATTAATATTTATTATCTTTAATTTAATATCATTTATTACATCATTGCATTTTTCAACGGTTAAATTCCTTGTCGGACAATTTTTTATTATTTCGAAATTTTTTAAAAAAAGAGTCACATATATCTCGTGTATTTCGTTAAGTCTCTCCTGCAATTATAAATATTTGTGAATGTAAGATGATATCCATTTTTCTATAATTATTAATTTTTAATGAAAATCATTTTAATTATATTTCTGTTTTTAATTTTATATTTTTTTGTTCTTAATCGCATGGTTTATAATGTAAAACAGGCAGTGCAGAAAAAAATGTTTTTAATTATCAACCCAGATAGCACAACTTTTTGCAGCAAATTTGCAATGCCAAATTATAAGTTTACAATGTAAATTTGCTGCAAAACTTTGGCAAATAGCTATATGTCCTCGCTTTGCGAAGTTCGCATTGCATGTTTGCAGAAAAATTTCTCAGAGAAATTGCAGGAAAATTTTATGACAAATTTTGAGAAAACTTGAGGACGTTTTTCGACAAAAATTAAAAAATGTCATTGTTGTAAATATGATGATATTTTGTTACTGCAAACCTTTCCTAAAGGAAAGGCGACTAAAATCTATTGCGCAGCCCTAAGTGCCATAGAAAACTACTGCGCATGACATGAATTTGAGCAAATTATCAGCAAATTTTCTTCAAGTTTGCCATAAAAATTTTCTGCAAATTGTATGTAAAATTTTTCTGCAAACTTGCAATGCAAACTTCGCAAAGCGTGGACATATAGCTATTTGCTACAGTTTTGCAGCAAATTTACATTGCAAACTAACAAATTTGGCATTGTAAACTTGCTCAAGAATTGCTGCAAATTGTTGTGCTATCTGGGAATGTGCTTTTTATTGTTATGTTTTTTATTTCTTTTGTTGAACAAAATTGCATATATCAAAAGTACATATCACAGAAAACAAGGTGGGTAAAAAGTTGTAAAGATAGAGGATAAAAGTCGTTAGGATACAGGGTAAAGGATAAATTTGTGATGGATAAAAATGTTACTAAAATATTACTAGAAAAATGGATGTCATATTTGAGTAAACTGTCTAATTTTAATAAAAATATTAGTAATTTTTCACTTAACTTATTAAATCCACAAATTTTATATAAATAAGTAATTATGCATGTGGAAATATTTTGCCTATAATTATTGTCTATTAATAAAAATATCTTTGACTAGGGTCATTTGGGGAAAATGTAAACAAGGGGTAAATGTAAACAGCAGATATTGCAGCTTAATTTACAGATTTAAAATTAAGTTCGACCCCAATATTTTAACCTCAGCTCACCTGCAACAGGTTCTGAGTATTGCTAATTTTTTTTTCGACAATTGTCAAAGCCATACTCCAGTTTGTCGCTTAATGCATGAAAGATTGAAAATCAAAGTTTTACTGTTTCAGTATTTTGTCTCGCATTTGAATAAAAATGAACTAAAAATTCAAACTAAAATTTCTAATTATTCCTTATGAATCCCTTAACAAAAGCTGACTTTGATTTTTTAATTTCGTAAATTCAGTTAATAGATAATTAAGTGTTTACATTTACCCCGAGAATTCGAAAACTCGGGGTAAATGTAAACAGAATTTCTGCTGCATTTTAAAAGAAAATAATTCAATAAATTTGCTTCTATTTCACAATTACATTATTTTGGCCCTGTAAAATTACATAAAAAACGAAATTGGATCTTCTTTTATATCTCCTTCGTGTTAGTCAGTTGCAGGTATAGACCTGCATAGTAGTGCATAGTGCATTTAAGTGTTTAAAATATAGGAAAGCGATTCTTCACGATTGGTGAATAAAACTCAGGTACGTAGGAATCCTAGAATAAGAGTGAGTCATTGATTGATAGATTGATTGATGGATTGATTGGTTGATTTATTGGACGATTGATTTATGGATTGGTTGATTGAGTAATTGGTGGATTGATTGGTGGATTGGATTGATTGGTTTATTGGATAATTGATTTATAGATTGGTTGATTGAGTGGTTGATTGGTGGATTGCTTGATTCATTGACTGATTGATTGATTGGTGGATTGATTGGATGATTGGTTGATTGAGTGATTGATTGGTGGATAGATTGGTTGCTTGGATGATTGATTTATAGATTGGTTGATTGAGTGATTGATTGGTGGATTGATTGGTGGATTGATTGGTTGATTGATTGAGTGATTGATTGATTGGTGGATTGATTGGATGATTGATTTATGGATTGGTTGATTGATATTAATACTAATTCTAATATACGTTTTTCTATATCTTGGAATTTAAATACTTAGATTACTTTCTCCTTAGACCTTTTAAAAAAATTATTATTGAAATTTTAGAAAGTTTATAAACTTATGTTTTATAAAGAGGAAAAATTTCGTAATATATTAATTGTGTTGATATTCATATTTTCTAAATGTCAGTGGGCAGAGAAATTTAGTCCAATTTGATCAATTTTTAAAAACCTCTTTCGCGATATTGAATCTGCTATTTTGAAAATTTTAAATCTGACTTCAGATTCGTATTCAGCGACCTCGAAAACCTCCGAGTAGCGAGATTTAAGCAAATTTGATCAATTTTTAAAAATATTTTTAGGTTCATCCGCCATATTGGATCCGCCATTTTTAAAATTTTAAATTTGTCTTCAAATTCGTATTCAGTGACCTCAAAAACCCCCGAGTAGCGAGATTCAAGCAAATTTGATCAATTTTTAACAATATTTTTATGTTTGTCCGCCATTTTGAAATTTAAAAATTCGATTTTAGAATCTTATTCAGCAACCTTAAAAACTTATTTTCACCAAGTTGAATGAAAATCTATTAAAATTTATTGAAGTTATTCAAGTTTTTACATTACTAGTTTTGTTATGGTAATGATTGCTTATTTTATATGTTGCATATCAATCAATTGGTTCAATTATTTTACATCTACCAAGAATTTTTTTTCAGTTTTTACATCCCTTTACACAGTAGTATACTTGGGATAACTTTTTTCTTAAACCTCTTTAAACTACAGGGGTGTTTACATTTACCCCGAATTTTGGGAAAATTTCAAAATCTCGGGGTAAATGTAAACAGTCAGTTTTAAGCGATTCAAGTTGATCAATATTTTTTTGTACCTCATAAAATGTTTCTAGGGAAGTGAAGTAACAAGTTCATGCAGTAGAAAACCGGAAGTATTGCTTTTTAAAATAAAAAACTTACGTTATTGTTGAAACTAAGCAAATCCGTTTACATTTACCCCAAATGACCCTAATACAACTGACAGCTGACGACAGTGCGTAAATAATCAGAACTGGGAAATTACAACTCAACGTCTGTATTGTTGCACGAAAGCAGAATTGGGTAGTAACTGAATTTTTTGTGCATATTCGGCGTGTCAGGTCATCGAGATATTTCGAGTTCAAGATATGACGTCAGAGGCCTGGAGAGACAACAAACAGACGACACAATGTTATTCTTACGGGGAAGAAAATTTGTTTCCACTTTCATCAATTTTATTCATTCTTTAAACACGGAAAACGCTTGTTGACATATAATAAAATTAAAATGTGTGTTGATAATTAATTTTGTTATATATTTGATTCATTTGCATTGACAGATTCTCTGAATTCGTGATAAAATATAAATATTGAGGCTAGAAAAGTTTATTTACTAATCACATTTTTCATTTTAACATTATTAAACAATATCCAGTATGCATGTTATTAAAAAAGATATAAAATATATATTTTAAGTGGGAACTACCACAGCAGTAAAAGATTTCATGTCAGTAAACAAACACCCCTAACCTCAAAATTTATATTTTATCACGAATTCAGAGAATCTATCAATGCAAATGAATCAAATATATAACAAAATTAATTATCAACACACATTTTAATTTTATTATATGTCAACAAGCGTTTTCCGTGTTTAAAGAATGAATAAAATTGATGAAAGTGGAAACAAATTTTCTTCCCCGTAAGAATAACATTGTGTCGTCTGTTTGTTGTCTCTCCAGGCCTCTGACGTCATATCTTGAACTCGAAATATCTCGATGACCTGACACGCCGAATATGCACAAAAAATTCAGTTACTACCCAATTCTGCTTTCGTGCAACAATACAGACGTTGAGTTGTAATTTCCCAGTTCTGATTATTTACGCACTGTCGTCAGCTGTCAGTTGTATTAGTCAAAGATATTTTTATTAATAGACAATAATTATAGGCAAAATATTTCCACATGCAATTACTTATTCATAAAAAATTTGTGGATTTAATAAGTGTAAAATTACTAATATTTTTATTAAAATTAGACAGTTTACTCAAATATGACATCCATTTTTCTAGTAATATTTTAGTAACATTTTTATCCATCACAAATTTATCCTTTACCCTGTATCCTAACGACTTTGATCCTCTATCTTTACAACTTTTTACCCACCTTTTTTTCTGTGATACTCTCGAGAATGTTTTTTCGAAATATCATAAAAATCGGAGCGGACTACGATTTTTCCAAAACCGCTAAACCAATCGGGCTGAAATTTTTAGGGATTCTTTATACATACAACAGGGTATTCAATTCATATGACCATTTAGCTTCCTCATCGCATGATACACTTATATTCAAGATTAAAAGAAGGATTACAACTAAAATAGCGATCAATTTTACAAATATTTTGGTAAAATGTAAACTTTATATTTATCAATCGATTCGTTTTTATGCCAGGAATACGGTGTTGACAAAATTTATTAAAAATTTTCATGAAAAAAAAAGTTATTTCAAAAAATACGAAAAAAATATTTTTTTCAAAAATTAAAAAATGATATAATTTATAGATTTTAATTAAAGTATAGACTTTATATAGATTAATCAATTTGTTTTAATCCGAGAAATCAGTTTTTTGAACAAAAAAATTATATTTACAGTGTAAAAAAAAAGTTGGTTAAAAAACGTATTTTCGAATTTTTGAAAAAGTGACATAAAAAAAATTATGCATTCTAGATAAAAAAAGCCCATATAACCCATTTTTAAAAAATCGAAAATCGAATTTTTATTTGACCAAATTTGAAACCCCTTAAATCACGATTTTTGAGGAAAAATCATCGCCATTTCTAGAAAATTTTTTTTCTTCAAAACCCTTTATTCACGCAGGAGGTGATATAATATACTAACGGGATTTTGGTTGTTTTTTAATTTTAGTTAAACTCTGTCTGATTTATCGTACCCATAGTCACTGCAAGCAGCTGACAAAAAAGTGTTTTAGTGCAAGGTCTACAGTTTCCACAGTTACTAACATTTTTTAATATAAAATTATTTACAAGTACATAGAAATATGTACTATTCGATAAAATAAACTTCGTTTAAAAAAATTTTTAAAAACGGCTAAATTTTTTTTTTAATTCTTTATTTTTTACGCTCTTAAATATCAGTAATCCCTTAAATATAACTCAGACAGCACGTAAGCTTGCAGCAAGCTTGACGCTCAATATTGCCAACCTTGCCGCAAGCTTCAAATGTTTCACCTAACACAAGCTTGCATGGTAAGCTTGCCGACAGATTGCAGTGTAAGGTTACTGCAAGATTGCATAATAAGATTATCGCAAGCTTGCATGGTAAGCTTGTGGCAAGGTTGGTGCAAGGTTGCTAATAACCTTGCCCAATCAGCACAGCAGTATACAAAAATAAATTTCTTCCCCTCCAAATTTTTTCTTTATATTCCGCAAGCTTGCGCCAAGCTTACTGAGCAATCTTGCGATAATATTATTGTGCAATCTTGCAGTAATCTTACACTGCAATCTTTCGGTAAGCTTACCATACAAGTTTGAGTTAAGTGGGACATTTGAAGCTTGCCGCAAGGTTGCTGCAATGTTACGTGCTATCTGGGAATGCTCATTGGTTCACTCACAAAAGAAAGACCACTTACCCTTTTGTTGTTTAGAACTATTTCAGAGTTTGTTATATTGCTTGGTACAAGGTAAATTGAGTTATTGAATTTTTCCACTTCTTTTTTATCAATCTTTTCAACAAAATTCGAATAACTTGTTTGCTGCAATTACATATTTAGAAAATTTTATTTTTATATTATCTTAATAAATACCCACACAGCACAACATAATGTTGTAAGGCAATAAACTTACGGCCCTGATTGTTAGATTACATGTAAAGGCTGTGGTAAGCTAACGCGGTAAGGTTATGGTAAGTTAATATTGTGAGCTTACCACAACCTTTACATATAACCTTACTATCAGGGCGGATATCTTTAAAGTCCACCGTAAGTTTACTACAGGCTTAAGACGTAATCTTACACCCCATACATATAATGATACGATAACCTTACAGCAATATGTTCCCACACACACTAACTATAATTAGTTTGAAAATTTTATTTACCAAATTCATTGTAATATTTCTTGTATAATCAAATTCTTTGACTTTTTCCTTACATCCTGTAGCATTTTTATTCATACGAGTTACAAAATCTGTGACATTTGATATAAAACTTTTCCCAAAACTTGATATATCTTCATATATAACCCAGGGAAACTTTAAATTTAATTCTTTAATATAATTTTTAAAATCATTTATTCCATTTGTCACTTCTGATGTCTCAGTATAACAAGGGTAAGTTGTAATATATAAATTTAAATGATAGAAATATGCTTTAAAAGCATCCATAATCATCATTTTTTGGAATACCACACTATCTTCCTGTAATTTTTTTTAATATTAGCGTAGTAAAAAAATCATATTTATATATAGGTACAATATAAAAATAATAATTTAACAGAATCACCAATTCTACTTTTCTAATGAAAATGTGTCAACATCAACGAAAAACAACAATGCTTTTGTCACTAAACCAACAAAAACAAAAATAATCGGCATAAAATCACAAAACATTAAATAAAAAAATATTAACAAAATGTACCGAAAATCGCTAACAAATTTCTAAATTTTTTTAAATACTATATTTATGGAAAAACACTTTAAATTACCCAAAAATTATTGACAAAATGTATATATAATATTGTTAATTGGTAACACTTACTAAATCAAATTTTTCTTTAATGAGATAGAGCTAGAAGAAAAAATAAAATAAAAACGCATATCAATATTCATATAAAATTTGTTATTTTTATAAAATATTTACTATTTGAATAATAATTCGTATTTAATGCAATATTTCATTTGTATTAGAAATTATTGACAATAAATTTTTATTTATTTAATTTAATTTAATTTTCTTTATAACTAACCAATATTTTGATCTCATTCAAAGTTGGGTTTTCTTCCTGTCTCAAACAAGTTTTGTTTTCTCTTTTAATCATATCCGTATATTGAATTAATGTTGTTAACTTATCTCTACTTTCTTGTACATCTGAATTTTCAGTAAACTCTTTTACCTTTAATTTAATGTCATTTACTTCATCATTGCATTTTTCAATGTTTAAATTCCATGACGGACAATTTATTAGTTTTCCGAAATTAGTATAAAAAATATTCACATAATCTCTATATATTTCTCTAATTGTTATCTGCAATTATAAATATTTGTGAATGTAAAATGATATCCATTTTTCTATAATTATTAATTTGTAATGAAAATCTTTTTAATTATATTTCTGTTTTTAATTATATATTTTTTTGTTCTTTATCACGTGGCTTACAACGTTTTTATCAAATTCTAAAAAATAAATCTCAAGAAAAAATTGAAAAGAAATTAAGAGTTTTTTAATCACAGGAGATTCGTTAAATTGTATTACTGAAATTTATAATTTTTATTTATTTAAAAATAGTAAGTGATATAATTACATATTTCTTATTTAGATCATCTTCTTTATTGCAAGTTACAGGTACAAAAAGACATCTGGAAAGAAGAAATATAATTGCAAAATGTTTATACATTTTAAATTTTATTTTGAACTAGAATTCAACTTTTCAAATTTTGAAAACTTTCTTAAACACTTGCTTTATATACGAATGACTTTAATGGTTTTTTTAATATAGCTGTAAAAAAGTAATATTGGAAACGTGTATCAATCGTCTTTAGATAATAAATTATATTGTCTTCTTTTACAGCTGAAGGTAAAACTATATTGCGATTTATTTTCATACAGGTCCATCATTTGTTTGATAATCCATCATTTGCATGATTATTATTAATTTTTTTTAATAATCGTCAATTTTTAATTACAATCATCAATTTTTATGATATTCATCAATTACTATAAGGGGTCGTGCACATAATACGCCAAGCTATTTTTACCCTTTTTGACCCCCCTCCCCTCCCCCCATGTCACACTTGGTTCCATACATTAGCGCCACTTTTTCTATGGGTTGTCACAAATCTCTAGACCCCCCTCCCCCTGTTCGCGTGACGTATTATGTGCACGACCCCTAATGGATAACAATTTCTTACGATAATCCTCAATTTTTATATTGATTCTTAATTTCTATGATAAAAATCAATCTGTATACTTTATATAAAAAAAATTCTCAATTTTATATTAAAATCCACAATTTTTATTATACTCATCAATTACAATAATAGATATTAATTTTACTAAATTTTTATTTTTATTCTCAATTACTGTGATAATAATAAATTTTTATACTAATTTGTTGAAATATATTTACTGAATTTCATAATTTCTCAATTACTTCAGTCAGAATAATATTTTTAAAGTTTTTTTTAACGATTTCAAAACTTAAGTCGTAAAAAAATTAAAAATTGCAAGGCAACAATAATTGTTTTTAATCTTTTCACGTTTCTATATTTTTCTTACAAGAAGCATAAAAATATTCAAGGATAACAATATATTTAATAACCTTTCACATATTGTCGAAAATTATTTTTTGCATTTTTTAACGAGTTTAAAACTTTTCTTTCTGATAAAATTAAGATGCATTCAAAAAAATATATAATTTTTTTTAACAAGTTTTCATTCTTTTATTATCGGTAAATTTAATTTATTAGCAAAATATTAAAATTCATCAATTACTATTAATATTTGTTAATTTATTATATGTTAATAGTCAATTTTCATTTTGCTTCTCAGTTTCTGAGATAATAATCAACTTTTATACTAATCGTCAATTTTTATAATCGAGATTACAATCATAATTTCTATAAAAATCCTCAATTTTTTATTATAATCAACAATTTTTATATAATATTCAGCAAGTATTATTATAGTTTTCAATTTATATGGTAATCCTAATTTTCGATGATAGTTTTCGATTATTTTAATAGTACTCAATTTCTATAATAATCCTTAATTTTTAAGATGATTATTTTTGAATAATAATCTACAATTTTTATGATATTCATCAATTACTTTAATATACAGTTATTCATTAATAGTTAATACTCAATTTTATTTATGATTCTCAATTACCCTGTGATAATAATAAATTTTTATACTAATTTGTTGAAATATATTTACTGAATTTTATAATTTCTCAATTACTTCAGTCAGAATAATATTTTTAAAGTTTTTTTTAACAATTTCAAAACTTAAGTCGTAAAAAAATTAAAAATTGCAAGGCAACAATAATTGTTTTTAATCTTTCCATGATTCTATATTTTTATTACAAGAAGCATAAAAATTCAAGGATAACAACATTTTATATTCTTTCAAATAAAGTGAAAATATTTTTTTGTATTTTTTAACGAGTTTAAAACTTTGCTTTATGAAAAAATTAAAATGCATTCAAAATAATATATATTTTCTTAAATTTTTTTCAACAAGTTTTCATTCCTTATTTATTGATAAATTCAATTTATTAGCAAAATAATAATATTCATCAATTGCTATTAATATTTGTTAATTTATTATGTTAATAGTCAATTTTCATTTTGCTTCTCAGTTACTGTGATGCTAATCAATTTTTACTGATAGTCGAGATGACAATCATCAATTTCCAAATAATAATTCTCAATTTTGTATGATGATCCACAATTTCTATATAATAGTCATCACTTATTATTATAGTCATCAATTTTTATTGTAATCCTCATTTTTGACGATAGTTTTTGATTATTTTGATAATATACTCAATTTCTATATACCAATCTTTAATTTTTCAATGATAATTCTCGATTTGTATGATGATAATAAATTTTTAAACTAATCCTCAATTTTTATGATAATTGTCAATTTTTTAATGATGAATCTCAATTTTTATGATAACTCATAGTTTTTTGAATATTCATCCATTACTATAAGGGGTCGTGCACATAATACGTCAAGCTGTTTTTACCCTTTTTTTTACCCCCCCCCACCCCATGTCACACTTGGTTCCATACATTAGCGTCATTTTTTCTATGGGTCGTCACAAATCTCTAGAACCCCCCCCTCCCCCTGTACGCGTGACGTATTATGTGCACGAACCCTAATTGATAACATTTTCTTACGATAATCCTCAATTTTTATATTGATTCTTAATTACTATGATAAAAATCAATCTTTATACTTTATATAAAAAAAATACTCAATTTTATATTAAAATCCATAATTTTTATTATACTCATCAATTACAATAATAGATATTAATTTTACTAAATTTTTATTTTGATTCTTAATTACTGTGATAATAATAAATTTTTATACTAATTTGTTGAAATATATTTACTGAATTTTATAATTTCTCAATTACTTCAGTCAGAATAATATTTTTAAAGTTTTTTTTAACGATTTCAAAACTTTAGTCGTAAAAAAATTAAAAATTGCAAGGCAACAATAATTGTTTTTAATCTTTTCACGTTTCTATATTTTTATTGCAAGAAGCATAAAAATTCAAGGATAACAATATATTTAATAATCTTTTACATATTGTCGAAAATTATTTTTTGCATTTTTTAACGAGTTTAAAACTTTTCTTTTTGATAAAATTAAGATGCATTCAAAATAATAGGGTCAGTTGGGGTAAATGGGGACAAGAGGTTTTGGAGCTTAATTTACAGTTTTAAAATTAAGTTCAATTTCAATATTTTAACCTCAGATCACCTGCAAGAGGTTTTGAGGATTGCCAAACTTTTATCTTGACATTTGGCAGCAAGATAAAAAAAGTTATCGCTCAATGCATAAAAACTTGAAAATCAAAGTCAAACTGTTTCAGTATTTTGTCTCGGATTTCTAAATTTTCAAATTTTTGGGGTAAATGGGGACAGCTTGTCATTATTAACCAAATTAACAAAAATCAAAAATTCAAGTGAATTTCTGTTATGGGAGTCATAAGGAATAAGTTTTATGCGTTTAAAGCTTATCTAAATTTTTTTCTGCCGCATAAAATTAATCCTGGGAATGTAAATGACAAGTTAAAAAAAATAAATCCGTTAATATTACCCTTTAAAAGAAGAAACTTACGTGATTTGTGAAAAATAGCGATTTTTCTTTAATTTTTTTCAACAAGTTTTCATTCTTTTATTATCGGTAAATTTAATTTATTAGCAAAATAATAATATTCATCAATTACTATTAATATTTGCTAATTTATTATGTTAATAGTCAATTTTCATTTTGCTTCTCAGTTTCTGAGATAATAATCAATTTTTATTGATAATCGAGATGAGAATCATCAATTTCTATATTATCAATCGTTGATAAATGCAAAATAACCAAATTATTTAAGTTTATAAAACAAATGAAATTTTTTATTTAAATTACAATAGTCAATAATTAATTTGGTAAAATTTGACATAAATATATAATTAATCAGAAAAAATATATATTGAAAAAAAAATATGTGAAAAACTAAAAAAAAAAAAGGGGAAAATAGTCTTCTTGTGCTCCTCTTACTCGTGGAGTAAAGAGATACAAAAAAAATGATATAGTAAAAGAAAAATTGTTTGAAAATATAAATGAGAAAATAATACACATGGAAATTGAGAGGAAAAAAAATTGAAGGGTCCTAAAAATAGTTCCACTAGTGTTGGATGCTGAAGCAAACAACAGGCACTGTCGTTTAAAGAACAGAAGAACACGGGGAAGTGAGCCTTGATATATTCTCCACATAAAATTTGAATTCAACAACATATAAACGTTAAATGCGACAAAAATAATTAAATCGTTTTAAATTTTTTTTTTTTTTTTCTAAACTGGAGTGAAGGAGGAAAATTTTAAAGTGGGAATGGAGCTTGCGCAAAAAATTTTCTTCTCAATTATATCACTTGAAAGAATTGTGTTTCAAATTTTTGAGTTTTTCTCGTTCTCCGTCTTTAATCATCCATAGTGTAATAGTTAAACGTAAAAGGTAAGATAAGAAAAAGAAATTTTCTATTTTTTTCACACAATATATATGAAAATTTTATTTTATTTTTTCTTAAATAATAATTACAGTTTTCTTTTTTTTTATTTATATTTTTTTAAAAACAATTTTAACAAGACTATTTTTCATTCAAATTTTTGTAAATTTAATGACATTATTTATTACATATTGATTGTATTTTTATAAATTTTTTAAAGTGAAATAATTATTATTATAAAATAATTTATCAATACAATAACTACAATTCAATTGTACATTCATACAAGTTTTTCCATTAAAAAAAATTGTTTAAAATTTTTTTCTTACATTCTCTATAAATTAAGAAAAATTGTATGTCAAAGAATTACAAATTTTTCCTTCTTAATAAATAATTAACATAATAAAATTGAGAAAACAAATTAATAATAATAATAATAATAATAATAATAATAATAATAATAATAATAATAATAATAATAATAATAGTAAAATAATAATTACAATGATGATAACAATAATAATAAAATAATAATATTAATAATAATAACGGAGTTAATTATAAGAAAGAGTTTTGTATTTTTTAAATTGAATAAATATTTTTATATAACAATAATTTCGTAAGATTTGAAAATTCCTGAAACTCGTCATAATTGTTTTAATTTGAAAATATGACAAGAGCGATTTTAAATATAAAGGTTCCAAGAAACTAAGAAAAATTGGCATACAGCCAATAAGTTTGTATCGTAGCTAATTTTTCATTCTCAGATTTGAATTGCATTAATTTCCACCTTAATTTTATTTTTTAATATAATAATAATTTTTAATATTTTTGGAAAATTTTAATTTTTAAATTACTTATATTTGAATTAATTTTACAACTAGGTACATAAAAAATATATTTCATTAAATTTATATTTACATAAATAAAAATAATTGTTAAAAAAATATAAATAATATTAATAATAATAAATAAATAGATAAATAAATAATAAAAAAAATAGAATAAAGAAAATAATAAATACCAAAGCAAAAAATTAAAAATTGTTAAAAACTTAAATTTTAACATTGAAAAAGTCAATAAAATTATTAAAATAAAAAAGCAAATTTATAATTTTGGGATTTGCGTTTTTCCAAAAGTACATGAAGTCCTTTTTTTTTGAAAATAAAATGCAAAATGTAAAAATATCAAAATCTGTCCGCTGTAGAGATTGTGTAATTAAAATTTGAAATAAATTATATATATACTCTAAATTAGAATCGAATATTTTCATTTGATTTTAACCTTGGAGGCTCACACCGAGAATGGAACGCTGAATTCTAAATATATAACGATTTCAGTTGTGAATACCAAAAAGAATAATTTTTTTTTCCCTGTCGTTGAACTCAATTGACAATTTTCAAAAATTTTCATTTTTTTTTTTATTTTTCTTTCTCTTAGTAATATCTGAAAAAAAAGATTTTTTTAAGACGTAGAGAGAATTTTGAATTTGTTTTTTTTTTTTGGTTTTATAATTACTATCATGAAATTTTTGAGGAAAAAAATTTTATCAATTAAAAAAAAGAGTAAGTTGATTGAGTGAGAAAATTAAATAAATCCATTGAGCATAATTTAATCAATAATCAAACTCGCGCCTCATTGCAATAGATTTTGGAAAGATATAAATATTTATGAGAGAAGAGGAAGCGCCGCGTCTTTTTACTATGTTTACATGATGTCAGATGGTTAAGTACTAACTGCCAGGAAACGATTCTCGTATACAAATTTTTATTGCATAGGGACACTATACAAAAATAGTTGTTAAACAATCAAATTTCTCATTTTTATTTTTTACAATAGATTTTTTTTTTTGCTTTACATTTTAAGAATATTTTTTTTATAGAAAAATAAAATTTTTATCAAATTTAAAATAAAATATTTTCATTTGCTTGGATTCCTCCAGAAAAAATTTAAAAAAAAATTTAATTTTTTTTCAGAATGATATTAAAATGTTGTGGGAGATTTTGCTGGTGGCTATCCTGCCTTACAGTATCGGATATAAAAGTTATAATATAGGTATTTAGATAAGAACCATTAAAAAAATAAATATATTTAAACAAAATTATATAAAAAAGTGAAAATAAGTGTTTTTTTGTTTACAACATTTTTTTTTTAATTAAAAAATATTTTTAAAAATATTGTACAGGAGGATTATTTGAAGGAGGTGAAGGAATCGAAAGTGCATTTGGTATCTCAGCAATGGCAGTTAATAAAAATAGACACATAGATCTCAATTTATCAATGAAATATATGCAAGTTTATCAAATAAATGTAGATGATGATTTGTGGGATGTACATAGTAAAGGTACATTTAATTATAAATTAATTATAAATTAATCATAAATTAATTAAATTAAAATTATCATAAATTAATTATATTAAATTTATCATAAATTAATTAAATTAAATTTACATTGATATTTCAATTTTTTATCTACAAAAATAAATTTTCTTAATCTTGTATAAAGTTTCGCGTAATATTGAGATATTTCGTAAATATTGAAATTCAGCGAATAAAATAAATTATTAAATGATTTAATAATTTATTTTCATTTTTCCAGTCTGTGAACTTGTGCAAGAAGGAGTTGTTGGAATTTTTGGTCCACAGAGAAAACAAAGTGTTCATCATGTTCATAGTATGTGTGATGCAATGGGAATTCCACATATTGCGACCACTTTAAATACTGATGATAGTTTAAAAACTATAAATATTTATCCCCATTCGAAAGCTTTATCAATGGTAATGTAAAATTATTAAAAAAAACAATTAATATTAAATCAAAAAATCGTTTTTGATTTGTCAGTGATTCGGTGAATTTTAGTTTCTGATCGTGAATTGAAAACCATCGAGTAACGATTTCTAATTAGCCGTTAAATTGAAATTGGCTAAAAAATTTCTTAGTGCTATTCCCAGTCTGTAAAAAAATAATCAGTGGCGTGATTCACGAACAATTAAATTTTATTTTTTAATTCCTCTTTTAGATTTATTACAATCTTGTCGTGGAATATAAATGGAAAACTTACACGATACTTTATGAAAATGATGATAGTTTAATTATGATGAAACCTCTTCTTGAACGATGGAACGCCACAGGTTATACGGTAACAATCCGTCGATTAATTGGACCAAATTATAGGTAATTAATACCAATTGCATTGTTTGATAATTCACAAGAAATTATAAAAAATAATTAATAATTTTTTAATAGAATTAGATAAATGATAAAAAAAAAATTTCAGAAATAAAATTTTACAAAAACTATTGGTCTTCTAACAAAATGCCAACTATAATTATTTAAATTTCAGAAATATGTTACGTGCCGTAAAGTTATCAGGAGAGGAAAATATTATACTCGACTGTTCCATTGAAATTTTGACATCCGTTTTAGAACAATCATTACAAGTTGGATTACTTACAGAAAAATTTAATTTAATTATTACTTCATTGGTATGGTTCTAGCAATTATATGTATTAATAAGATAAATTGTATTAATTAATTGTAATTAAATGTCTTTAATTATAATAATTAATATAGACTGTAATTTATTTATTTATATAATTGCAATTAATTGACTGCATTTAATTGATTCTAATGAATTAATTGTAAAATAATTAAATGTCTTTAATTATAATAATTAATATAGACAGTACTTTATTTACTTATATGATTGCAATTAATTGATTGTAATTAATTGATTGTAATTAATTGATTGTAATTAATTGATTGTAATTAATTAATTGTAATTAATTGATTGTCATTAATTAATTGTAATTAATTCATTGCTATTAATTGATTGTAATTAATTAATTGTAATTAATACATTGCAATTAATTAATTGTAATTAATTGATTGTAATTAATTGATTGTTATTAATTAATTGTAATTAATTGATTGTAATTAATTGATTGTTATTAATTAATTGTAATTAATTGATTGTAATTAATTGATTGTAATTAATTCATTGTGTTTATTTAATTGTATTTAATTAATTGATTGTAAATAATTGATTGTAATTAATTGATTGTAAATAATTGATTGTAATTAATTGATTGTGTTTATTTAATTGTATTTAATTAACTGTAATTAATTGATTGCAATTAATTGTATTTACATAATTGTAATTAATTGATTATAACTAATTGATTGTAATTAATTAATTGCTATGAATTGATTGTAATAAATTCTGATTAATTTTTTGTAATTAATTCTAATTAATTGATTGTAATAAATTCTAATTAATTGATTGTAATTAATTGTAATTAATTTAGATTTAATTAATTGAAATTAATTTAGATGTAATTAATTGAAATTAATTTAATTAATGAATTTATATTAATTTTTAGATAAATTTAATTAAAGAAAAAGTGATTCACAATGATGGGTAGTTATGCCTTTAAAAGTTTATAAATATTTCTTTCAGGATTTGCAAACAATCAATTATGAACCATTTCAGTATTCTGGCATGAATATAACCGTGCTTCGTTTAATAGATCCTAATAGTACAGTAGTAAAAAATATAATAAAAAATGATTTTAATGGATTTGGTAATGTAAATATGTTGACTGTTAATCAAGCACTAATGTTCGATGCAGTTCAATTGTTTGCACATGCTTTTAAGGAGATGGACGATATTGTTAAATACATACCTCCATTACCTTGTGATGGCACAGAAGTTTGGGAGCATGGCGAAACATTGATAAATTACATTAGAACCGTTAATTTACCGGTAAGTTCCTGTTTCTCAATATTATTGTCCGAAAGGGATAAGACAATTTAATTATTTTAATAATTAACTCTTCAATTAATTTACAAATTGGAAGTATTTGAACTAAGGGAACGCGGCAAATAAATCCACTGATTAATGAATTTATGATTGAAATTTAATAAAACTATTCAAAACAATACCGACAATATCCGTAATGAAATTAATTACTTTAGTATTTCTAAAGATCACAAGCGTTAAAATTTTCAGGATGGAATGCATGGTCTTACCGGATTGGTGAAATTTGATACAGCCGGTTACCGATCCGAATTCCAATTGGATATATTAAATTTAGGTGAAGATGGACTGACAAAAATTGGAGTCTGGAATAATACTGAACCCATAAAATGGATAAGTAAACCTGTCGTATATCAACCTCAGGAACAACTGAGCATGCAGAACATTACATTTCGAGTTTTAATTTCACTTGTACGCAAATTAATAATAATTATAATTTACGCAATATGAAATTAGTACCTCCAACTAGAATATAATTTTATATATCTAATTTTAAAAATATTAGAAACAGTTAATTAAGTTAAATTAAAATAAACAATTTTAAATACAATTAATTAATTAAATGGTTAATTAAACAATTAATTAATAGTGAATAAGCTATTATTAATTAATTTCTATAATCTTTAATTTTAATAGTCAAGACCTTACGCATGGCTCAAAGATTCTTTGACAATGAGACTTGGTAATGATCGATTTGAGGGATATGCAATCGATATTATACAAGAACTGAGCAATAAGCTTGGTTTCAATTATACTTTTATAGTTCAAGAGGATAAAAATTATGGCGTATATAATAATACCACTGGCTGGAATGGAATGATTGGAAAAATAATTAGCAATGTAATTAAATTTCAATCATCTACTGTTAACTTAATTTAGAAATTATTTAAGAACATAATAATAACTAATTAATTAATTCAAAATTCTAGGAGGCCGATCTTGCAATTACTGATTTAACAATCACAGAACAGCGTGAAAAAGATGTTGATTTTACTTTACCGTTCATGAGTTTTGGTAAGTGTATTCCGAATTTATCATTTATGGAATTTAAAGATTACTAATAAAAGATAATTATATATGAATACCCGGATCAAATAACTCGATCGACGCTCGGACGAACGCTCTATTACCAGTCAAGTAGCAGTGACAGCCTGTGGGCGGCTCACTGCTACCCGACTACCATTAGAGCGTGCGTCCGAGCGTCGGTCGAGTTATTTGATCCGGGTATTCATATTTAATTCGGCGCCTTATATTTCTTATAATGAAAATAAAATTGAGCTCAAATTAATTTAAGATCATATAATAAATAAATAATTCGCTCAGCCTAATGATATTTTACAAGGGAAGCGGAAATTGCCATCAAGCTCTAAACTTCGTAGGTTAAGGTCTAATAATAATAATGTTTATGTTCGCTTTATTGATCGCAAACTTATGATAACTTGAAGCATGAAGTCGATCTGTCCGCTGCCTTGCAAATCTGTGTGGCTATATCGTTGGCACAGAACGACCATCACCCTTCTTTTCATTGGGCAATACTTAATGTCAATCCTTATGCGTCCTAATTTCTCTAGCCTGTCCACCTCCTCTGGTTCGGTGACTACAACCGCGAGCTTCATTTCTCGTCTGTTGGATCCTAAGACCGTCACTTTCCTGCTTCCTGGCTTCTGGAGAATTCCCTCCAACGCCTGTTGAACCTCTTCTTCCTGGGTAAGGCAATCCAGGACGCTAACCTCCAGTGTCACCTGTCGATCCACCGTCTGCACCTTCCCCATGCTTCCAACTACTTTGATGACTTCAGCAGTGAATGCCTCCTTATTGGAGTCTTCTTCGATTTTGACCAGGAGATTTCCCTTTCTTGTTGAGGTTTCACCCACAACTTGCTGATGTCTACATTCACTTCCTTTCAATGTTTCCTCAGTTCGTCGGCATACGTTTTTCCTCTTGCGATTCGGATCACGCGATTGTAGATCCACTCGTCGCTTTCTTCTTACCGGTTTGCTTAGGATTCGGTGCTACCGTCACCTTCACCAATATTGCTATCTCCATTATCAGCTAGAGCGTACTTTGTCTTCCCCTCACTGACAAGATCCTGAAGAGTCTTAAGTCCGTCCTTAATAATCATCTTGACATTCTTTTGCACTTCGCAAAACTTTACCATCTTGGCGTTCTCCTCTTTTATCCTCTGAAGACACTCAGCTTTCTCCTGATGCCTAAGCTTTCAACACTTCTCGCGTTCTCCTTCAATTGTCTCGTTGTTTAGGTCAGACTGAATGAATCGCCAAATTCATCAAGAGAGTGTTTCTAGTTGGAGATTATTCCATCAAGTGAACATCGTCATTGGTTTCAGTCAGCGTTAGTGAGTTTCGTCTTAATTCTAATCATGATTCAATCGCTTTTGCACTAGCAATCTAAATTAAGAATTTCCCTTTGGTCTCCGTAGTAAGGATGAACGAAAACTAATTAATTCTAATAACGATTATTTTTACATTAAGTAATAATCAAACAAACTTTACGTTATAAAGTAAATATGTAATTTGCCTTTTTTTTAGGCATTAGTATTCTATTTAGAAAAGCATCAAAAGCTGAAGGGAGTTTGATGTCATTTTTATCACCACTTGACAATCAGGTTTGGTTGTGCTTGATTGCTGCCTATATATTTGTCTCCCTGGAACTTTTTATAATTGGACGAATATGTCCTGGTGAATGGGTAAATCCATATCCTTGCATTGATGAACCAACGGAATTAAAAAATCAATTACAATTCAAAAATTGTCTATGGTTTACTCTTGGCGCATTGATGCAACAGGGTTCTGAAATTGCTCCAGCGTAAGTAAAATTATTTTTATATAAAGAAAAAATCGTTCTAATTATAATTACATTTCATTAAAAAAATATTCTTTCTTTAGAGGGATTTCAACAAGATTACTATCTGGTTGTTGGTTCTTTTTTTGTCTTATTATGGTGTCAACATATACTGCTAATTTAGCATCAAGTTTAACATTTGAAGTTCCCGTATTACCATTTCATAATTTAGTTGAATTGGCAAATCAGAATAAAATAAAATACGGCGCTAAGAAAGCTGGATCTACTCTTGCTTTCTTTCAGGTATACTATTGTAAAAGTAATAGTTTAGTTATAATTTTTTTATAAACTATATTAATTATTGTGTTTACTAGGGATCAAACGATAGTACGTATAGACAAATTTACGAAACAATGAAAAATGATGCAATTAATTGTCTATTGCCATCAAATGAAGCAGGAAAAGAAAAAGTATTGCGTGAAGATTTTGCATTTTTTATGGAATCATCCACAGTGGAATATGAAATAGAACGAAATTGTAATCTCACTGTTATCGATAGACCTTTTACTGAAAAAGGTTATGGAATTGCCATGAGAAAAAGTAATGGGAAAAATTTTATTCTATCAGTTTTTTTTTATTATTTACATTAGTCATCGTTATTACTGGAAGATAAAATTTGATAAATTTTAATAAATTATAGATGCACCTTATCGTCATGATTTAAGTTCCGCTATTTTGGAGCTTCAAGAAACGGGAATATTGGCACAAATGAAACAACATTGGTGGAGACAAAGAAATGGTGGTGGTAGTTGCGAGGTAATTGAAATAAAATAATTTTTTTTTTCGTACGACTCAAAATTAGTTCTTGAAAATTGAATCAACAAATGGTTTTTTATTCTTACAGCAAGTGGAAAGTGGTCAGCCAGAAGAATTAAATTTAAAAAATGTCGGCGGCGTTTATCTTGTTCTTTGTATTGGCGTTATTATTTCCTTTTTGTGGACTTTAACAGAAATGCTTCTACGCATACGAGTCACATCACATGAATATAATGTTAGTGAGAATAATAATAGAAACTAATTAAAAATTTACATGATAATTTTGCAAGTGGTAAAAAATAATTGCGCTTTAAAAAAAATTTCTTTTAATTTTTTTTTAGGTTCCCTTTAAAGAGCAATTAATGGAGGAACTTAAATATGTGTTCAAGTTTAATAGTACCACAAAGCCAGTAAGAAGAAAAATTGCATCATCAAGAAAAAGTGGAATAAGTACAACTGATTGCATATCGATTGCTACATCAAATACAGTTTGCGAAGAAAGTGTTTAAAAGAAGAAAATAATCTCGAAAAATTATTATTACAAATCTATAAGCAAATAAGACTTGAAAATTTTAGAAAGGTTCGAAAAAAACGAAATTTAAATCTTATGAATCAATTCAAAGAAGATTATCAAAAATTGATGGTAAAATTAACAAACTAGTGTTTAATGACTAATTTCTTTTTCATTAAAATTTTACCATTAACCATAATTTTTCTATTAAAATTCTTTATTTTATACTGCCAATTATTTTTTACAGGAGTTTAATAGTTAAAAGAATATTTTTTCGATATTGTGTTCCACGTATTTCAGTTTTTTATACTTTTATAGTTTTTTTGATCTCACAAATACAGAAACATTTTAACACTTAAGGGGATTTTGTGTTCGTTTGGTTAAAAAATGTATTTTATTTATTTGTTATTTAAATTTAGCGTTTTATTGAAAATAATAATAATGTTTTAAAATATAAAATGATTTACATTTATTTTTGACAAACAAAAATAATAATTTAGTATTTATAATTAAGTTAATGAAATTATTTGGATAGACATAATTTGTAAATTAAAATAACTTATATTTTTGGTATATTGATTTCCATAATTTCCACGAATTTTCAATGAAATTATCTTCTGTATTGAAATTATCAACAATGTGCTGACAACATTTTTTATCAGAATTGTACGGAGACCATTTTGATTTTATAAGATCATCTATTTTAGGTGTTGGATTTCTGTTTTAAAAGAAAATTATTATTGAAATTTTTATAAAAAATATATGTTATAAAATAAATCTTAGGACATTTTATTTTCTTACCCTGTTTTTGCAAAATCAGTCCACATTCTCGTCATTCGTTCCATTATTAAATAATTTTTTGTCCCTCTTTGAAGTTGCTCATTTGAAGGGAGACTTTCTTTGTAAAACAAATAATTTAAATCATCAGCATGACATGCACCTGAAAAAATATTAAATTAATTAATTAGAATAATAATAATCAAATACTTTTAAACACTTTTTGCAAAAAAATACCATTTGCGTCAATTTTATAAAACATCTTCACAAGAGAAACTTCTGGAGAATGTGAAAATTTATATAAATATGTCGGAGTTTTTTTCTGCAATTGTTTTTCCAATATATGCCAAATTCCGGCAACAATTATTGCGTCTCCTTTATATTGAATGAATTTATCCTGTTCTGATTTATAAATTGTATCATCTCCAAAATAAAATTGTTTTACATCATTAGAAAAATTGGAAGCAACAGTAGAATTAATTTTTAAATCTTTGCAAAGATGTGCCTCAAAATTGTATTTCAATTTACTCATTTTTTCTTCACTATTAAATTCTGGACTATCTGTATTATTTAATTCAAATTAATTTAAATAAATTTCAACTCAATATTAATTCCTAATAAATTTTACCTAGGGAAAGCATTCCTTCATCTGAGGTGTAACCTATGATTAAAGGAACGTCAATTCCATTTTCAATCATTTCCGTCAAAGATTTAGGTAGAAATGGATTAGGGCATTTCTTGTCCACTGTAGGGATGAAATAAAATTCCAATTTCAATGGATGCTAAAAAAGATGAATTAGAAATATAAAAAAAATTAATTATCATTTGAACATAATAACTTTCCTAAGAATTTAGAAATCTTTAGTTAAGAAGAGGGAGAAAAATTTCATTAAGACTGCTTTATGGAACAGCCAGATTCATTAAATTGTTCCATTTCAAATCTTTCTTTCCTTCTCACTTACTATGTCAAAAATTTCATATTGTGTCTCAAGAATCTTCTCAACAGGTATGGTACGAAGAAATTGTACTATTTCTTCGTTATTTGATGAAGAGCAACCTAATTTAGCGGCAACTTTTATTGCATATTCTTTATTAGAAGTCTGCTGTCCAAAGGGATTAATAACAACTCCACTTTGAGCGATTGCTTTGTGAAATAGTCCTGAAAATTATTTTTAATAAATTGAAAATCCGTTGTTATTAAAAGTACTGAATTTCATAGTACGACACTTTTGCTGCACTAAAGGTATTTTAGTTTATTTTCAATAAAACAATTTATAGATAGAAATCACCTTTGGACAAAGGAGAAATGCAAAGATAGTGAACAGAAGCAGATCCAGCACTTTCTCCAAAAATTGTCACATTATTTTTATCACCACCGAAAGCACCGATATTTTTTTGAACCCATTTCAAAGCGAGTACTTGATCCTTTAGTCCCTGATTCCCTGAACAATCTTCCATATCCATATTTAAAAATCCTAATGAAAAAAAGGTTTTAAATTTAATTTTCAATAACATTTGTAATTTTCTGTTACTTTTTGGAAATGGAAATAATTTACCTAACATTCCTAGCCTATAGTTAAAAGAGACAAAAACAACATCGTGTTGCATAAAATAATCTGGTCTATAAAAGTCCACATTTCCTGAACCATTTATAAAACCACCGCCATATATCCAAACCATAACAGGTTTCAGTTCTGTTAAATTATTCGTCGATACATTAATAAAAAGACAATCATCTTCTCCTATAAATTGATTAATTTGATATTCAAATTGTGATGGAACACTTCCTTCTTTCGTTGCATCTCGAATTCCTTTCCAAGGTTGAGGAGGTTTAGGATCCTAAATTGTTTATTATAAATGTAATGAATTTTAGTTTTAATATTTTGAATCATTGTATATTTAAATAAAAACAAAATTTTTTTGTCAGAAAAGAATTTGCCTGGCTATGTTTCCTTTTCTTCAGCTGTAAATTATTTATTTTTTCCTTTTAAAAACGATAATGAAATGTAAAACCTTAAGTGGTGTTGAACACTTGTAGGATTTTTATACGTACGAGTTTTTAACAAAATCGGTCAAGTTCGCTTGAAACGTGATACTTAGGGGTTTTCTTTTAAATCTCTGATTCAAAATCTGACATCAGTTTACAGAATTCAAAACTGTTTTTGAGTTAAAATATAACATGAAAAAGAAATTCAAATTAGCGTAAAAATTAAACTCTGAAAATTTGTTTTATATTTATACTTTTTATCATGTCTGTGTTGCGTTATCTCAAGTAGATAAATTATTTTTAATACCTTATTGCTTTATATAACATTATCGTCAGCAAAAAAATATAACCTAGACATTTATTAAAAATATAGAATTAAAAATAAAAAAGTTATGTATAGAAAAGAATATTATAGAAACAGATTGACAAAAGTAATTATAATTACAAATATAAATTCTAAATAGTATAATTGTTAAATTTTAATTTTACTGTTCATCATGTTGGAACTGCCATTTTGAACTTTGATGAATTAAAAAGATCCAAATCTGGTTTGAGGTTAGAAAAAAACTTGTTTAATATTGTAAGATGTAAAAAAAAATGGATGAAAAAAAATTTTTAAACAGGAAAGGTTTTTTTTTTTTAGAAATTAATTAATATTCTTCCTTAATATTTTCAGTAATAGATTTTATAAATTCTTGAATTTGTAACAAAAATATAGAATATTTTCATTACTCTGAATCTTAATTTTCCAACTGGTGGTTCAGCATAAGGAATTCCACGAAATGTCATAAATTGTCCAAGTTCACCATCAACAAATGCACCATTTAAAGAACCTTGTTCAATTTTTACAAGAGGATTCGACATTTTAATTTTAAATGTGTCACTTAGACTTGGAATGTTCTCTGACTACTGAAATATTATCTACTACGCTTACAATATATTTATCCTTGTAAATATTGATAGGACCGGACGTTATGTTATAAAATTAATTGTTAGTTCTTTAGATATATGAGTATTTATTTGTTTACTACTGTGAACAATTATAGATTACTATATATAAAGTAAACGAAAATAATTTAAATGCAACGATAAATTAAATTATTAATGAAAAAATTATTGAAATAATTAGGCAGACAAATTTTGTGTGATATTCACAGTTACTCTACTCCGATAGACGAATCACTATCATGGAGAAGTTTCGGCGAATAAGAAGCAAGAGAAGGTTCTTCTTGTCAAAAAGATTACGTAGGTGACAGTAGCACCGAATTCTAAGCAAACCAGTAAGAAGAAAGCGACGAGTGGATCTACAATGGAGATCAGAGTCGCAACAGGAACAACGTATTGCAACGTACTGAGGAAACTTTGGAGGGAATTGAATTCGAACATCAGACACAAGCAGATCGTGGGCGCAAGACTGTGACGTTGTAAAATTTACAATTTTACAAATCACAAAAGTTTATTTATTTTTCAAAATATTAAATAACTTTGTTTATTATTCCCGAAAGAGATATTTCAATATCATAAATTTACTAGACGAAATCACATTATAGATTCGAGAAATGGAAAAATCTTATTTAATAATAATTTAATATTAAGAATTAATGTCTGTAATCCCTTTTTATTTATATATTTTCGAGCCATCATTCAACTGAAACAAGAAATGAAGAAAAATATCAAGATTTAGGAAAACTTTGAGAAAAATTGATTATATTGAATATTTTGTATTGGTCAACCTAACCTCAATTTTGATGTCGTCAATAATTGGATATTTTGAAGTTTATTATCGATTATTTGGATATATTTTTATTATTAAAAATTTGGATTCTTGAATATTCACTTCCGATGTACCCATTAATTGGATAATTGAGAGATGCCAAGTATTTTCACGTTTTTTTGCAAATATCACCCTGAGAATATCAATTGACTTCGTTTCCTGGCGAAACACTCAAAAATTATTATGATTTTTGGAAGGCTTCCTTATATTTTTAAATTACTATTTAAAATTTCTATTGCTGCGGTTAGCCAAAGCCCATATAAAATGTTTGATGTTTTGGATTTATGTCAATTTGAAGTTTGAAGATTTTTATTTGATTGTGGCATTATCTTTGTAAATTTCAATATTAATTCCGAATTCATTAATATTTATATTGGAGAAGAATTAAGGATTTACCATCTTGCGTCGGATTAACGTATTAAAATCGTTAATCAAGAAGAAGTATTATTATTCAAGAAAACAATTTTTGTCAACAACATTATTATCAAACTAGCAACTTTGTCGTCCGCAAGCGGCCGACTACGTTGCTAGTGTGCATTAACCATATTTTTTATTCATTTTTTATCAAAAAAATTTAATATTAGAAATGTAAAAAAAAATTTCTTTATATTGGATCTACCACCCAAGTAGCACGGAATATTGCTTGAATGTCAGGCTGATATCAACAGGGAATATTTTTGTGACATTCAGGCGATATCATAATGTCCTTTTCACGGGGACATTCCTCCGTGATGTATCTATGTTACGGTCTTTCACACAAAAAATGTAACGCGTTACAAAACTTACATTCTAAATTTATTAAACCTAAATAATTCTGTGGTACTTTACTTTCATCTAAATCTTCAAAAGACATTATTGCAACTCCTGCACTTTTTTTATTCCGATTATCGTTTTTACATGTCAAATTCTTTTCTTCACACATTCTTTTCATCTTCCGTTGCCGTAGAAAATTTTTTCTTCTTACATGACAAATTATTTTCTTGACGCACTTTCTTTTCATCTTGAGTCTCCATTGATATTTTTCTTTTCCTACATGCCAAATTTTTATCCTTGCGTATTTTCTTTCCATCTTCAGTTTTTATAGATAATTTCTTTTTTTTGCATGTCAAATTTTTTTTGCGCTCTTTCTTTTTTATTTCTGTTTTATTACGATTACGTTTTCTCAATCTCTCATTCTCCTGTCTTATTATTTACTGCTCATATGTAACTTCGCGCCTTGCCTTCCTTTTTCTTCCCTTCTCTTTAATTGCTCGATTTATCTTTTTATCATTTTCTTTACTCAGAAAATTTTTCATTGTTAAATATTCATGTGGTGAAATTTTGTTCACAGTATTATAAGTTGTACGAATTATTTTCTTTTCACTAGTGTCATTTAGAGAATGTTTAATTTTTAACTCTTGTGTTAATAGAACTCTGTTAATATTATTACTGGGAAAAGTATTAAAAACAGAACAATAGTTTAAAATATAATTTTTATGTTCCTGAGTTCAATTTATGAAAAGACGGTTCTAATCATTCTCTATTATCGAATTCCTATTGTGAGACGTTCTTACTGTCGGAAAATTATTTAAGCAATTATTTTCAAACATTGACTTAAAATGGTTTCTCATTTTGTTATTATCAGTTTCATAATTTACACGGTTTGGCATTACGTTAAATAATATAGATGTTGCAAATGCTATTGCATGTACTCCACACTCAACACTACCAAAAGGTTGTTGATCAACAGCTTCAAAAACTACTGTTGGTTTAAAAGGTAACAATCTAATTAAATATTTTATTTGCTGCACATTTAAACACCCCTTATTAAGGCTATCAAAAATATAAAGCCTTACTCTATAGTAATAGACATAAATTCAGTGACCATAATTGTTATTACGGCTAAAAAGTATTTAAATATGTTTATCACCGTCTCTAATTGGGACAATAAAATCAAGCATTTGTACATACAAAGCACTTTGCATATTAAAAAAAGAATTGGAATCTTTTCTTAATAAATCTTCAAATTTGTACATATGGATGTAATTTAACAATTTATTTCTATTTTCAATAATTTTTAAATCTTTATCACTTAAAATAATATACTCTTTCATGTTGGCCATATTATACTTCGTTTAATTTTATTTTTGATTCATGAAAATCTAAATATCTTTAACCGTTTTGCTCACTTTCTCTAATATAACCAATTTTGCCTTTTATTCAATATAACCAATTTTTTCTTTAATTCAATACAACTAATTTTACCTTTTACTAAATATAACTAATTTTTCCTTTAATTCAATATAACCAATTTTTACTTTAATCCAATATAATTAATTTTGCCTTTTATCCAATAAAACTACCAAATATCCAAAAGAATGAGAGAACTATGAGAAACTATGAATCAGTAACTACTGATCAGCCAATAAGTGCAAAAAGGACACTCTTATATGAGTAATCAGTAGTTCATTATAAATAACATATATACGTATTTATACCTGTATTAAAACCCCGGAACAAATACCACAAAAGAACCAACCATTGGACAATAGAACCTTTGTTAATGAGGATTAACTCTGAGGACCCAGGTAATAATTTCTTTTTTCACATTTATTATATAGAAAAATAAAGATGTACCAACCCTTGGCCAATAGAACCTTTGTTAATGAAGATTAACTCGGAGTACATAATGAAATGTAATAAAAAATTATAAAAATTTAAAATATTATTAAATTATGAGTGTTTTGAAACATTTGTTAACGTTATTTAATGCAAAACATATATATTTACAAAGTATGAAGCAGAATATTATTAATGAAACAATTATTCATTATTTAATAATTAATAATAGGTGTCCCACTGTTTAACACAAACCTTAAAAACAAGAAAAATGTATCAAGTTCCAAAAACTTGAAATTTTATGTCCCCTACATACATATATGGGCATATCTCTGGAACTTTTAACTTTTCAATAAAGGAAAAAAAAAATTCTTTTTTTCGAGCACAGTATTGAAACTCTGTCAACATAAACTTCAAGTACGAAGATTTCAAATTATATAAGTGGACAGATAAAATTTTTTGTCTTAAAAAAGTTATTAATTATTTAAAATTGCAAATTATTGTTAACCTAAAACAGAAAAGTATTCAACAGGTGGTTGATTTTGGAATGAAAAACAATGGAAAGGAAATTACTGTGAAGTTACAATTTTTTAAAAATGATAAAATTTGGTTAATAATTTCAACATTTATTTAAAATAAAATTCTCATTTTGTACACACGTGTTTTCTGTTATTAAAATTACAATAATTTTTTTAAGACACGAGGCACATCAATTTAATATGTCTCAAAATAATTCTAATGACTTGAACTTTAATTTCTCATAAGTTATTTTGGTGTGCCAATTGTCTTATCAAAGAAAAATGCTAAATAAGAGGATTGCAGTCAAAAAGGTTAAAAGTGAGGGACAACTTTTAAAAGCTTATAACTTTTTTTACAATTTACAAAATGTTAATTTTCTTGCGAAAATGTGTTCATCGTTTAATTAACTTTAAAATGACGTATCTTAGAACTGGTAATTTTTTTTAATAATAAAGTTTTATCGTTTAAAGCACCACAAAGTATGGTTAGGGACAAGTAGAAATTGTTGAAAATCGTGCATTGAAAATTAAATAATTATTTATTTATTTAATAAATTAATGTGAAACCTGTTGGAAATTATTGCTCGTATCAAGTATTGATTTTTCCAACAAAAACCAGGTAAAATTTCATTGGAATTAACAAAATATACGCGAGGGACATAATAGTTAAAAGTTCCAGAGATTTTCCCATATACATATAAATGAATATTTTTTTTATTTTTAAAACAAAAATGGAAGAAGATTAAGATTTTAGACGATGATGTTCTTATGACATTTTCAATCGTCTAGATAGAGAAACGCAATGTTAAACAAAGAAGTACTTATGTTATATTTCTTGGTGTAAGAAAGAAAGTTACCTATTCAGTTTTACACTTTCTTTATAGCTTTTTCACGTGATAAAGGGAGAAAGAAATAATTACCTGGGTCCTCAGAGTTATTAATTAATCCTTCTTAACAGATTGCAGGTCAAGCGAACCCTCATTTGCAAAATAAAGATATATCTTTCTCTCTCCATAAATTGTTCTTTTCTCTGTCACCGAAAACCCAGCAGGGGTCCGGACGGAATGAATGAATGAATACCAAGATTATTATAGTTAATTTGAATTTCGCACTCAATCAGTTTGGACCAATCAGCGTTAAGATATAGATGAAGACCTTTTTACCGACCGTCGGAATTTCTTTTTTGTCCCGATCTTTTTATTTTTTTTAGATATTCATTTTTTTTGGTTGGTAACGAAAATCTCCTAGGAGAAAACAAACAACGTCTTTTTTTATTCATTCTTTAATGTGATTTCGTGTAAGCTAGACGCTTCTATTATATTATTTCGTTATTTTTGATAATTTTGGGATCTCGATTAAAAATATATATACAAATAATTTAAGTAAAAAAAAAGATAAAGGAAATAAATAAAGGAAACATCAAAAATAAGAAAAATAGGAATTGTTTGAGAATCCTTGGAAATATTCGTTACCGTCAGCCATTTTGAACACATCGATTTTTTGGAATTCTCTGGTAAAATTTTATTTATTTTATTTACGAATGATGTCTCAAGATTTGTAATTTGTTTGAGTTTTTCAATAGTGAATTTTCTTTAAATCTGAATTTAATTTAGAATTTCAATTTAATTTAATTTAAAATGATTTATTTTGAATTTAATTGATTTTGAATTTATTTAAGAATGAATTTAATTTTGTAAATTTAATTAAAATTGATTGAAATGTCATTCATTTAATTTAATTATTATTGTATCCATTTCGATTTTCCATTTCCATCTTTTTTCCATTCCTCGAATTAAAGAATCCTTATTCTTTCAAAAAGTAAGAATAAGTATTATTATTATTTTTTTGTATTATATCGAGTCTTAACTCAAATTTTTATCATGTTCAAAGATTTTAAATAAAGAAATTTATTAACCTTTTGTTTAGAAAATCTCATGTTTTATTTAATTTGAATAATAAAATCTTTTCGAATATGGCTTTTCCGAACCGCCCTCTCTACTGATAACCAAGAATTGGGACTGCGGCAGGCCGAGTAAAAGGAAGACTATTTTAATTTAATTTCAATGTTGGATCATTTCTTTGCTTTGAGTTTCCCTTGATTATTGAATTTGACAGTCTTTTAGTAAAAGCCTGGTGGCCGTGTGTACTCTTCAGACTAATTTAACAATCAAAAAAATAATTTTGATTTAATTGTCGAATTTGACAGTCTCAAAAAAATTTGCCTGGTGGCCTTGTGTATTTTTCCAGACTAATTCAACGATTCAAGAAAAATTTATTTAAATTTATTTAATCTATTTAATTCTTTTGTCCCTTAATTATTTATTTATTTTTATTTTGTCCCAAGAAAGGACTGGCGCCCAACAAACAATTTATTCGAGTCTTCCCTTTTGTAACTTTGATTTAATTAATTGATTTTTTTTAACATTCAGCATCATTAAAAAATCATTGGTTACAAGACCTACAAGAAAAGGAGATTTCCTGATCTAAATCGGAAGAGACTCCAATGAGGAGGCATTCAACGCTGAGGTCACCAAAGCTGTTGGAAGCAAAGGGAAGGTGCAGACCGTGGATCGACAGGTTACACTGAAGATCCGCGACCTGGATTGTCTTACCCAGGTACAATAGGCATTGGAGATCGCCAAGATGGTAGAGTCTTGCGAAGTGCAGAAGAATGTCAACATGACTATTAAGAACGGCCTTATGACTCTTCAGAATCTTGTCAGTGAGGCGAAAACAAAGCACGCCCTAACTGATATTGGAGATAGCAATATTGATGAAGGTGACGGTAGCACCCAATCCTAAGCAAACCAGTTAGAAGAAAGCGACGAGTGGATCTACAATGGTGATCCTATTCACAACAGGAACAACGTATGCCGACGTACTGAGCAAACATTGGAGAGATGTGAATGCGGACATCAGCAGGTCGTAGGTTCAACACCATGAAGAAAGGGAAATATCTTGATCAAAATCGGGAAAGACTCCAATAAGGAGGCATTCACTGCTGAGATCATCAAAGTGGTTGGTAGCATGGGGAAGGTGTATACGGTGGATCGGAAGGTCACAATGGAAATTCGCGACTTGAATTACCTTTCCCAGGAAGAAGAGGTTCAACAGGCATTAGCGGAAGTGCTCCAGAAAGCAGGAAGGTGACGGTCCTAGGACTGAACCAACGAGGAATGAAGCTCGCGGTTATAGTCACCGACGCAGAGGAGGTGTAAAGGTTATAGAAATTAACAGACAGATCGACTGCGTACTTCAAATACGTTGAAGTCGGTCATAACTTTGCAAACTGCAGTAGAAGCTCAAGCTTCTTTTTTATGTAGAGAAAAGTATTGCGTTAAGGCAAACATCATCCATGCCGCAGGCAGCAGAGGATGCATAGTCTTTAGAGCACCTGTTGAGGAAGTCAAAAATATTCTCGCACAAATGAAGAATAAATAGGCCAGGGACGTTCACCTACGAAGTTTAAAGCTTGACCGCATTTCCGTAGTGAGAGGATTAGTTCAGCCAAAGGGTGAGGTTTTTAGTTGGTTGACCAGAATAAGAATTGGGAGGCTCAATTATCATCCCGACACAATCTCGCAGCACAGGGATCTTGTTATCTGCCTTGTATACCAAGGGTTATGCAGATTTGTCATTCTTATTTAGTTAATTAATAAAAATAAAAATTTTCTAAAATATAAAATGATTTACATTTATTTTTGACATACAAAAATAATAAGTAAGTATTTATAATTAAGTTAATGAAATTATTTGCATAGACATAATTTGTAAATTAAAATAACTTATATTTTTGGTATATTGATTTCCATAATTTCCACGAATTTTCAATGAAATTATCTTCTGTATTGAAATTATCAACAATGTGCTGACAACATTTTTTATCAGAATTGTACGAAGACCATTTGGATTTTATAAGATCATCTATTTTAGGTGTTGGATTTCTGTTTTGAAAGCAAAAAATTATTGAAATTTTCATAAAAAATATCTTATCTAAAATTAAATCTTTGAACATTTTATTCTCTTACCCTGTTTTTGCAAAATCAGTCCACATTCTCGTCATATGTTCCATTATTAAATAATCTTTTGTCCCTTTTTGTAGTTGCATATTTTGAGGGAGAAGTGCTTTGTAAAACAAATGAGTCATATCATCAGCATGACATGCACCTGAAAGAATATTTAATTAATTAATTAGAATAATAATAATCAATTACTTTTAAACACTGTTTGTAAAAAAAGTTACCTTTTGTGTTAATTTGAAAGAACATCTTTACAAGAGAAAATTCTGGAGAATGTGAAAATTTATATAAATATATTGGAGTTTTTTTCTGCAATTGTTTTTCCACTATATGCCAAACTCCTGAAGCAAATAGTACATCTCCCTTGAATTGAACAAATTTATCATGTTCTGTTTTATAAATTGAATCATCTCCATAATAAAATTGTTTTACATCATTAGAAAATTTCGAAGCAACACTTGAATTAATCTTCAAATCTTTGCAAAGATTTTCCTCGAAATTGGTAATAAATTTACTGATTTTTTCTTCATTATTAAATTCTGGGCTCCCTATATTATTAAATTAAAATTAATTTTAATAAATTTTTAGCTTAATATGAATTCTTAATAAATTTTACCTAGGGAAACCATTCCTTCATCTGAGGTGTAACCTATGATTAAAGGAACGTCAATTCCACTTTCAATCATTTCCGATAAAGGTTTCGGTAGAAATGGATTAGGACATTTATTATCCACCGAAGGAACGAAATGAAAATCCAATCTCAATGGATGCTAAAAAGATGAATTAGAAATATAAAAAAAATTAATTATCATTTGAACATAATAACTTTCCTAAGAATTTAGAAATCTTTAGTTAAGAAGAGGGAGAAAAATTTCATTAAGACTGCTTTATGGAACAGCCAGATTCCTTAAATTGTTCCATTTCAAATCTTTCTTTCCTTCTCACTTACTATGTCAAAAATTTCATATTGTGTCTTAAGAATCTCCTCAATAGGTTTTGTACGAAGAAACTGTACTATTTCTTCGTTATTTGATGAAGAGCAACCTAATTCAGTGGCAACTTTTATTGCATATTCTTTATTAGAAGTCTGATGTGCCCATGGATTAATTACAACTCCACTTTGAGCGATTGCTTTGTGAAATAGTCCTGAAAATTATTTTTAATAAATTGAAAATCCATTGCTCTTGAAAGTACTGAGTACAAAACAATTTATAGATAGAAATCACCTTTGGCCAAAGGAGAAATGCAAAGATAGTGAACAGAAGCAGATCCAGCACTTTCTCCAAAAATTGTCACATTATTTTTATCACCACCGAAAGCACCGATATTTTTTTGAACCCACTTCAAAGCGAGTACTTGATCCTTTAGTCCCTGATTCCCTGAACAATCTTCCATATCCATATTTAAAAATCCTAATTAAAAAAAGGTTTTAAATTTAATTTTCAATAAAATTTGTAATTTTCTGTTACTTTTTGGAAATGGAAATAATTTACCTAACATTCCTAGCCTATAGTTAAAAGAGACAAACACAACATCGTGTTGCATAAAATAATCTGGTCTATAAAAGTCCGCATTTCCTGAACCATTTGTAAAACCACCGCCATATATCCAAACCATAACAGGTTTCAGTTCTGTTAAATTATTCGTCGATACATTAATAAAAAGACAATCATCTTGTCCAATAAATTGATTAATTTGTGGTCCAAATTGTGGTGGAACATTTCCTTCATTCTTTGCATCTCGAATTCCACCCCAAGATTTCGGAGGTTGTGGATCCTTTAAGTAGAAAATTGTTTATTTTAAATGCAGTCAATTTCATTTTTAATATTTTTGAACTATTATGATTAAATGAAAACGATAATTTTTTTGACAATAGGACAGAATCTGCTTAACTATTGTAAATAATTTTTTTTTTCCTTTTAAAAACCATAGTAAAATCTAAAACTTAAATGTCTACGAATAAAAATTTGACATTACTTTTTCAAAATTTAAAATTGCTGATCCTATATGACGAATGATATTTAAAAAATGATCCGATTTGTTTAAAATTTTCCTCTCAATTATTTTCGAGGTTATTAATTTAAAATCTAACATCAAATTTAAAAAATTCAAATTAACGTAAAAAATAAACTTTTAAAATTATTTTATAATTATATTTCTTATCACGTGTGCTTCGTGCTATCTCAAGTAGATAAATTCCTTTTAATATACCTTATTGCTTAATACACCATTATCGTCAGCAAAAAAAAATATAACCTAGACATTTATATACAAATATAGAGTTAAAAATAATAATGTTATCGACAGAAAAAAAAATTTATTATAGGAACAACTAATGTTGACAATCGTAATTTAAAGGAAAAAAAATATAGATGCAAATATAAATTTTAAATTGTATATTATTTTCCTTTCTAATTTAAAGAATTAATTATTGTCAGTAACGAAAAGCAAAAGTAGAAAAGTGAATTATTTTAGAAGTTATTAATTGATAAATAATAATAATTATTATATTAATAATAAATAAATAAAATAGATATAATAAATGTTATTAAATAAATAATATAATTTATATATTTATAATTTATATTTATATAATTTATATTTTTATTTAAATAATAAAATATATTTATAATATATAATGAATAAATTTTTTTTAAATTTATTTTTATTCATTAAATTATTTTATTAGAAAATTAATATTTTAGTCACAAAAAATAATTTTATCTCGTTGGATGTATCTTCGTTTACAGTAACATCAGATATGAACTCATTTTTAAATTAAAATATGACTTAGCAGTTTGTTGGGTGCAATCTGTTCTATAATTAAATTCCTTTTAACATATGGAAATAATTACGTAAGCATTAAATTCAATAATTTACCAAAATAAACATCTCGTTTTTAATGTAAGTAAAACAAATTGAAAAAGAATTTTTTCAAGTTCTTACTTTTTACAATAAAATAAGATTTTTGTTATATATATATATATGAAAAAATTTATATCCTTCACACCAGGAGATATCGTTTATTTGAATTGAATAAAATTTATTGGATATAAATAAAAAACAAATTATTTTTTTTTGTTAAAATCGTTAAGGAAATTATAAATTTCTGTTAAAATTTTATTAATAATTAATTATAATTTTTATTTATTTCTCAGTGAAAAAGTAAAATGTTTTTTAATTAAATTTTATTGAATTATCAATCTCTGCACAAACCACTTATATTGTTATAATCGCCTCAAAATATTTCCACAGTCTATATTGTTAGTAAAGTGTTATACGCAGGCGCGCGCTTTTAATATCTTACTTATTTGCTACAAATAATATTTTTTTAAGTTAGTACAAAATCAAGAGCAAAAATGCCTATGAATAGATTTCAAAATCAATAAAATAAAAATTTAGTTTTCTAAACTCTTTGAAATTACATATTTATTTCTAAGCATTTAAGAAACCTTAACTTTGATGAATTTAAAAAATTCAGATCTGATTTTAGGTTGGAAAAAAAACTTGTTTAATGTTGTAACATGCAAAAAAAAAAATTGATGCAATGAGGTTTATTAATGAAGAAGAACTTTTCACCAGAAATTTATAACAAAAATAGAATATTTTCATTACCTTGAATCTTAATTTTCCAACTGGTGGTTCAGCATAAGGAATTCCACGAAATGTCATAAATTGTCCAAGTTCACCATCAACAAATGCACCATTTAAAGAACCTTGTTCAATTTTTACAAGAGGATTCGACATTTTAATTTTAAATGTGTCACTTAGACTTGGAATGTTCTCTGACTACTGAAATATTATCTACTACGCTTACAATATATACATATATTTATCCTTGTATAAATCGACAGGACGTTATGTCATATTTTAAATTGTCACTCCTACTGATATAATTTTGCATTATACTAATAGATTGCAGTAAGAAATTTTCTTGCAACTCTGTGTAGGAGAATATTATATATACACATAAAAATCTTTTTATATTTAACTACAACATTAGGTTAATTCTATATTTAAAAAACTACTCTTCTTGTTAAATTTGAGGAAAGGATTTGCGACACTTGTAAAAATTCTTTGTGATGAAATTATAATTTAGTAATAATAATATAATAATTAATAACAATAATAAAAACTAAACTTCAATGCTTTGTAGTAAATCTTAATGTTAGTTAATTAATTATTAATTAATAAATTATAATTTACAATAATTAATATACAATTAAACTATAACAATAGGCAGTTAACAATAATAATTTTAAATATTGAAATTATAATTAATGCATCGGATTCTCATTTATAAAATTTTGAGAAACACTGCTAGGAAAATTTATAATAAGTGATTGATCAAAAATATAATTAATTGTTATTTTCTGTAACAAATTTATTAAGAATTAAATGTTTATAATAAAGTTACAGTAAATGTTTATTCTCAATTACTGTTAAATTCGAAAAATGTGTTCTTCTATATGTGTCAGTAATACCATCTCATCAAAGGGTTACCAACGCTAATGAAATTTCCAAGGTAACAAATTTTAATTCCTAAGAAAGGAACAGCTGATTCATTAATTTAATTTTGTTTTAAACTTTTACATCGTTCCATCAGGCTTTCTTCCTTCAGCTATGTTTAAATTTATAATATTCCAGGTAATCCTGAAAAAAAATTCCGGAATTAATAAAGAAGAGAAGGCACCTTTTATCAAAATGATTGCGAAGGTGGTGGTAGTACCGAATCCTAAGCAAACCAGTAAGAAGAAAGTGACGATTCAAATTCTACAATGGGAATTGTGTAATCGATTTGAAATATTTAATAAACAGGGGTTAGACGGGGTCTGTTGTACCAGGCCCATCGGCTTACCAACTCTCTAAATTTGAATCAGCTAAAATCCGCTGATTGGCAGCGAATAGTCGCTGATTGAAAAAGCTATAAGTATGCAGCTGCGAATCAGCGACTAACAACTATTTCAATCAGCGGAATACTCCATTTTAAAATAAATTTATCTTCCGACGAAAATGACCGACGTTCGCCGATTCGTGTTTCGCTATTTTATTAGCTGTAACCGCTGATTTGCAGTGAAAACTTTATTCGCTGATTCAAACAGTGAAATTTTCGCTATTTCAAATTTAGAGAGAACGGTATGACTCCTATGAACTGTAGTTCAACTTAACTCTTTTCTTGTAATTCGCAAATTGATTCGTGACTCCACTGTATATCGTCGTTCAAACATTCGTTCAACAGTCGTCGTATTACAGCACTTTAATTTAAACCGGTCGTTTTTTGTAGGTTTAGATAGACAGAAACAATATATGCCGACGTACTGAGCAAACTTCGGAAGAAAGTGAATCCAGACGTCAAGACACACTCAGGTCGAGGGTGCAAGGCCTACAAGAAAGGGAGATTTCCTGATCAAAATCGGAAATGTCTTCAATAAGAAAACATTCACCGCTGAGGTCACCGAAACAGTTGCAAGCATGGAATCCGCGATCTGAATTGCTTTACCCAGGAAGAAGATATTTACATTAAGCCACAAATATGTACAAATCATCTAAATCACCAGATATATTGAAAAACAAATACAAAGCTAAATAATAACTACCTGAATAGAAAACTATAAAATAATAGAATTGTTCTACAAAATTATCCACTTAAAACTCAAAGAAATATATAACCTATTATTCGGGATTAAACTTAAATAACGGAAACAATTTCTTACAATTAAAATTAAAGGATTCTTGAAATAATCGACAATTGTAAAACTTACATAGCACCTGTACCAGCACAAATTTTGGTAATAGCATCAGTTTCCAATTTTTCCAATTTTACATTGTCAATGTTACCTTTTTCAGTTTGGCAATTTTTCACATTTTCAGAAAGACTTTTTACTGTTTTATTTATATCCTCGTCATTTTTGCAATACTGAACAATAAGATCGTCTACTCCATCAGGTGAATGGGGATCTTTTAATTTTCCTGTTATTAGGGGCGATAATTTTAATTGCAAACGTACTGCCTGTATTTTGAGTTTTTCGATTTGCTGATAATTGGCCGGGCACATTGATTCTGTGGGAATTTCATCTTCTGCTAGAACACTCATTAAGGCGGATGAAATCGGCTCGACCATTGACATAGCAGGAACATGCTGGATGTAACCTTTGTAAAATATAAAAAAATTTATTTCATAAGAAAATTAATCATGTAGAGCAATAAATAATAATGTAATGACGCAAAAAAATATTTTATTAATTATTGTAATTAGTAAACTATGTCGGAATTTAATTTTATAGTGGCGTAGAATTGAGATCCAGTCCAGTCTTGAGAGGACTGACGCCGAGGCGAAGAAGAAGCAAGAGAAGGAACCTCTTTTCAAAAAGATTGGGAAGGTGACGGTGGCACCGAATCCTAAGCAAACCAGTAAGAAGAAAGCGAGGAATGTAGAAAGCGACTACAACGGTGATCAGAGGCGCAACAGGAACAACGAATGCCAATGAACTGATCAAATTTTGGAGGTATTGAATCCGAACATCAGACACACGTAGATCGTGGGCGCAAGACCTACAAGAAAGGGAGATCTGATCAAAATCGGAGGAGACTCCAATAAAGAGACATTCATTGCTGAGGTCACCAAAGCGGTTGGAAGCATGGGGAAGGTTCAGACCGTGAATCGACAGGTCTTAGGACCCAACCGATGAGACAATCGGGTTCTTATGCATCTTACATGCGATTCCGTCTAACCTAACAATCGAAGGAGAACGCGAAAAGTGTTTAAAGCTTAGGGTGGAGAAAGCTGAGTGTCTTCAGAGGATCGAAGAGGAGATCGCCAAGATGGTAAAGTTTTGCGAAGTGCAAAAGAATGTCAACATGATTATTAAGGACGGACTTAAGACTCTTCAGAATCTTGTCAGTGAGGGGAAGACAAAACACCACCAGCTGATAATGAGGTAGAAATATTGGTAAAGGTGACGGTAGTACCGAATCCTAAGCAAACCAGTAAGCAGAAAACGACGAGTGGATCTACAATGGTGATCCGAGTCGCAAGAGGAAAAACGTATGCTGACGTACTGAGCAAACATTGAAGGGAAGTGAATGCGGACATCAGTAGGTCGTGGATGCAACCCCAACAAAAAAGGAAAATCTCCTGATCAAAAGCGGATAAGACTCCAATAAGGAGCCATTGCCGCTAAAGTCATCAAAGTAGTTGGAAGCATGGGGAAGGTGCAGACGGTGGATCGACAGGTCACACTGAAGATCCGCGACCTGGATTGCCATACTCAGGAAGTAGAGGTTCAACAGGCGTTGGCAGAAGTGCTCCAGAAGCCGAAAAGTGATGGTTCTAGGAGCCAACCGACGAGGAAGGAAGCTCGCTGTTGTAGTTACCGACTCAGAGGAGGCGGACAGGTTGGAGAAATTGAGATACACAAAAATTGGTTTCATGTGCTGCCAAATGAGAAGGATAGTAATGATTCCAGATAAAATATATGGTTCCCATCATCGTATTCCATAATTCAGAACTTCCATATTTAGGATATCGATTCCATATCCAGATCTACGATGACGAAATCTGGATGGAATTCGGAATTTAAAGAACACCGAATATGTTATGCCGGAATTTAAAACTTGTTATCAAAATTAAACAATACGGTAATTAAATTTTAAACCATTTTCTAAATTTTAGATAACTAGCGAAAATTTTAGAACTCATTTTTCACAATAAGGTTTTTCTAACGAACTTCTCTCCGTGGAGTAGAACACATTAATTTTCACTAAAATACATATCCTCTATACAATAAAAAAAAATAAACTTACCAATAGTTACTACCATTAAAACAATAAAATATGTCTTCATGCTTAGTTATCAATTGTTAATATAATACAGTTAATGCAATTTTTTTATTATTTTACATTTACAAACGATGAGTATATTTTTAAGTACTTCTTGTTTGAAAGTGTTAGGAAAACTATCTATTCATAAGAGATTTTGAAAAGTTTAAATAGTGTAATGCAATTTTTAAAATTGTTTGATAGTTATCTCACTATTAACCTTACAACGAGTCAAGAAAACATTATTATCAATGTTTAGATGCATTACAATTATTAAAATGTTTTAGAGTTACATCACTATTCACCTCGGACCAAGTCAAGGAAATATCATCATTAATTTTCTAGATATAATTATTTTGATTAAAGATAATAATAAAACACGATTGCATAGGTGACATAATACAAAAAATCCATTAACACTCATTTTACAAACGCGGAAATTCCCAAAAAATTAATTATTATTTGGGAGAAAAAGGTTATTGAAAAAAGCAATTAATTAAATTAATTAAAAATTTTGTTTTGAAAATTAAAAAAAAATATTTTATTGCGTCATCCTGACTTTACCTATGGACATAAATTTAATCATTAAAGGAGAAACCTTATAATAATAAATCATAGTTGATTTATTGTTAAATAACGCTAGAAGATGAACTATTCTTAAATTAAGTTTTATTATCAGATAATTAACAGTAAATTTATGTTTTTGTTAAAAAAATTAAATAAAAATTTATTTGTTGTTTTAAAATAATTCCTGTTAATCAGATGAATTCAAAACAATTTTTTTTTATATTTCTATACGGATTAAAAAATATAATTGTGTAAATTTAACATTTTTATGTATTATTGGAAATTAAAAAAACTGGTTTCTAAAAGCTATTAAATTAATGATTCGTAGAAATAATAGCTTGTTTTTATTGTAAATTTTTTGTATATTAGCAACAATAAATGCAAATATTTTCAGTGATTTTCAAATTTTTACGAGAACTAAAGACAATGTATTTTCTCTTTATTTTATTTCTCACCTGTAAGTTTGTCAATAAAACTAATTCATTACTACATTCAAACACAAAAACTTAATATATTAATTAAATATTTGTAAAAAATGGAATAATTAAATTTTATCAAAAATTAAAAAAATTTAATTTTAATATTTGTTTTTTTTTATTTATTCATTATATATTTTTCTCAGATAATTTAGAAACAATTTATTGTGGAAGTCCAGTGTCTTTCATATTTAGAAGACAATTTGGATTTGATGCTGATTCAATTTTACTAAAATGTGATTCTAATAAAGCAAATGATGTTTTAAACGAGAAAAAAAAATTACTTAAACTACAAGAAAATATTAGTTCAACAATAGAAAAGAAAATAACAAATGATTCCTTACAGGAGGATTTGAATTTTTTAATTAACCATTTTTGTGACGTAAACCAAAATATTTCATTTTTGTCACAAAAACTAATAGATAATGTTGAAATTTGTTTGAAAAAAAAATTTGATGATATAAAGAAGGAAGAAATTGTTAGGGAATTTGTTACAAACATATGTGCTGCAATTTATAACAAGTGAGTAGTTTATTATTATTAATAATATATTATTTTATAAAAATATGTTGTTCCCGCCTATTAAAGATGGCAACACGGGTCTGCCTGATTAAAGACGCCACCTTGTGTGAACTCTTAATTAAATTACTTTGTTCTCGTGTGTGAATTAATATAAGAAAGGACTCAATCATTTTACTTTATAATTATATTTAAATTACTGTTCACAATATAAGTTCTGATAATAAATAAACGACAAAATATTTCAACAACTTTATATTTTTGTTATTAATTAGTTGATTTATTATTATTATTTTTAATTAGAAAACTTAAGGATTATTATTATTTTTGTTGTAGGTACAACTTAATGTTAGTTCAAAACATTAAAAATTGAAACCAATAAATGATGTTAAAAAAGAATATAAAAAAAACTTGTTTTAATTTAATTATTCTACAAAAAAAAATTTTGCATACTTTTTATTAAAAGAAATTGTAATTAAAATAATTTAATTAAATAAATTATTTTTTTGTAAATCATATTATTCATTAAAAACAATATTCTTTAGCACGTTGAATAATTTTTTATTTCCCTAAACCGGAGGTTGGAACTTAACTCGTATTTTGGAGCAACTCCTGGAGTTTTGAAGCTACTATTTGCTAAATTTTAATGGTCGCTTTATGACTCCAGCAGTACTTGACAACATCGGGACATTTAAAAAAAAAAACATAAATTAAAAAAAATTTATAAATCGTTTACGAACTGGATATTAATAATGGTATTTACAAATACAATGACATTTTTTTCATATTATTTTATTGAAGACAAAATATCAACAGATTTTGTGCACAAATGAATAAATAATGTAAATAAATTAGGCACGTATATAAAACAATTTTGCGGCAAATAAATACTTATTTCTTAAATAACAAATTATTTTCTCTATAACTTAATTATTTCTTATTTTATGGCTTCTTTGTTTACTATTTATTTATATGCAATAAAAAAAATACACTTTGGTTTAAATGTTGAATTCTTTTTTTTTCAATTTTAAAAGAAAATTAAATTTTTGTGTATTTCAAAGTTCTTAAAAAATTTTTCCAACCGAATTATATATTTTGAATAATACAAAAATATAAGAGAAAAAATACTTTGAAGGAAAAATTGTACAATATTGTATAAGATAATATTTGAAAATATATATAAATTTTTAGAAATGTAAATTTTAATTTGAACGTTAATCAACAAATATATATATATATCAATTTATTTGTTCTTTAATTGATTAATGTAATCAAAAGTAAAATAAATTCATTCATTGTGACGTAAAACTAAAGATAAAAAATTTGTATTGTTTTTAATTTTCAAAAAAATTGTATTTGGTAAAAACAGATTTAAAAAATTTCATTTCATTATTTAATTAATGTAATTAAATAATATTAATTAAATTATATAAATAATATTAATTAAATAATATAAATAATAAATTAATAATAAAATCTGTTTTTAACTATATATGCATTTATCGTTTTCATATAATAAGCAATCTTTGTCGGTTTAATAAAAAAAATTTACAACTTTTTTCAATTAAAAATTTTCACAAAAAAATTCTCTTTTAATTTTCTTTCATCATAATATAGTAGATAATAATTATTGTTTTAATTTGATAATCTATTTTTCTAAAAGTTCTCCCGTAATTGATGGAGCGACTTTGCCGCAGTCGGTAATGTACAGTAATTAAATAAATAAATAAATATAAATAATAAAACAAAATGTTGGGGAGAATATTTAGAAAAAAAAGATTGTATCTATAAATTATTTCTGTAAAATAAATATACGTAAAATAGTTTTATCAATATAAAAAATATATCGTTTTCTTTTGATACTTAAAATGTCGATAAATGCCGATAAGTAGGCATCGTTATTATCAATTATTTTTTCGGTCGATATTTTCTTTTAAATTAAATTTTTTTTGTCTGCTATTGTTAAGTTACTTTTTTTGATAAAAATTCCATTCAATTGAAGTTTGATGATCATCAGTCAAACTGTTGTGTAAAGTTGGAAATCATTGTGTAGGCGCATACTCGGGATTATAAGCTTTGTAGGCAATATCTTGTCCAGCTTCGTCAATAGATCTACCCCAATATCCACCACCGTGTTCATCTTCATGATCATAATGATGTTGATGTTGAGCGTGTTCATAATAAATCACTTTAGATGGATGATGACTTTTTTTTAAATCCAACCAGAAACGTGCAATATTTATAATTAGGCCAATAACAGCGATAATGAAAAATTTAACACTCATATGTGTTGATATTAATTGTAACAGAAAGCTTAGTTTTGATTTTAAAAGTAGTGCAATTGGAATTAGCTTCATTAAATGTTTCTTCTTTTTCTTCAATCCTTTTTTGCGTCCCTCAACTGAAAATAAACAAAATTAATGATAATTTTATAGAAAATTAATTTTTTTAATATAACTTAATAACATATGGAGAAAGAAATTCGAAAATTGTATAATTAAAAACAAGGAGGGGGTCCTTTATGTTTATTTCATAAACATTATGCTTCCTCATTGTGTGAAGCAAAAAATTCGCTTCCTCGTGAAGGAAGCAATGAATTTGTCCAATTCAATTGATTGATTTAAAAAATTTCGAGTTAAAAATGTTTTAAATTAATTAAATTTTTTGAAAAATAAAGAAAATTTTAATTAATTTTGAGTGTAACATAAACTTTATATATACGAATCGATTCGTTTTAATGCAAGGAATACAATTATTTTATTCATCAACTTGAATTTAAAAAAAACACAAAATTTTTTAGCTAAAATATGAATTTTCGATTTTTCAATTTTTATTAATTCTCAAATTTTAAATCAAATCTATACTTTATATATACCAACCAATTCGTTTCAATGCAGGGAATAAAATTATTTTATATATAAACATGAATTTAAATAAACACATCATTTTTTAGCTAAAATGAGAATTTTTGATTTTTTAACTTTCTTTAATTCTTTAAATTTCAATCAAATCTATACTTTATATATATCAATCGATTCATTTTGACATAAAGAAGACGATTATATTATATATTACCTTAAATTTTTCGATTTAAAAATTTTTTCAATTAAAAAAAAATTTTTGGAAAAAAGACGATAAAATTTTTTTTTGGGGGTATTTTTAAAAATCCTCTCGTCATTTTTGAGAGATTAATGTGTTAAATAAGCCTACCAAATTTTATCCAAATCCATTAAAACCTGTTAAAGATATCGTGTTCACAAAAACGATCCACACACACACACACATACACACACACACACACACACACATACACACACACACATACATACATCCGGACAATTGATCAGGATCTCATATAACATGTTTCTATATAGAGGAAAATTTGTTTTCACCATTTTTAAAAAGTTTATAAACGAAAGGACTACATAGCTTCCTCCACGAGGAAGCAAAAGGAATTGAGTCAATAGAGATCGACATGTTTTTTTTAAATTTCAATTATTAATAAAATGAATAAGCGAAAGTCACCCTCTTAATCTACTTAAAAAAGGAAATTTTTTTTATTCATAAATATTCATTGCTAAAAAATTAAATGCCGCACATTTAGAAGTCAAAGGCCAGTGAATAAAGAATATATATATTCTCATCTCTCTATTGTGTAGTATAAATAATAACTGCATCATAAAATAAATTTAATAGACTTTGAGATAACTCCTGTTATGTTTATTGAGTTATTCATCACCTATATAAGAATTATGTGAATTCACTTAATAAAATTACGAATATATAATACATATTCATATATACTTTTCTCAAAAGGGAAAATTTTTAATGAAAAATTATACTGACTTATATTGCCATGTGTAACACACTTTAAAACTTGTTTATATTACAAAAGCCAATTTAACAAAAAAATGAATATTTTCAAAATTGGCTACGTATTTCTGTAGCTATTCTAATTAAGAAAAAAAAAATTTATTTTTTTTCATATTAACTTTTGCAACCTGTGTGCTGCGTGCAGTGGAGCTTCTCCAATAAAAACCATCTTCGAAGAACAGCCGTAATTTTTTACATTTTTTAATATAAAAATTAATTTATATTCATAGAAATTAATTTTCATATGAAAAAATTAATTTTCATATGAAAAAATTAATTTTTACATATAAAAAATATGCTCATTCATAAGAATAAATCTCCACAATTAATTTTCATATGTAAAATTTAATTTCCACGTATAGAAATTAATTTTCATATATAGGAATTTAATTTCCATATGTAGAAATTAATTTTAATTAATAGAAATTAATTTCCATATATAGAAATTAATTTTAATTAATAGAAATTAATTTCCATATGTAATAATTAATTTCTACGTAAAGAAATTAATTTTCATATGCAAAAATTAATATTCATATATAAATATTAATTTCTTTATGTAAAAATATTTTTCTATATATAGAAAGTAATTATCATTAATACAAAAAAAAATTAATCTCCACAATTAATTTTTATATGTAAAAATTAATTACCATGTATAGAAATTAATTTTCATATATAGAATTTAATTTCCATATGTATAGAAATTAATTTTTATTAATAGAACTTAATCTTCATATATAGAAATTAATATCCATATGTAAAAATTGATTTCTACATATAGAAATTAATCTCCATAATTATTTTGAAATTAATTTTCATTCATAGAAATTAATTTTCTTATGTAAAACTTAATCTTCATTCACAAAGATTAATCTCCACATATAAAAATTAATTTTTTTAAATAGAAATTAATTTTCATTCATAGAAATTAATTTCCATATATAAAAAGTAATTTGAATTAATAGAAATTAATTTCCATTTAAAAAAATTAATTCACAACAATAAAATTTAATTTCCAAGAATGGAAATTGATTCCCAATCAGATTAAATTTCAACGTTAAATTTTGCAAATACTAACCATGTATAGAAATTAATTTTCATATATAGAATTTAATTTCCATATGTATAGAAATTAATTTTTATTAATAGAACTTAATCTTCATATATAGAAATTAATATCCATATGTAAAAATTGATTTCTACATATAGAAATTAATCTCCATAATTATTTTGAAATTAATTTTCATTCATAGAAATTAATTTTCTTATGTAAAACTTAATCTTCATTCACAAAGATTAATCTCCACATATAAAAATTAATTTTTTTAAATAGAAATTAATTTTCATTCATAGAAATTAATTTCCATATATAAAAAGTAATTTGAATTAATAGAAATTAATTTCCATTTAAAAAAATTAATTCACAACAATAAAATTTAATTTCCAAGAATGGAAATTGATTCCCAATCAGATTAAATTTCAACGTTAAATTTTGCAAATACTAACCATGTATAGAAATTAATTTTCATTTATAGAATTTAATTTACATATGTATAGAAATTAATTTTTATTAATAGAACTTAATCTTCATATATAGAAATTAATATCCATATGTAAAAATTGATTTCTACATATAGAAATTAATCTCCATAATTATTTTGAAATTAATTTTCATTCATAGAAATTAATTTTCTTATGTAAAACTTAATCTTCATTCACAAAGATTAATCTCCACATATAAAAATTAATTTTTTTAAATAGAAATTAATTTTCATTCATAGAAATTAATTTCCATATATAAAAAGTAATTTGAATTAATAAAAATTAATTCCTATTTACAAAAATTAATTCACAACAATAAAATTTAATTTCCAAGAATGGAAATTGATTCCCAATCAGATTAAATTTCAACGTTACATTTTGCAAATACTAACAGAAATTACGATCCGAACTCCACGAAAAAAAAGCAAAAAACGTTAAACTTCAGCCTCCTACAATGGTGTAACTCCTTAATAAATTTAATCCTGAATTTCAGTCAGAAAGTCGTCAAAATTTCACGAACGCAGCGAAAAATTGTTTTTGGAATTTATTTTAATATTATTTTTATTTTATAAAATGAGTATTAAAAATTTAAGTTACATTAAGAATTATATATTTCATCATTATATTTCAATGATTAGGTTAACAGCTGTAATTACAACATTTAGACTACTTTCCCGGTAAATGGAAACAGTTGGAGCATATACAGTGTGAATTATTAATCATAAATTTATATAAATATGAATATAAAACAATTCCTAATGAATAATTAAGAATAAAAGAGAGAGAAAAAAAAATTATTAACCTTTATCGAATAAACTTTCAATGACCTAAAATTTCCTCTCATGTGTAGTTTTCTGCAGCTGGTCGCGGGAGAACTTATGAGTCGTAAAGTATATATCTTCCCCGTCACTTTTCGACGCCTTACTTTGTTGAATTTTATTATATGGAATAAGGAGTAAGTGTACCAAATGGACTTTCATGAAATGGAACACGATTTTATACTTTCGCGCGCATCTTCCTCATCATGAAATTCGTTTGTAGAAGTATAAAGTATTCACTTTGAATGATCAATTTGAAGTCCATTTATGTCTAGTTTTCAGCAGTTAATTTTCTTTTTTTATTATCCTTTAATTAGACGAAAACTTGTTCTTTTTTTTTTTGCAAAAGAAGACTGTAACTTACTTACATTATGATTAAATGAGAAAATCTAGCTTACATTGTATCTTTTTATGGAGAAAATAATATGGAATTTCTTGAATAATTATTATTTATATATATATATATTAGTCCAATATGATTTGTACAATTATTTTTGTTTGGAACATGATTGTTTTAGGGAATATTGAGAGCTAAGCTAATTATTTTTTATTTTGTAATTAAATATACTAACTTTGATTTTATTAGTTTTTTAATAATTGAGTTGCTGTATATTCATTATAGCTGAGTAAAATATTTAATTATTTGAAGTATAAATAAAATTACTTTTCGTCTCCAAATTAGATTAGTATTTCACTATTACCACGCATTTTTGGGGAGAAAATCAGTTCTTATCACAACCTACCAGTTTCTACGAGAGATTTGTATAAAGTTTGAATACAATATATTTTTTGGTACATCTACAATAAGCATTTTCGTTTCCTGCTTGTTCCCTTAGTTCGAAGCCTTCCGCTTCGTAAATAAATATCAGGTTTAAAAAAATAATTTAATAAGTTTTATATATGTACGCTTCTGAGATGTAACAATTGTTAACGATATCAAGAACGAAATTAGAGACAAAATTACAAATCTAGTTTTTAAATTTTAATGATCGCTTTATGACTCCAGCAGTACTTGACAACATCGGGACATTTTGTATGTGACACGAGTATTTTTGACGAAAAGTAAACAAAGCGATCTTTTTAAATAAATACCGACGAAGTTCAAAAAGTAAAAGAATAAGTGAGATTAAAATCAAAAAATTTTCTAAATTCATGCATATCTTAATGCGTGCATTAGAAAATTTTGTAGGTTAGAAAAAATTGTTTCTTAATTCTATTTAATTTAATGAATGTAATTTAATTTTGCAGTCAAAATATTAACGTAAATTTTCAAAAATAAATTCGCAAATAAATATTAACGAAAATATAAGAATCAAAAGTAAAATAGATTTTTTATCATTGAATAATGTCTAATGTGTTGTTGTGTTTAAGCTTTTTTCTATGGTATTTTGTCGAATGGAAATAAAAAAATTTTTTTCAAAAATAAATCAATAATTTTCACAAATGTGATTAAGATTATATTTATTGCATAAATTAACATGGAATTAATAGAAACTTTTCTTTATGCAAGAAACATGAAAGTAAATATTGGTTGAATGTACTTTCATCTTTAAGTAAGAGACCACTATACTACTAGCTCCTCGAGACAGCAGCAAATAGGTGTTATTTTCTCATTATTTTTTTCCGCTACTGACGTAACTGTCTTATGGTTTACTGATTCAAGATCAATGTTAAAATCTTCATTCATAAAATAATCTTCGGTGCAAATACGAATAGATTGATTTAATTTCAATACGTTTATGTAAATACAATATTTTTTTTATTGTGATAAAAATCATTCATCTAAAATATTTTTTACGGATTTTTTTTATCTTAATTGATATAATAAAAAATTTTATCAGGCATTTTTTAATATATTTTAATTTATATATATATAATAAATCTTAATATCACAGGGACCGTTACAGAAACAAAATAAAATTAAAAAATTCTTTTATCTATGACATAGTTAATTTGTAAATTGCTAGGTGCTAAAAAAATTATGCTTAGCGCTTTTCACGTTCTGTCAGACCGCTATTCCTTTTTCATGTTTTTCTAATAATTTGAAACTATGTAATGACGTATATATATTTTTTTTACATTAAAAAGTCTATTTCATTATTTTATTTATAAATAATTGAAGTATTTATATGGTGTTTACTTAATCACGAAAACGTGAAAATAATAATTAGAGGTTATGTTGACTGACAAAACTACACGGAGAAAAATATGGGATTGTTGTGCAAACAATTTTTGGATTGTTGTCAGTAGATTTGTTGATATTACAATTCGAAATGTTAATATATTACAATTCGGATTGTTGTCAATACAAATATATGTTGTTTTAACGGAGGTGTCGAACCCTAACGGGAAAATTTGATACCTCCGAAATTTCGTCTGCTAAAAGTAACAGGAGCGATATAAACATGGAGAATCTCCATGAATATAAACATGATATAATTATTAATGTTGTGTAAAAATACAGTATCCAGGTAAAATTAGTAACTGCAAGTAAATATAAATTATTAAACTGTTTAAATTTTATTTTAATTATGGTTGTGATAAAAATATACTTAATATAAGATTTATATTTAAAATGAAACTTATCATTATTATTTGGATTTCATTGAAAATAGTTTTGTAAATAGATTTATATTTTGTATTGTCTTTAACACAATTTGTTTTGCAATACCTTTAATAGAACAACTAATCATATTTCCTTATTTTTCTTTAAATTATTTACAAAAACCAGAAGAAAACAAAGCGATATAAAAACAATCATTTTATGCAGGTTATGTCACTGTAGCCATCTATTTGTTAGTCAGTGTGGGTAACTAGTTCCCAAATTTTCCGATAGGTTCGACACCTCCGTTAATTGTAAGAGAAACGGGGAAATCAGCTTCAACTTTTCGTGGGCTTAATATATAGCAGTGGGGCCTCTTTATACTACTTCGTGTCGGTTACTACTAAACATAACCTCACCTTAAAAAACACAAAATATACATTAAATATTATTTAACAACAAATTTCAACTGAAAATAATTTTTTGGTTTTAGGTCAAAGAATTTGATTCAGAAGCTATATGTTCCACAGATTTTAATGCAAATGAAACTGATGATATGACCTACGGAAATCTGCTATCGATTATTTTAGAAGGCGAAGAAACTGAACAAATTGTATTAGACGGATCAAAGCTTTGTTAATACAACAAATTGTATTGCCGATTTAACAATTTAGTTTTGTTATTTCAACTGTTCCATAACAATTTTCTTTGTTCATCAAACAATGCTGTTTGTTCACCGAACAATCCGAATAGTTTTAATAACAATCCCATATCAACAATTTTTTTTGTCCCAAAAACAAATAGAAAATTTTAATTTACTTACATTTAAAATTATTATTATTATTATTATTATTATTTTTATTATTATTATTATTATTTCAATTTAAATTATTATAAAATGTATCGTTGTTTCGGAACATAAATATAAGATCAAAAAATCACGTAGTAAAAAAATTATAAAAGAAAATAAAAATGCAAATCTATAAATAAAGTCTCAAAATATAATACATTCTACAAATGGCCCCAAAGTTTACTGTACTTTATAATATTAGTCAGAGATCTAAATTCATCTCACGTCCGTTACCTAGGAAGCTTTAATCGAATCACAATAATATAAGACCTAGAAAAAGTATCAGAGGTCTTTTTTTCAGTAATATATATATATATAGGTTAATGAAAATTTTTAACATTAAACATTAATTCTAAATTTAAATATAAGACTGAAAATTTAAAAAAAAAAAAAAAAAAAAAAAAAAAAACTAAACATAACCTAAAAATTTTGTTTTTATTAAGTCCCCCTTTTTCGTGCAGAAAAATTTATCTCGCACAATAGAAAATAAAAATTAAACCCGTATAATTTACTTAACATTATATATAAATATTGAAGTAATCTTGATTCTAAAAAATATTTTTTCTTATCAATTTTGAAAATACAAACTATATTTTATTTCTTGAGATATAAAAAAAAAATTGATTGAATGAACAAAAGTTGTTATAACCGTTATGCGAATTTGTATATAGTGACCTATTCAAATACATTAAACCGCATGTGACATGAAAACACAATTTAAATATACGATACCCACGTATATATTATTCGATAGCAATACCAAATAAAATTTCACTCAAGAATCTTCACCTACTTTACATACTTTTACGTGACTGCATTCCATTATTATTAAAAAAAAAAAAAAATTTGGTTACTTTCCAAATTTTATATGGTTCCACTCAAAGAAATACACATATACACAGGAATTGATTAATTTCAGAAAATGATTTATTTATCGAGATATTATAAGCACGAACAGAAATTCATTATGTTGTGAAATTTTATAGCTAAAGACATTATTTATAAAATTATTTTTGAAAAAATATATATTTACTACCATAACACTTTATGAAACGGTAGTTGATTATTTAAATAAACAAATAATAATTTATTTTCAATATATATATATATAATTTTTATTTATCGATAAAATTATAATTATTGAGAAAATTAATTATTTTTTATAGAAACAATGTATTTGTTTACAATGTTATTTATAATTATGTAATTTAAATAATAATATAATTTATCAAGAAATAAAAATTTGCTGTCATATAATTATATTGTAAATAAAGATTAAATTAATTTCTTTTTAATTTATATGATAATGATAAAATCGTAAAATTAATAAACATGATAAAATTTTATTTACAGGTATAATATATGAATATAACATTTATTTCAGTGGCAAATATTTTAATTTGAAAAAAAAAAGTTTATCAAGTCTATAATTATAACGCTGAAGTTTAAAATAATTTATGGCAAATATTCTAATTTGAAAAAAAGGTTTTTCAAGCCTATAATTAACGTTGAAGTCTAATAGTTCGTAGTTTTTTTTAAATTCAGAAATATAGTTTTATAATAATTATTACAGAAAAATTTTTTGAATCATTAAATTAAAAATTAAAATTAATTAAAAACTTAACTTTTTTGTCTTGTGTCAAAAAAAGTTTATTGGTCCTGTAAAAAATTGGAACTCAATATTTCGTTAGTTTTTAAATTTTCTTCTTTAAAATCCTGAAAGAAAATTTAAATTCTGACAAATGAAAAAAAATTATATTCATTTTAACAAAAAAAAAAAAAAAATTTGCTAGAAATGAAAAAAAAAGTGCACCATATAGCAACCAGCATTTTGTATTTTTAAAAAACTGACCTCAGATTCGTAATCATCGTTCCCAAAAACCCCCGAGTAGAAAGTTTCAAGCGATTTTAGTGAATTTAAAAAAATTCGGTTGTCATATTGGATCCGCCATATTGGATTTTTAAAAACTGACCTTGGATTCGTAATTAGCGACCCCAAAAACCCCCAAGTATCAAGTTTCAAGCGATTTTAGTGAATTTTAAATAATTCGGTTGCCATATTGGATCTGCCATTTTGAATTTTTTAAAACTGACCTCAAATTCGTAATCAGTAACCTCAAAAAACCCCTGAGTAACGAGTTTCAAGTGAATCCGATAAATTTTTTGAAAATTTGTCCGTCATTTTGAATTTTTGTAAACTAACCTCAAATTCGATATCAGAGGCCCTAAAAACCCCTGAATAGCAAGTTTCAAGCGATTTTGGTAAATTATAAAAAATTCGGTGGCCATATTGGATCTGCCATTTTGAATTTTTTAAAACTGACCTCAAATTCGTAATCAGTAACTTCAAAAAACCCCTGAGTAACGAGTTTTAAGTGAATCCGATAAATTTTTTGAAAATTTCTCCCTAAAAACCCCTGAATAGCAAGTTTCAAGTGATTTTGGTAAATTATAAAAAATTCGGTGGCCATATTGGATCCACCATTTTGGATTTTTAAAAACCGACCTCGGATTCGTAATCAGTGACCCCAAAAAACCTCCGAGTAGCGAATTTTGAGAGATTTGAGACATTTTTAAAAAATTTAGTGGCCTTATTGCATCCGCCATTTTGAATTTTTAAAAACTGACTTCAGATTCGTAACTTAAAAACACGAGAAATTTTTTTAATAAAAAGACCAATATATAACACAGACTTAAAAAAAAAAAAAAAAATATTAAAAATAAATTAGGAAAAATTTTTTTTTTTTGAATTCAATAAATTTTTTTTTGTTCTTATATCAATATAGAAATTTATTTTATGATTAAAAAAAATTGACATTAATTTAGAGAAATTTTTTTTTCTAACAATAAGTGAAAGTATAAAAAAAAGGTTTCAAATTAAATTCACAACTAAATTAGAAATAAATTTATAAAAAGAAAAAATTTTTTTTAACACTTCACATTGAATCGAATGAAATTTAATGCAATGGCTATTGGTGTTGTCTTATAATTGGACGCATACCATGCAGTAGGGCCAATTTTATTTGTTCAGCGGCCCAGTTAATTGATCGACTAACGGCATTGAAAAGAAAGTTTTTTCAGCTTCATTTTTATCCAACTTTTAAGTTTACTAAAAATCGTCTTTTAAAATTATATATATCTATATATTCCTCTTTATCAGAATGTGAAAAATTATTTATTTATTTCCCATAGTTGATTTTTTTTTTATTTGAAAATGTTTGTGTATTAAATAGTGATGTTTATCATTATTTATTAATAATTAATTAATAAAAATTCAATGATAATAAATTAATGAATAACAATTTAATACAAATAATTAATTAATAACAGTTTAATAACAATTTGTTAAAATAAATATTTAATAATAATTAATTAATAACAATTTAATAATAAAAATTAATTAATCATTCTTTCAATAACAAGTTGTTGATTAAAAATTAATTACAATAAATAATTTAATAATAATTTGAAATTAATTAATTAATTACAATTTGATAATAACAAATTGATAACAATAAATAATTTAATATTTATTTTAAAGTCATTAATTAATATCAATTTAATAATAATAATTATACGTTCAGTAACAATTTGTTGGTTAAAAATTAATTACAATAAATAATTTAATCATAAAATTTGAAATTTAATTGATTAATAACAATTTAATAAAAATAATAATAAATTAATAGGCAATTCAATAATTACATTAATTCAATAATAAAATTCAATAATAAATAATTAATTTTATTAATCATTTAGTAATACAAAATTAATTAGTTATACTTTATTAATAATAAATTGTAAGGGATATAATATATATATTTTCTTTATCGTTTAGGGAAATATTAATTAATGTTAATGGTAATTAATTAATATGGATATTAATTAATATCTTTCATAAAATTTAATAAATTAATTAAATTTATTAACGTACCAATTCCTCGACTTTCAGTTTCATCATTTTGCTCATTCTCAGAATTAGTATTATCAGTTCCAAATAAATTATTAAGTGTTTCGGCGACAAAATTTCCCGTCTCCTCAAGTACAACACTCATTGGTACATCACTTTTTTTTCCAGAAATATCAAATTCAATTTGATCAATTTCCTTTGCTATTTTTTTTCTTGCACATGCTGCGCTATTTGCCTTTAAAATACACTCCAAAATTCCCGTTTCCTCATCAGCCAAATTCGCCACAACAGAATTAAATAAAAAACAAATTCCCAATAATGCACACAATCTTAACTTCATGATGTAAAAATTTAAAAATTTAATTTAAAAAAATTATTTTTTTATTTTGAACAAAATTTTTCGTATAATTTTTTTTATAATTTAATTTAATTACTAATTTTGGATAATAAAAAATTAAATAATTAAAAAATGACTTTTTATTCAACTCTCTTTGCAGGCCAGAACAACTTATTTCCCTTTCAGAATCACAGCGCGAGACCGCACGTTTTTTTTTTCTTTTTTCAATTTCACCTGGCTCTTATTTCGATTTGTTCTTCCGGCCTGAGGAAAGAGTTGAAGATAGTAAACTTGATGCGCTCGCGTCAGGCAGATATATGCGTATGGGCCCCATGAAGTTCATGGCCAATCAGAATGTACGATGAATCTTCCCCCAATCTTTCTTTCTCTTTCTTGGATACCGCAGTGTCGACAGTCCCTGATCCATTGGTGTATTTCAGGCCCACTTTTCTTTTCTCTCTCCGTCTCTATATATACTTTTTCTTATTGCAAAGTCAAAGATTTTGGGCCTTTCAACGCACACACTTGGAGCCTTATTCTCACTGGTTGATGGTCAAATTATGCTTTATCGGCCTTGATTTCTTATTCAATGAAAGAAATAAGGAAGTGCATTGTTTCGTAGGGAAAAAAAATATTCTTCTTTTTTTTTCATCATCGTCTCTCCTCGACAAAGATGGGAATTTAAGATTCTCAATTTCATAATGATCAGTTTAATAATAATTGCCTATTAATCTCGTTTTGTGTTTTAATTCATTAATGCTAGAAATCTAAATATTTTTTTTTCTTGTTCACTTTCAAAGCTATGTTCTTATACAAAAAAATGTATACGATTTTTTTTATCGGAAGTACTTTGTTAATATATTTTTTTTGCGCCGCTGCACAGTGGGAAAAAAATGACCCTCTGTGGACAAAAATCTACCGACAACACAAATCTTAACCGATTTTAATATTTATTTTTTCTAAATACTCGGAGACGTTTTTCCTGTAACGCACAACTGCGATAAATTTGATTTATTTCAAACTAACCTTAAAAATGATACCTATATATGAAATTACGTTATTAGGATGGTTTAAAAAATGGAAAAATGATTAATTTTGATACAGCAGAGAGTATTGTGAACCCTTTTTGATCACTGAATGCGAATTTGACATTAAAAATGCAAAATTTTAAAATTCAAAATGGCGGATGCAATATGGCAGGCAATGTTTTATAAAAGTCACCAAATTCACTCGAAAGTTGTTACACAGGGGTTTTTAAGGTCGCTGGTTACGAATCTGAAGTCAAATTTCAAAAATTCAAAATGGCGGATCCAATATGGCGGATAAGAAAATCAAAAACTAATTGGATTTGCTTGAAAGTTGTTACACGGGGGTTTTTTGGGTCGCTGATTACGAATCCGATGTCACATTTCCAAAATTCAAAATGGTGGATCCAATATGGCGACCAAAAAAAATTTGAAATTCACTAGATTTGCTTAAAACTTGTTACTCGAGGGTTTTCGGGGTCGCTGATGACGAATCTGATGTTAAATTGTCAAAATTCAAAATAGCGGATATAAAATAAAAAATTAATAACTTTTTAAAAATTTGATCGCCATATTGGATCCGCCATTTTGAATTTTTGAAATTTGACTTCAGATTCGTAATCAACGACCCTAAAAACCTCCAAGTAACAACTTTCATGCAAATTCAATGAGTTTTTAATTTTTTAATCCGCCATATTGGATCCGCAATTTTGAATTTTTGAAATCAGACTTCAGATTCGTAACCAGCGACCTTAAAAACCCCTGAATAACAACTTTCGAGTGAATTTGGTGACTTTTATAAAACATTGCCTGCCATATTGCACCCGCCATTTTGAATTTTAAAATTTTGCAATTTTAATGTCAAATTCGCATTCAGTGATCAAAAAGGGTTCACAATACTCTCTGCTATATCAAAATTAATCATTTTTTTATTTTTTAAACCATCCTAATAACGTAATTTTATATATAGGTATCATTTTTAAGGTTAGTTTGAAATAAATCAAATTTATCGCAGTTGTGCGTTACAGGAAAAACCTCTCCGAGTATTTTAAAAAAAAAATATTAAAATCGGTTAAGATTTGTGTTGTTGGTAGATTTTTGTCCACAGAGGGTCATTTTTTTCCCACTGTGCGCTGGTATTGAATAATACATTGATCAATGACCCATGCAGAAATCGTGATGAGGTTCTTACTAGTTCTCCCGATCTCTAATAAGGGCCTTGTCAGGAAAACTGATCAAAGCCTCACAAGATTGTAATGATTTTTCTCACCAATGCCCTAGGTAAAGAAAACTAGTCAGGGCCTTACCAGTTTTCCATACGCATACCCTATTTTTTTATATTATATAAACTCAAAAAAAATTCATGGTAAATTTGACTACATTTAATTGATGCATTTAATTGTCATTGACTACATTTCTCCTAGTTCCAGGGGGCGCCTATAACAAACAAAAGTTGAAACAACTATGTAAAAATTGTAAGATTAACTGTAAAATTTAATAAAAAAAACTATTCAAAGTAGTAAATTTATTATTATAAGTATTAGTACACAGAAAAAAAGGTGGGTAAAAAGTTGTAAAGATAGAGGATAAAATTCGTTAGGATACAGGGTAAAGGATAAATTTGTGATGGATAAAAATGTTACTAAAATATTACTAGAAAAATGGATGTCATATTTGAGTAAACTGTCTAATTTTAATAAAAATATTAGTAATTTTACACTTATTAAATCCACAAATTTTATATAAATAAGTAATTGCATGTAGAAATATTTTGCCTATAATTATTGTCCATTAATAAAAATATCTTTGACTAATACAACTGACAGCTGACGACAGTGCATAAATAATCAGAACTGGGAAATTACAACTCAACGTCTGTATTGTTGCACGAAAGCAGAGTTGGGTAGTAACTGAATTTTTTGTGCATATTAGGCTGTGTCAGTTCATCGAGATATATTTCGAGTTCAAGATATGACGTCAGAGGCCTGGAGGGACAACAAACAGACGACACAATGTTATTCTTACAAGGAAGAAAATTTGTTTCCACTTTCATCAATTTTATTCATACTTTAAACACGGAAAACGCTTGTTGACATATAATAAAATTAAAATGTGTGTTGATAATTAATTTTGTTATATATTTGATTCATTTGCATTGATAGATTCTCTGAATTCGTGATAAAATATAAATATTGAGGTTAGAAAAGTTTGTTTACTAATCACATTTTACATTTTAACATTATTAAACAATATCCAGTATGCATGTTATTAAAAAAGATATAAAATATATATTTTAAGTGGGAATTACCGCAGCAGTAAAAGATTTCAAGTTAGTATAAACAAACACCCCTAACCTCAAAATTTATATTTTATCACGAATTCAGAGAATCTATAAATGCAATTGAATCAAATATATCGTCGGTTGGATGCAGAAACGTGCCACTTCAGAGCAGTCTTGAAAAACGAGTCATTTTATAAAACATTTGAGAAACCTGCCATTCCAGCTGAGATTTGGAAAACATGCCAATTCAGAATTGATGTTCGTTTTTTTTTCTTTAGGTTGACACTACTGAAAGGTTATAAACTTGTATGTACGAAAATGACTTTTCATGTTGTATTTTACATGTTTGTTATTATTGTTTGAAAAAAGAGTATTTTAATAAATTTATTAAATAAATTTGTTAATTATTCATTATTTGATTAACAATTTCTAAAATCACAAAAATATACAAAGAAATTTATCTCAAGAATAATTTTATAGTTACTCGTAAAGCAAATTGAATGAAATGAATTGTAAGTATTACGTAAATTTTAATTATGTAATAACTAATAAAATTAATAAAGAATAATTATAATAGAAAAAAGTTAATTAATTATAATACAATTAAAATAAATAAAATAATTATTAAAAATAGTAATGAAAAAATCTTTTGTAAAAATTTATAACCATTCAATACTGCCAACCTAAAGAAAAAAAAACGAACGTCAATTCTGAATTGGCATGTTTTCCAAATCTCAGCTGCAATGGCAGGTTTCTCAAATGTTTTTTGAAATGACTCGTTTTTCAAGACTACTCTGAAGTGGCACGTTTCTGCATCTAACCGACGATATAACAAAATTAATTATCAACACACATTTTAATTTTATTATAAGTCAACAAGCGTTTTCCGTGTTTAAAGTATGAATAAAATTTATGAAAGTGGAAACAAATTTTCTTCCCCGTAAGATTAACATTGTGTCGTCTGTTTGTTGTCCCACCAGGCCTCTGACGTCATATCTTGAACTCGAAATATCTCGATGAACTGACACAGCCTAATATGCACAAAAAATTCAGTTACTACCCAACTCTGCCTTCGTGCAACAATACAGACGTTGAGTTGTAATTTCCCAGTTCTGATTATTTACGCACTGTCGTCAGCTGTCAGTTGTATTAGTCAAAGATATTTTTATTAATAGACAATAATTATAGGCAAAATATTTCCACATGCAATTACTTATTTATAAAAAATTTGTGGATTTAATAAGTGTAAAATTACTAATATTTTTATTAAAATTAGACAGTTTACTCAAATATGACATCCATTTTTCTAGTAATATTTTAGTAACATTTTTATCCATCACAAATTTATCCTTTACCCTGTATCCTAACGACTTTTATCCTCTATCTTTACAACTTTTTACCCACCTTTTTTTTCTATGTATTGAGATCCATTTTTTCATCCTCTCCCCTACTAGTTTCGTTTGTACATGCCTAAAATATTTAAATTTATAAACACCTAACAGAGAAAAATCCCGAAACGCTGGGGATTGAACGCACGACCCTATTAAGATTCGCAACCCGACAACTTAACCAACTAACCACGCACGCACGCTAGGATGGCTTGCATGATATTTGAGAACATTCTTGTCACTATTCAGTTAATTTTACTGTCCAATGTAAAGTAAAAAAATTATAAATTATTATTTTATCCAATGTAATTTGCTACTTTTAATAGTTATTATCTTCTTTTAATTAATACTTCTGAAACTTTACATAAAAATTTTTTTTTGCGCCATCGTTCTGAAAAATGTGTCAATACCGTGGTAACTATGGAGAGTTCCATAATTAGGAAATTTAACAGGAACCCATAAGAAAATTTAGTAATATGAAATAAATTATTATTTAAAATCGAAATCATTTAACTAATTTACAATAACATTTTTGCGAAATGTTAACTTTAAATACTTAATTAGTTTGAATTTTTTTTAAACCAGGAAAACTAAAAAGGCCCTTGACAGGGCCATATATGGAATACCCTAGTTGGGATTTTGATCGGGAATTCTGGTCAAAACACTAAAATAAAAAAATATCTAAAATTATTGTAAAACGATTTTATTTTATTGTTAATAACACTTTATGAAGGAGAAACTTTCAAAATTTAATTTGTTCACATTTTATTCAAACAGGGAAAACTGATAAGGCCCTTACCAATGCCTTACTTTAAATAGGGCAAAGTCAGGCAATTTCTGCATGGGAAACTGATTGGTTTATTGATTTGTAGATTGATTGGTACATTATTTTATGGATTGGTTAGTGAATTAATTGATGATTGATTTGTAGATTGATTCGATTAATGAAGTGATTGATTTATTGATTGATAGATTGATTGGTGCATTGTTTTATTGATTGGTTGGTGATTTGATTGATTGATTCATTGATTTGTAGATTGACGGACTGATTCATACAGTAATTGATATATTGATTTACTGATTAATAATTCTGTTTTACATTAGCGGATTGATTAGATTGATTGATTGATGCTTTGATTAAAAGATAGATGGATTGATTTATGCATTGATTTATATAATAAATTGATGCATTAATTAATGATATATGATTGGTTTATTGATATAGATTGATTGGTTCATTGTTTTACGGATTAGTTGGTGATTTAATTAAAGGATTGACTGACGGATTGATTAGTACACTAATCAATATATTGATCAATAATTATTTTTTATATTAGCTGATTGCTTGGTGGATTTATTAACAGATTAAGTGATTGATAAATTTATTGATAAACTGATTGGTATTGATTGATAGTTCGATCGATTGATTGATGTATTAATTTATATAATGATTGGTGCATTGATTGACAGATTGATTGATGGATTGATTAGTTCATTGTGTTATGGATTGGTTGGTGATTTGATTTATAGACTGACTGATGGAGTGATTAGTATACTATTCTATATATTGATTTATAATTAATTTTTTTTACATTAGCGGATTGATTGTCTGATTGACTGATTGGTGGATTCATTGATTGGTGATTTAATTAACGGATTGATTCCTGAATTTATTAGTACACGATATATTGATTTTTTGATTAATAATTGTTTTTTACATTAACGAATTGTTTGGCTGATTGCTTGTCTGATTGATTGATTGATTGGTGGATTGATTGATGGATTCAGGGATTAATTAGTAAACTAATCGATATATTGATTTATTGATTAATTATTGATTTTTAACATTAGCGGATTGATTGGCTAATTGCTTTGTCTGACTGGTTGATTGATTAATTGATTGATTCATGGATTGATTTGTAAACTAATCAATATGTTGATTTATTAATTAATAATTATTTTTATCGGATAGATTATCGGATAGATTTAGTGATTGTTTTGTCTGATTGATTGGTGATTTGATTGATGGATTGGTTGGTGGATTGATTCATGGATTAAGTAGTACATTCAATGAGATAACTTACAAATGTAAATACCTAAAAAAAATATAGGTTCTGAAATAATAAATCATCTGAATTTACTAAAATAAAAATTACATTTTTTTTTCTAATAAAATCTAATGTAAAAGTAAAATTAAAATCAAAATTTAAATAATTCATTATTAAGAACACATCCGCGACGAAAGTGAATATAATTTTATCAATTTCTGAAATTTCTCTTTTTCTCATCATTCACATTCTTAACGATTCCCCTTCAGCTTAGTGACGGACTGCATTACAAAAATGAAAAAAAATACAAATTTCACTAAAATTGATTGTATATTTAGTATTTTATTATACATATAATTATAGTAAATTAATTGAACTCTTAATTTATATGGAAATTTTAAACGTTTTTGTATAATTTTAATCTTGTCAGGGATTATAATTTTTCCGTATTATGTAATCTAACTTCAAACTTGATGTCAAATTAAAAAAAGTTATAATTTGTAAATTTAAAAAATAAAAATTAACAGATTTTTTTTGTGTATTTTATGTTTAAAAATTTTTCTAAATAGCTAGCAAATATTTATAAAATTTTCAAAAGTCCTAGTGAAAATATTCTGTCGGTGATATTTTATACGGGCACTTTTTGAAAAAGTAAAAAAAAAAAATGAATAATTTTCGAAATAATTAATTTTTATGGTTTAAATTAATGTTTAATTTTTTCCACTTCAGTTTTTTTTTTAGATCTTTACGATTTTTTGAACAAAAATTATAATTTTTAAACCATTGGCCAAATTAAAAGCAATTCCATTCCTTATAATTTATTTTTAGAAACGATTACATATTCAAATGATTTTATTCGATACCCCAAATAGGTATCAATGACCTAAAAACACAATTTTTTTTTTTTTTTTTTTTTGAAAATATTTGAAACATTCTTCGCAAAAATAATTGAGTTCTGATAAATGCCAATTTTGCCAATTAAATTATAAAATAAAAATTAATTTTTATATCAAACAAAAATGATGAAATTAAGAGAATGAAGAAGAATTAAAAAATAGTGCAATGAAATTCTATCAATTGTAAAAAAAAATAAACTATCACTAAAATACATAAATTTTTCTAGAAATTGTTGGAGTTTTTTTTTTTACAACTATTATATTTCCTTGTATGAAATGTATGACAATTAAATGCATGTCAGTCTGACCATTTTTGGGGATAAATAGGTGATAAAAATTTATGTCTCTCTCTCTCTCTTTCTCTCCTGAATTTGTGACCCACTTGAGATCAAAGTTTTGGATTCAACTCGGTTTCATATATACGTACACCTGCAGCCTCACGATGAAGAAGGCGCGACTAGAACTAGGTTGCAATTTGCATTTTTATACTATGCCGACATTAAAGGATCACAAACTATTTTTATATCGATGAACAAGGAAATAATTTTAAAATTTCGTTAAATTTAGGTACAAGTTGTAAAAATAGTATTTTGCGAATTTTATTTTAAAAGATTTGATAAAATATGATGATTCGAATTGAAATTTATTAGTTATGAACAAATTTTAATTTTTACAATAAAGTTAATAAAAATTTACAAGGAAATCTCGAAAATATAATGATGATAAATACTTTTTATACTCAGTCCGGATAGGTAGGCAAAAATAATTTTCAAACTGGAAATAAATAATTTATATATTTTTGAATATCATTGTAATTAAATATATAAATAAATTATGAAACTTGATGACTATTGAAAAATAATAGCATAATTAACATTATTAATAATTTTTAATATTTAATAATTATTTTAGATTTAGAATAATAGATGGAAAAAAAATTACTGAAAAGGGAAATTTATTATCTATCTTAATTTAATATTTCATTATCTATTTTTATTAAAAATTCTAAATAAAAATTATTTATTTATAATATAAATGTCATTATATTACTTTCAATAATAGCTGTAAATAAGCTTTGAATTAAATTTCCATTTGCCAAAATACCACAGAAAAAAGAGCTAAAACACATTATTCAATGATAAAAAATCTATTTTACTTTTAATTCTTATATTTTCCTTAATATTTATTTGCGAATTTATTTTTGAAATTTATTTACGCAATATTTTGACAGCAAAATTAAATTACATTCATTAAATTAAAAAAAAATAAAAAAAATATTTTCTAACCTACAAAAATTTTTTAATGCATGCCTTAAAATATGCATGAATTTATAAAAATTTTCGAATTACAAAATTGCTACTTATCGACGATTATTGTCAATTTTGTCATTTTTTGATTTTAATCTCACTTATACCTTTACTTTTTGAACTTCGTCGGTATTTATTTAAAAAGATCGCTTTGTTTACTTTTCGTCAAAAATACTCGTGTCACATACAAAATGTCCCGATGTTGTCAAGTACTGCTGGAGTCATAAAGTTACCATTAAAATTTAAAAAATAGTTGCTTCACAACTCCATTTTTATTAATTATATATTGTAATATTTTTATGAAAAATAATAAATTTTTAATTAATATAACAACAATAAAAATTTATTTATATATTATAAAATATGAAGTATTTTTTATGAATGTTCAATGGTAAAAAATTTTTAAACAATTTTTATTGAGCACCAGAGACAATGCAACCATAACTACACGAATATAATTCGAAATGATAATAAACAGGAGATGAAATTAAACTTTTTTTTAATTAAGGGACCATCTTTTATTCAAATTTCCAATAACTTTCTTTCCTAAATATAAGTAATTTTCTTTAAATTGTGTCATTGAAATCTATTAAAAGTTCTCAATGAAAAGGAACTGATATTAGAAATGTAATGTCTTTTTTTTTTTAAGTAGAAGGATTTAAATATTATTTTCCTACTTACCATATGTCATATAAAGAAATCGTGCTGATTTTCATTTTCTCTCTTCAAATCATTTTAAAAGTTAAAAGAATAAAAAATTTGTTATATGATAATAAAGTTTCAACAGTAAATTGAAATAGAAATTTATTTTTTTGTCATTGATTAAAATAAAATGTGAAAAATTATTTTAGAAAGAAAAATAGACAACAGTTTATTAATAATTTTTTTAATTTTATACATCAATTTTTTTCTACTTTAATACAATAACACGTATTTATAGTAATTTATCAAAAATTTAAATGATCAAAAAAATTTTTTTTACTTTAAATTTTTGTCGAGTTCAATTGAAAAATTAATTTAATTTTTCTTCTTTTTATGCAGTTTCAGTTTCAGCAGTTTCAGCTTTTTCATCTGTTTCTGCCTTTTTCCTGGTGCTGCAGCTAAAAAAATAACATAAATAATGTTTCTTTTAATTGAAAATTATTTAAAAAATTTATTTCTAATACCCACGCGCGGCTCCATCTTTCGCTGCTCCATCTTTCACTGCTCCATCTTTCGCTGCTCCATCTTTCACTGCTCCATCTTTCGCTGCTCCATCTTTCACTTCTCCATCATTCGCTGCTCCATCATTCGCTGCTGCATCATCAGCTAATACATACGTAGTATAACAAAAGACTAAAATTATTACTACAAGAAAAATTGTAATTGCTCTCATTATTAACTTTTAAATTAAAACTGTTACGAAATTTGCAAAATATTGTGTAAAAAAATTTTACTTTACTTTTTTATACTAGTGAATTAATTGCTTATAATTATACAATACCTTATTTTTAATCAAAATTTTAAACATTTATCATTCAAATTAGACATAAAAATTATTTAAACATATATGCAAGACTTCAAAATTATAATCTATTTTTTAATTTACAGTTATCTTTTTTGTGATAAAAAATAACTAGTCACTAATTAACTGTTTTTTTAAATTTTATAATTGAAAAGAAATATTTGGTTGAAATTTTTTTTTTTTTTTTTTTGTAAAAAATATTATATTTATTGAAATAATTTCTAAATAAAATTGTAAATAATTTTATTTAATTTTAAATATAAAATCATAAATATAAAAAATTACACTTCAATAACGTGAAAAATAATATTTAGTTTCATTACAATGACGAATAATTGTAATTTCCTTTTTTTTCAAATCGATTTTACACACATTCGACTGAAAATGTCTCTTGTAATTATTTACGGTTTAGAAGAAGCTATATATATAAAAGCAAAAATATTCAATATGCCAATCGCGTGAATACTTCAAAGCGCTTCAATTTCATCTGACATGCAGAACGAAAGTGTATCCTCACTTGTCATGACAAATCAGCTTTAGAAAAAGAAACTTCATCGCATAATTGGCGTAAATAATTCAACAAGGAACTTCAAACTTTGTCAATCGTGTGAATACTTGCTTTAAAAAAATAGCTCATGAATTAATTTAAGCTTATGACAAATTTTTGAATAGTGAATAACATAAATTTTGTTTATTATTCTTAATTTATACATATTATACTATTATTTAAAATTATTTAACATTTTTCGAATTATAAATTAGTAGAATTTTTATTTTTTTTCAATATTTTAATAATCAACTTACAAACGCTAAACTAGGCCAAATTTTTTTGCGAATGCGTTTAATAACTTTCTAGTAATTTTCTAAAAATTTCGATTATAACTAGAAAGTTACTAAACATTCACTAGATTTCGTTGAAGTGTGATTTTTTTTTAATCTAAAAAGCTAAAATTTTTAATAAAATATAATAAATGTTGAAAATTTTAAAGCAATAAAGAGGCATGTGTAAAAAATTGAATCCTTGTAAAAGTATCAGTTTGTCGAACAGTAATAAAAAATTATCATTTAACAACTCTGAATAGAAAAAATTAATAAAATTTAGTTTGATAAACGGGAGGCATAAAAAAGTTCTAAAACAAATTTTTTAGAATTACGATTTGATGAAATCTTATTTTGTAAAATATTACACTTGCAGAATTTTAAGTTGTTTAAATATTAATTTGCAAAATCTTCATTAGATTATTGTTAAAGACGGAAGTTAATTAACAAAAGAAAATAAAATAGATAATTTGACGAGAAAATAATAAAGTTAGAAATAATACTAATTTTTATTATTAACAATTCCGCTTATTTGGAAAGCGTAAATTGCTCCTCGCTAACAAAGTTAGATTAAGGTAGTGGATTGTCACTTAGAATATTATTTATTCAATAAACAATAATAAATATTATTTTAATTTTTTAATTTAAAATTGGGTTCTGAGTGGAAAATAACATGTTATTGAGAGTGGGATTTAAATGGCATATCCCAAATCCCAACTTTAGGTAGCATATAGTTGGGACCTGATTTGGGATTGGAAAAATTTAGAAAAATTCCCAAACGTGACATTGAAATGTGCATATATACACTGAGAAAAATAATATCGTAATAATAAGAAAATAATTTAGTTAAGCATTTTTAGTTGGCCTTACTAAAGTATGGTTGGCACAACAGAAAAGAAAGTGGCAATCAATCGAAAAATTTAGTTTGCTCTACCAAAAAATATTTTTGAAGGTTTCATGTCTACGAACTAAACAGTTTGGTTCTCCGTACTAAATCGCTGGCACGCAGAATTGCGCACGCGCTGTTCTCGAAAATGTGGCGTCGGTCGTAGGGCCTAGTCAGTCGTGGACCTCTTCCGCGTTATGCTTATCCGATCATTTATGTCAAGTGTTTTTATTGTTCGGCTGGTCTATTATCGTAGCAGTGTCATTAAAGTTTTATAAATATTTATTTTTTAAAAGTGTACTGAAAGTGTTTCTTTTATTTCGAAAGAATGGCTGACGAAGTGACAAAACGTTTGCTAAGAGAATGGGGGTTAGAATGCCTCGTGGCATTCTGTATCAACTTTTGAAAACTTGCTCCTCAATTTTTTGCGATATCATTTTGAGATATTTCATGAAACGCGCGTAGTGTGTACTTACGGGAAGATAAATTATTTTTGTAATGTCTAAGCATAATGAATTTAATAAAGTTATATTATTAATCTCATCTCTCTTGAATTAAAATACCTCATTTTTTATACAAAATCGTAAAAATGACCAAATAAACTATTTTATATAAAATAAATTATTTAGTTATTTCTACAAAATTTTTTTTTTTAATCAACGAAAACAGTAAGTTGAAATAACTAAATTTTATTTACGTCAACAGAACATTTTTTTTCATTCTAATAAATGTATTTATTACGTAGACTAAATTATTTGGTTACACCTACTAAATAATTCAATTGAGCGAAATTTAACGGTTGGACAAAAAAATTTAGTACTCCCAACCAAACGGGTTAGTTGCACATATATCAAATAAAAAATTTGGTAGGGACAACCAAACTTTGATACATGATACCAAACAGTTTTCTCAGTGTATTTTTGCCTACAGTTATAGAAGGTAATATAATTTATCATTCAAAGATTATTGATACACGTTTTACATTTAACTTTTTTACAGCTATATATTAAAAAAAAAAATTAAAAGTGTTGGTATATAAAGCAAGAGTTTTAAAAATTTTCCAATATTTGAAAAGTTCAATTTCAATTTGAAATTAAAAATGGAAAAATATTTTAAAAGTTTATTCCTTATTATTAGCTGCTCATCTGCAATGATAAGGTAAATAATCCAATTATTGAGCGTGTACCAACATGTGAACATTTGCGTAAATAAATGCAAATTAAAACAGTAATCAGTAAAAAATAATGTTGCGAACATTTATTTTTTATTTTATAATATTGATTTGTAATATAATAAATAGAATTTTATTAATGTAATTAAAAAAAAAATACTTTTATAATGTTGACATTATTTTCTGCGCGATCAGCGCAAATATGGCGTCATTTTTTATGACAAACCAAAAATTTAGAGTTCACAAATAGGTACAATAACCCAATTTCATAAATATATAATAATTTTTTATATTTTGTTGATAAAACTTTATTCAAAGTCACTTTTGCTTTAAAAAATGATGATTCTTTTTCTTATAAAAAGTTTTATTAAAGAAAAGAATTTAAGTTATGGATTTTTTTTACTATTAAGTATTTTCAAATTTTTAGCAGTTCATCAATTGGGACTCTCCCACATTCTGAACAAGAACGTAAAGATATAATGGTAATTATACAATTTACTATTATTCTAATCGTAAAAGTTTTAATAAAATAAAAATCAAGCGATTATATTTTTAACTAAATAAAACTATAAATTTGTATAACAATTTTTATTCTTGTCGAAAAAGTAGTTTTAAAACTTATTAAAAAAAATCGGAGAAATATTATTTTGACTGTATTTTAATTTTTGCAAAAAGAAAAGTTTTAAACTCGTTAAATGATAAAAAAAATCATTCTGCCTTTATTTGAAAGATTATTAATGATATTCTTATCATTGGATTATTATTTTTCTGTAATAAAAATATATGGACGTTGAAAGATTAGAAATAACTATATTCGCGGTCAAATTTTTTATTTATTTTTAAATATTATTTTCCACAACATTTTTTTCAATATTTACATGCTTGTAATAGAATTTAAATACATGTTCGATCATCCCAACAAAAACATCTTAGTTGCAAAAACTTCCACCAAGTAAAAATTACCCCTAAAGAAAACTGTTCAAAAAATATCAAATTTCAACTCCTCGCACGTCAGCCGTACCGACAATTTCCGACGGTAGTGTATATGTGTAATTCACAAAACAAGAAATGTAAAAAAGTATACAGTAAAATAAGGTATACCAAAAGTATGGAAACTTGCAAATATCTCAAAAAGAAAACCACTTTTTGCATTGTAGGGCCCAACATTGGGCCCTATGCTCAATTTTTCGGTTTCAAAGATATAGATCTTTTTGTTTGGAGCAAATTTTGTATTGAAAATTTTTTACAAAAATTCGTACTTTTCGAGATATTTTCAAGTTTCCATACTTTTGGAACACCCTGTATATCTGTCTAATCCAGGGAAATAACTGTTAAGACTAAAGGAAAACATTTTTATCCATGTTTCATTATTGTTTTGTAAATTCCAGTTTGTCTTCACTATAAATGAATACACCCTTTTGTTGAAAATCTTCTATTATATTAAAATCATAATTCCGAAATTTTGTCGGAATTTTCGAATTTTTATTTTTTTCTCTCTATTTTTTAACCGTTTCTTTTTATATCGCTATGTCTCATAGATTTCATGGAAATCTATCAGAAAAATTGTCATAATACTGGTTTTTTATCCTAATACGTTTTTTATTCGAATGTCACGGTTTTCGTGGACAATTTGGAAATACAAAACAAACCTTTTAATATAATAGAAGATATTTGAAAAATTTTGAAATAACGATAACTTTTAAAAAAGTTGTAAATTTAGATGTTGATTACATGAACATTTTGCTTCCTCTTTACGCTCAGCAAAAAAATTTGCTTCCTCGTGGAGAATGCATTAACATTCAAATAGACATACATAAATAATATAATAATATAAACATTTGAGTACCTATACATTTGAGTTAAATTAAAAGAATTAATGGAAGTTAAAAAACCAAAAATTCACATTTTAGCTGATATTTCAAAAATTAATGAAAAATAATATATAATTTATAATTATTTACAATTATATCGATTTGTTGCAATGCAAGGAACACTATTATTTTATATTTAAACTTGAATTTAAATAAATACAAAAATTTTCAGCTAAAATGTGAATTTTTTATTTTTTAACTTTAATTAATTTATTAAATTTACCTCAAATGTAAACTTTATATATACTAATCGATTCGTTTTCATGCAAGGAATACAATTAATTATTTTCAATACCAAAATTCAGAAGGCAGCGCTACAAATAATCAGCAGCGCCTTTCAAGTAACATATTATTTGAAAAAAGTAATTAATATCACAAATCATATTTTTATTTAATGTAAATATTTCTAATAAACAAACAAAGGCAGACAAAAAATTATAACAGCATATTTATAATATAATATAATAATAAAATATCTATTATTATTTTATTATTATATAAAAACAAACATCGGTTGTAAATATTTTTTACATTTTTATACTTATTTCTTAACCGCTACATTAAATGTAAAAACGTAACGAAATTTTATAAATTCAGTACGTATCATATGGTTAAACTTCACCCGAGCGAGCGAGGAATACGCCGCTAGTAAAAATTAACTTTATAAAAAAAATAAAAATCTGTTTTTTTATTTCAGACAATCTGCAATGAATCCCAAACTAAAGAGTTTATTTCAATTATGAATACAGCAAATATAACAATGAATGATATTCTTCGGGATGAAAATATTGTAGTTTTAACTACATCGCTAACAGATATATATCCGCAATTCAAAGAAAAATTAATAGAAGAAGAAGCAACGTTCATACCGATTTATGGAACAATGGATAACGACATGCCAGCAATATTTAGCATAGCAGTCATTTTACGTACAACAAAAGAAAAAGTTGAGTTTATTATTCATGCCAATAGTTCTGAAAATGCTGCAAAAATTTTTCAGAATCTGACAAGTTTTATCGATATTTCTGATTTAAAAGGTAATGTTTTTGTGGCATTAACGATTCCTGGAGGTGAAGGGATCATGACATTCTCTGATTATTTGAATCGAGTAGGATACCAACGTTCTGTTTTTTTGAGTCTTATATCTCCAAATGATTGGATTAACCAACGATTTACTGCATTTATGAAAAATTCTACAATTGAAGTAAATATTCGTAATTATTTTGAACCGCTCGTGTATGAAGGGAATAAAATTACTAAATTCACTTTTAGTCAACAGATTCAACAACTTTGCAATTGTGCTATGCAATGTGTGAACCATAAAGTTGCCTTAGATATGGAAAAGGTGTTAAAAGAATTAGAAGAGAAAAGTCATCAACCAGACGAACAAGAAACAATGACCACAATGTATAACTGTCTGTGGTCTTTCGCAAGATCGAATCATAATAATGTCAATAATTATATTCTAAATTTTCGTAAATGTTTCAATGGTATTCAATTCCCAAAAACACATGCTTTGGTACAAAATGAATATTTAATAAAATTGATATTATTTACTGAATGTTTTCAATTTCAAGAAGCTAGTGTCGCCTGGTCTGAGCCATTAAGAAATTTTCAGTTACAACGTTTGGGAAACTTAAATGATTGGTACCCGAAAACTAATAATGGTTTGCTAATTCGAAGAAAAGTAAATCAGAGTTGTAATGCTATGAGAAAAGACTTCAAATTGAATGCGAGGGGAAATTTTGTTAAACTAAGCGATCTCGATTTCAAGCAATGTGATAAAGAACCTAAAGTAATTGAAATATTTGGATTGAAAAAAGTTATAATTGATAAGGATATGGATTTTACTGGGAAGGATGTTCAAATGATAATCATAGCACCCATATGGGAAGTAATTTCGTCTTCGAATAATGGAACAATTGAGCGTAGATTAATTAATTTAAATGGTAGAAATGGAACGAATTTTAATAAAGAAAGAGCTGATAATGGCACTCGAGATGGAAATAAAAATGGTGCTAATGGTTTAGCTGGGAAGCCAGGAGGACCTGCTGGAAGCTTTTACGGAATCACAAACAAAATTATAAATGCAGAACAATTAAGTATTTTGGCAAATGGAGGAAGAGGAGGAAATGGACAAAGTGGTGGACACGGGGCTGTCGGTGCCGATGGATTATCTTATAACGGAGCACCTGCAATAGTTTGTGGAGAAAAACTTGCAGGATGGCATACTAGCAGAGGAATGTACGGAATGACAAGAAGTGGTGCAAAAGTAACTTATCATTTTGATGCCATATATGGTAAGTCTGGATCTATTGGCGGAAGCGGAGGTAATGGAGGTATTGGCGGAATTGGCGGGAAAAAAGGCAGTGTTTATATTTTCCAATTAAAAAATAATACAGATAGTTACGAATCATTTACAGTAGATGGTGAAGCAGGATCATTAGGTAAAGGTGGAAAGGCTGCTTTGGGTGGTAAAGAAGGTAATATGGTCATTGCATGTGAATGCTGTAGTTGGTGGTGTAGTGGCTGTGAAAAATACACAGTGATAGGACCTTTCAATAAAGTAGCTAAAATGGGTTCTGAAGGGAAGTCAGGCATCAGTCTGAAGAGGAAAATAGATGCAGAGAATTCACATACTGAAAATAGTCTTCCAAATTCATTGAATAGATATAAAATGTTCATTAGAACCTATCTAACAAAATTTCCTTTCAGACAAATACTATGGTCCTTTTATAATGATATAAATACATATATGTTTAGGTATGATACATTGAGTTTAGTTGAAGATTATATAGGATTAGAGAAACAATTTTTTTCTTTAAATCACTTTAACTTTACATCTTCATATCAACAATTTAAGAATCGAATTGACATGTATGTCCTAAATCCTAAAGAACAAGAAAAAACTGCAGAATACAAAAAAATTATCGAAGAATTAAAAAATGATGCCGAAAGTAAGTTGTATTTTTTAAAATGTTTTTTGTTACATAAAAAATAGTTTTTAATTAAATTTATTTTCAGAACGTCTTAAATCTGTCTTATCACATCGTTTCTATTATGATGTCACTCTAGACCCAATTGAAGAAGCAAAGAATTCTTTCAAGCCACTGATAATTCAATTAGAAAATTTTAGAAGTACTAACATTATTTTACATCTTCTCAAACAACATATTTTTTCACTGGAAGATACGATGGCAGAAGGTCAAAGATTAATTGAAACATTGGCAAAAGATGCTATCTGGGATACAGAAGACATGTTAGATCAAGAATTGGATTCTGTACTTACAGAAATTTTAGAGATGAAGCAGCATGAACTTTACAATCAAGATAAACTGAAAGAAAGTCGTGAGAAATTAGGAGAAATTATAAGCCTTAGAAGAATGTTTGGAATTTTGAAAGTTGGTTGTGCAGCATTAGGAATTATAAATCCTTTTTTAGGAACAGCGGCTATAGCTGCTATTGGAGTTGTCGACGCATTTACAACTGATGGAGACGAAGCACAAGTAACCGCCATACCAAAATATTTCGAGGTTCTGGTTAGAGAGTCCGATAATTACTATAAAAACATGAAGACTGAAGAAAATAATGTCATTGAAGAACAGGAAAAATTTGTGAAGGCAAAAATTAAGGAAACTACAACACTCGCTGGTGCTGCTGCGATCTCTAATGTTTGGCAATCATCAAGCAAATATAGAAATACAGGATATGGAACACAGCAAAGTGAGAAATTAAAAAATTCCCGACACGCTATGCAGGAAGTCTACGCTCGTAAAGAAACTGAATTAACAATAGAATTAGAAAATTTAAAAAAACCAAATCAAAAACAGGATATAAATGATATAAAAGCTCTTGAAACTGGATTAGATGTAACTAAATATTTAAAAGTAACATCTATGATTGCCACAGGTATATCGGAAAGCGTTGTTAGTATTATGAGAAATGATAAAAAAGTTAATGAAATTGATGCAGCACTAACCAAAAGTTATGATACTTGGAAAGAACTTAATTCATTAGAGAACAATATTTATAACAAAATTAATCCACTGTTTACTAACATGAAGACAAATTTAGATAGTATGCAGAGTGATCTGGAAAATATGAATGAATTTCAACAAGAAATTGCAAAATGGAATGTTACCGGCACAATTAAGGGCATACAGCATATTTTAAATAGTGTGACTAAAAACTTTAAAGTAAATGAGAACATGAATTTTGTGTTCAATAAACTCATTGGAGATTTTGACACACTTTTTAATTTACACACATTATTGTTGGATGGCAAGAAGGAAAAATTAGATAAAATCTATCTTACTAATATTCTTATTGCTCATTCTAATCATGGTAATAATTTGTTAATTAGTGATTCTGAATTGCGAAATGCGATATCAGAATTACAGGTTATTAGCACAACGAATCAATTAGCTGAAAATTATCATAAATGGCTTTTTACGTTTAAACAGTATGCGTTCCCTTATACTGGAGAAAAATTGGATTTGTTACCCGATTTCAGTAAATTTAGAAACAAAAGTATCACTAATTTTGCAAATTTCATAATTAAAAATAAAGATTTTATAATAGCAAATTCTGCATCTGCTACAACTACAAATAATAAAATGACAGCAGTTTTCAAAGGCTCTAACTTTCCATATGACATATCAAGATTTTCTTTCTACATTTGGAAAAATGATGAGAATAAACAAGAGTTAAAAGATATTTTAAATGGTGTGAAAACAACTTTGGTTGCAGATATCAATAACTGTAATTTGCCTTACGATAGCGTAAAGTTTAATCGTATTAAAATATTGTTTACTGTTAATAGGGCAAATATCCAAGAGGAATTAAATGAAGAGCTAAAAAATTTCGATGTAAAGCTGACACATCATGGAGATTCAAAGTATAGATATGGTAGTTCCATTTATGATATTAGAAATAATCCAACAAATTTTCGGTTTGCTTATGCGGCAAACAATAATGAACGGGAATCACAACTTGTTTCGAGGTTCGCCAATGCTCCCTACATGTTAAGTCCATATGCAACATGGTCGATTCAACTTTTGCCAATACATTCATCTCGTAACTTTACATTTTTACAGAAATTCGCTGACATTGTTAGTCTAGAACTTATAGGAAATGCTGAATATTTGGAAAATTATGAATGTGACTCAACATGTGAAGTAAAAATGAAAAAATTTTATACACTTGCAACTGATTTAGCAAAAAATGAATAATTTACATTTGTGAAGTTTTATTGTAATTTAAAAAAAAATTATTTACCCTATAAAAAACTTTAACAAGAAAAAATACAAAAATGTAGTTTATTGTTAGATATATGTAACAACAACTAAATTGTTGTTTTAAATTTATATCATAATCTTTGAAAACCTAATTTTAATATAGGGATTTTCGAAATTTTTAACTCAAAATGCAATTCTAATAATGTCAATTATAACAATATTTACATATATAATTTTTAATAGTCGCTAAATAATTTTTTGTAATATTTATACATTCTGTCTATTTAAATAATTAACATTTTCTAAAATAATTAAAATTTATTCATTCATACTTTATTATATATACTTATTGTATATACTTTATTTAGAAAATTTGTGCTTTTACACATTTACAGTACACAAAAATCAATATAAAATTCTTGTTTAATAATTATTATAAATTTCTCTTTGCAAATTTATTCTCATTTTTTCCGATTAAAATGACTATTGTGAGATGTATACTCTTGTCAAGTAGTTTAAATATTTGTGGAATTGTAAACATTCCTATTTAAAGTCATTGTTGGGGAATATAATTGTAAGCCATTTTGGGGGTTTATTGAATAAACATAACATTTTAAACTGTACTCTTTTTATTTAATTCACCTTTTAATGACTTTATCTCATATTTCTTTTTGTCATTTTTTCTAAAAATATCGTCTATCCGGGTTTACTGAATTAATAGTGTACTGACAATGAGAGGTAGTCCACTACCTTTTACTAAACTTTTGTTTAGCAAAGAGCAATTTATGCTTACCTATGAGCGTAATTGTTGATAGCAAATTTTAAACATACTTTTTAAATATTTCTACCACCTTCAAAAAACCCTACCAATTGAACCAAAATTGCAAGAGAATAAGAACAATCAATTTTATTCCATTTTTTTAAATAGAATGTTTTCCTGGAAAATGAAAAAATCCCTTACAAAGTCAAATTAAATTAAACAGCATGTCTCCATTATTTTTTTTCCATCTTTAACACTTATGAATTGCTAATCGAATGGAGGATTTTGATTGTTTATTATAATATTGTGTATAAATTCTCAGTCAAATATTTCAAACATATTTAATTTGTATTTTTAACTTTATTCTTTAACAATAATTTTTGTTCATAAATAAACATAAATATTCGTTTTCATTTTGGAATTTTCTCATCTCATCCTGCAGTGGCAGTAGAACATCCCACGAATACCATTTCGTTCGTTACAAATGATTCTAATGCATTTCTTGTTCTTTCTTTGCATTCCTTCATTGCAGCTTTACATTGAAGGAGTTTCTGAAGCTCTCTGCAAAAAAAAAATTGACGTAAATATATGTATTTTTATTATTTATATTATAATTAAATAAAATTTTAAATTGTAAATTTTCTTCTTTGAAAAAGTTTGGTAAATACTTCCACTTACCCACAAAGTTGTGGTGTGTATTTAACAGGAACGGGAATTAGAATATTTTGAATGTTAGCCAACATTTCAAGACACATTGGTGGCTCCTTCATGCAATTTTCCTCCGAGCGAAAAATTATAGCTGAAGAATTAAATTTAATTACCAATATGTTAGTAGAAAAAAAACCAACTGCTATTATAAAGCCTTCTTTTACGAAGTATTTTAATGCATAGATTAAAATGTAGCATATAATTTTAAATGATGCAAATCAATTTTTTATAATTTTTAAAATAGATTACTGACCTTCTTTCATAGTACTACATTTGATGTCTAAAACATCTTTAATAAGTTCATCCTTCATGTTTTTCTCAAGACGATCCGTATCTGCTAAACAAAGCTCTAAAGTATCGGTGACATTTAAAATCTGCTTTTTTAATTCAGGATGTGCCACACAATTATTCTCGATGATAAGATCAACGCTTGCTTTTGGATCAGCTTTAATTTTTTTCATAATCTCTTCTTGTAATTCCTTGTAGAGTTTAAAATATGGTGCAAAAATTCTCGTGTCACGAATACTTTTTTGCCTTGCATCACATTCCTTTTTCAAATCATCGACATTCATTTCGAGTATTACTAATGGTTTTAATCCAGTGTTTGATTTCCATACCTTTGCCGAAATACTCACAGCAAAACCTAATAGATATATTATTACTTATAAAGCATTTTGATAACTATTTTTTATTTTCAAAATTATTACAGCAATAACAATATTATAAGAATTTAAAATTTATGAGAACCACTTCTAATTATTTTAATTTAAAAATGAAATAAATATAATTTGATTTGTCAAAAACAGTTTTTGAATTGTAATTAATATTTTAAACAAAAAATGATGTAATTTAACTTACAGCAAACTATTAACATTACGAAAGAATTCTTCATTGTGAAGTTTTTTTTTGGATGATTTTCAGAATAGAAATTAACTTGGTGGCTGACTTCAAACTGGGATCAGGATTCTAGGTGCCTCCATTAAATATATAATGCAGACAAACACGCCTTGAGTGGTTAATGATTGACAAATGTCGGTCAGCGAATTCAAATCTAACAAATCATAGTAAGATCCGGATCTACAAATTGAATATGCAACCAGCTGACTTCTCTATTCTCTTATTATTTACTACTATTATTCAATTGTTATAATTTTTTTACCTCACTATTTATTATTCAGGTTATATTTAATTTTTTAAAGGTGCATTCTTTAAGTGTCTTTTTAGTTTTTAAAATTTTTGCTAATGCTTTCCAAATATGCCTCGATCATAATTGAATTTAAAAAATGATTCATTCTACAAAAAAACGATAAAGAAATAATGGAAACGTGATTGGAATTTGTTGGGACAATGATAATTGTATACATTTTACAAATATGAATAATTGTGCTATCAACCCTAAGTTTATGGAAAACTCAAGTCAAAGGCCACAATTATTAAAATCCGCATAACATTGTCATTATCATTCAGACTGTTCCGTTCAGACATACATATTATGAATTAATTCCATTCTGATAAAATTTATCTTCATGGCGAAACCCTACAAAAATTTTACATACTTTGTTTACGCAGCAATATTTCAAATGTATTTATAACGTACCTTTAATTTCTTTTTTTTTTTTTTTTATTAAATATAGAATTATTTTTATTTTATTGTTTATTAATAGTTTGGGATATACAGATATTAAATAATAAATACAAAACAATATCTGCGAAATATTATCCAGACATTTAGTTCTGTCGAGGAAATATTAATTTACAATTGGAAAAACTTTGTTAAACCAATAAAATGAATCGAAATTTATAAATATATACCTTAATCTATGTTTGAAATATGTTAAATATGAAGAAAAAAATTAACGATATGGATGAGTTTAAAAATAACGAATAATTTCTTCTTTTGTAAAATGTTATTCTCTTGTGAAAATTGAAATTAAAAATTTCAAATACTCTTGTTTCTATTTGAATGAAAATCAAATAAATTATAATATTGCAATTTATTGTCCCTCAGTAATTATTGCTGATTGTGTGAGATGTGAAAATCCATCACATCTTATGTATTCCCTCATTCCATTAACTGTTGTATGCATTGCTGTTCTCGTTGATTCTTTGCAATTTTTAACTAAATTTATGTAACACTCTTGCGTTTTAAATATGTTACTGTAAAATTAATTTGAAATTAATTAAAAAATAAATTTTAATGAAAATTTAATAACATTGTTTTGTTTTTTTCCTACATGCACTCCTCGTGACTGTAAATAAGCGGAAGTGGAATAAAAGTCGAGCCCTTGGGGTCAGAGGTTGTTGTGCAGAGTCTAAATGCTGTCCATCCTGCATCATCGAAACAATCACCATCTGACATGGCAATTGTTACTAATAAAAATTTATATTTATTTAACACATCACTGATAATTGCAATATTTAAAATTTGTATTTTCTTTTATGAAAATTTATTTGAAATTTTATATATAATACTTTAAATGTACCATACTTTCCAGCAACGCTAACTTTTTCCAAAGCAGTATTTATCATTATCTGTTTACTTTCTTCAGCAATATCTTCTTCATCTAAACATAATAAAACTACGTCGGTCAATTTTTTCATAACTTGTCTTAAATTTGGATCCATATAGTAAAAATCATGAAATGCATTATCATAATCTTTTGTTCGATTTCCTTTTTTCATTTTGCCAGGAATTTCATTGTGAATATCAGTTGTTCGTGAAAGATATGAATTCATAAATTTTTCAAAATTTTCATTAACTTCACCTCCCTTTAATTTGCACTTTTGTCTAAGTGCAATTGCAGAAACATTTAATAGAATAACTCCAGGTTCGTGATTAATTGCATAGATACTTTTCGAAACACTAAACTTCAACAAACCTGAAAAATATTCTTCCATTAACCCCTTTAAGGACCAAATGTACAAAAATTTTGCCTAAAGTTTGGCAATTTTTTAAACGATTTTTTTTTAAAACGATTTTCAAAAATTCAAAATGGCGGATCCAATATGGCGGACGAAAAAATTTAAAATTCATCGGATTCACTCAAAAATCGTTACTCGGGGGTTTTCGGGGTCGCTGATTACGAATCTGAAGTCGATTTTCAAAAATTCAAAATGGCGGATCCAATATGCCGGACGAAAAATTAAAAATTCATCGGATTCACTCGAAAATCGTTACTCAGGGGTTTTCGGGGTCGCTGATTAAGAATCCGTGGTCAAATTTTAAAAAATTTTATTATTTAAAATGTCACATCCAGTATGGCGGACGAAAATTTAAAAATTCATCGGATTCACTCGAAAAGAGAATCCCTGAGTAACGATTTTCGATTGAATCTGATGAATTTTTCATTTTAACGTCCGCCATATTGGATCCGACATTTTGAATTTTTGAAAATCGACTTCAGATTCGTAATCAGCGACCCCGAAAACCCCCAAGTAACGATTTTCGAGTGGATCCGATGAATTTTTAATTTTTCGTCCGCCATATTGGATCTGCCATTTTGAATAATAAATTTTTTAAAATTTGACCTCGGATTCTTAATCAACGACCCCGAAAACCCCTGAGTAACGATTTTCGAGTGAATCCGATGAATTTTTAATTTTTCGTCCGCCATATTGGATCTGTCATTTTGAATTTTTGAAAATCGACTTCAGATTCGTAATCAGCGATCCCGAAAACCTTCGAGTAACGATTTTCGAGTGAATCCGATGAATTTTTAATTTTTCGTCCGCCATATTGGATCCGCCATTTTGAATTTTTGAAAATCGACTTCAGATTCGTAATCAGCGACCACGAAAACCACCGAGTAACGATTTTCGAGTGGATCCGATGAGTTTTAAAATTATTTGACAATAGTTGCGTATTTGTTATTAAAATCTCAACTTTAATTAAAATATTATTTAGACATTTAGTTTTTTTTAAATCTATGCCACCATGTCAAAGGTTAAACATTTTTGACGCGATATTTGTACCTCGGGAAGCTATTTTAAAATTGTACATTGTCCAAAAAAATTCTTAAGTAAAAAGAAAACGTTGAAAATTCATGTTTTTTTATAAATAATTATCTGTAATTTGTTTAATTTTAAATTTACGGTTTTTTTTAGATGCACCACTTGAAAGAGCGGTTCCTGCACCATAAGAAACGTATATTGCGAATTTTTTCTTAATGCTTATAGTTGGTTTAAAAAATTGCCAAACTTTAGGCAAAATTTTTGTACATTTGGTCCTTAAAGGGTTAACAGAAAATTATAAAAAAAAAACATTTTTTTATTATGCAAAATTCTAAAATTACGGAATGATTTAAATACGAATGAAAAATATTACTTTTTCTCATTTATATTAATTAATGATCTGTAATCCACTTGATTTAAATGAAAATACTTACAGGCACTAAAAGCAAAAATAAATATGCTAATAAAAATTTTCATTTTGATTGAATTTTCTTTTATCAAAACAACTTTGAAATTCCCACTTAATATTGGAAATGCACAAAATTCACTACTGTAAAGAACGACATTCAAACTATCATCTGCAGTTGAAGAAATTAAATACCCATCATAATTATAGTATCTCTCTTGTTATGATTGGCTCTCATAGTAGGGAACATTTGGATTATAATTAAAGCGATGTTTGTATGTCATCAACACTGTAATCGGTTCAAATGTCTTGGCCCCTGACTCGGTTAATAACCGCTGAATATAATAGAATGTCACTGAACAAAATGATAACATTTTTTTTTGTTAATCTCGAAATAGTTGATATTTGGAAATATTTGAAGGTCACTTGGATTTTTTTTACTAATAATGACGTCTCCGGATATTTAGAGAATCTCGAGTATTAGTAATCAATATGGAGGATAATTATTTTCAATGCTTTAGTCAAATCTGCGAAAGAAAACTTAATACCAAAAACGTCAAAACTAAAATAAACTTAGTACAATAAATTTCTAACCTGGAGGTCAATTACGTAACATTTTCCGGATCCTACTTTTCACATTCCTATTCCGGATTCCACTTTCAAAATTCCGTATTTCGGATCCTATATTCCACATTCAGAATGTGGGATGTAATTGCACTTTCCATATTCCCGATAACTCTCTTCACATTCCCTTTTCCGGATTCCACATCGCACATTCTGAAAGTGGAATCCGGAATTTAAAAAGTGCAACCCGGAATATGGTATCCAAAATGTAGAATCCGGAATGTGGGATCTGGAATACGGAATTTTGAAAGTGGATTCCGAAATATGAAATACGGAATTTCGAAAGTGGGATCCGGGAAAATTTATGTAATTAACCCCCTGGACGCAAGAAAAAAAATTAAATCCATGTCTCAAGAAACGTTTATGGATTATTTTAAAGAAATTTCAAAAAGTAAAGCACCTTCAACTCTGTGTGGAAGATTTGTTCCATTTAAAAAAAAACTGCTCGGCAATATAAAAATATCGACATATCTGCTTACAAAGATTTAACGAATCTGTTGAAAAATTGTGCCCAAAGGGTACAAGTGCAAAATACTAAAGTTTTTTTTAATCATCAACAGAAATTGATATATTTTTGAAAGAAGCTCCCGATGATCAATACTTAGCAACTAATTTTCTAAATTTTAATGGTCGCTTTATGACTCCAGCAGTACTTGACAACATCGGGACATTTCGTATGTGACACGAGTATTTTTGACGAAAAGTAAACAAAGCGATCTTTTTAAATGAATACCGATGAAATTCAAAAAGTGACGGTATAAGTGAGATTAAAATCAAAAAGTGCCAAAATTGATAATAATCGTCGATAAGTAGCAATTTTAAAATTCGAAAATTTTTCTAAATTCATGTATCTTAATGCATGCATTAAAAAATTTTGTAGGTTAGAAAAAATTTTTTCTTTTCTTTCTTTTTAATTTAATAAATGTAATTTAATTTTGCTGTGAAAATATTAATGTAAATAAATTTCAAAAATATATTAGCAAAATAAATATTAAGAAAAATATAAAAATCAAAGTAAAATAGATTTATTTTCATTAAATAATGTCTTGATGCTTCTCGCATCAATTAATTTAACATCGGATAGTGCAGGGATCTGCGTTACAGATGACTGCGTATTCATTATCGGTCGTGGGTATTATATTATTGAATATTAATTGATCTCAATGAGATCTCATCCTGGTGTTCATAGAGTGCAAGTAGTTCTCTTTTTGTTTTGTAACATAATTAAAATGTAATAAAAATATATTTTTGAGGGAAGAGTCGTCGTCGTCAAATAAGCCGTAAATCCCCAGTGTTAATTAATGAGCCTTTTTCCTTCTGAATCGATCTCATTGTTTAAAAATAAATAAATTTGAATCTTGGCCTTAGGCCTTCTGCCATTTTCGCAATTTCTTTAAAAATTAAAAATCCCCACATGGGAAACCGTATGAGAAACCATATCGGAATCCACGCGGGAAATGGAACACGATTTCATGTGCATTCTTACACATGATAAAACAAATAGATTTAAGCATAGAAAATCATATAAGATTTCATATAGATTCTGAAATTTCAACCTAAGATTTCACATGGATTTACATATAGGAAACAATATAGAATTTCATTCGGGAATTTTCAGTTGACTGCTTTATGCAGGCGGCAGTTTACAAAAAATATTAATGATTTGATTAAATATCAAATAATATTACTGCAACTTATCTGAAAATAAAAAAAAGTTTACTTTACTTCTGAGTTAGACTCTCATCTTTTATAATATTCCAGACTGATCTCAACTGTGAGAGAAAATATTTTCACCATCTGGTGGCGTCACTGTGGAACTATAATGATAATCAACATCTATATTGAAATTTCCTATGTCAATCCCCATGTGAAATCCTTTATAATTTTTTTCAAAAAATTTCCCATGTGAAATTCTTTATCATTTTTTTGAAAAATTTTCCCATGTGTCACGTCACCGTAACATTTTTTTATAATATTTATGTAAAATTAATTTTTTTTAAAAATACATTTGTAAATAAATAATTGTTTTTAAATAAAAAAATATTTGTAAACAAATATTTGTAAATAAACAATTATTTATAAATGAACAATTATTTTTAAAAAAACAATTATTTATAAATAAAACGAATATTTGAGAGTAAATCAATTGTTTATAAATATTAAATGTATAATAGAATAATAATGTTAATAATCATAATTAATGTTAAAATATATTAAAAATGATCAATATATAAAAATTATAATATTTCTTTAACATGTAGTGTTCTTGACATTTTGTGTTATTATAATAAGGAAATCAACATACGGAGTCACCAACACATAGAAGAAAAGCAATAAACATTTTTCACGTCTGTGAGGTACCGATTTTGAATCTAACCCAAAGAGGCGAGCTGGTACCGCCGCGAAGAATACATTGGAAAATATACCTATATAAAGGGAGACCTTTCACTTCAAAGGCAGTCCCAAAATTTATACGTACGGCATTCATCGTTGCGAGTATCTAATACCGTTTTAAAGTGTCGTCATAGTACATCAGTTAAAAGTTTCCAGTGTCAATACAGTAATAAAAATTTTACAACTTAGAAGATATAATCTTAGGAGACCCGGTGTTCGAAAAAGGGAAAAACTAATAGAAGAATCTTCACAGATTATTTAAAGGTAACCATAACAAATATTAAAACAAGGATTTATTTGATTGTATAAATTGTTAAGAACATTTAAAATTTTTTTTTAAATAAATAATTTTTATATTATATTTCTATTCATTCATTTAATAAACCTCTTCCCAACTTAGTTAATTTAACTAATTTAAATAGAGGAAATTAGAATAGGGAACAATTATAAGTTCAGATTAGTTAAAATTAATATTTATTTAAAATATGACATAACACATGTTAATTCCCATGTCACATGGGGAATGACATGGGAATTGACTTGGTAAAATTTTTGAAAAAAATGATAAAGGATTAAAAACTTCATTTAGTATTTAACATGGTCTTTGACATGGGAAATGAGGGACCTCGTTTTAATATTTTCCTATGTCAATTCCTGTCTCAATTTTCCATGGGGATTTATATGGGAAACCATATGGTTTCCTATATAGGAGTGGGGTTTTACATAGTTTTTGACATAGGATCCCATGTGGTTTCCCATGAGGTGATTTTCAATAGAGATCCTTATTCCCTCCTCTACGCGATCTATAACAATGGAATTCCTGAGCTGATTTTAATTTTTCCTAAGTAGAATTATAAAATTTACTTGTCGGGTTATTTAACTAATTTTCTTGGTTTAGTTATTTGCCATAAAATAACTTGGCGTCTTGGCAAATTAATAATTAAAATGTGTAGATAACGTGGATGGAATTAAAAATATAATAATAAATAATTTAAATTTAAAATAAAATCAATAATAAATTAAAATCTACCTTATGGTATATATACATATATATTATTATAAAACGAATCTGATAATGAATGCCCTAACTGATTTATGCATGCAAGTAGTAATGGTAGTCGCTCTTCGGGCGCGCGTCTTTTGTATTAATCTATTTTAAAAATAATAATCTCAAATCCAAAACGCATGTGATTGTAAGATAGTTTTTTTTAAAATAAATTCAATGATTACAGGGAAATAGATTTTATTTAGAATGAAATTTTGTCAAGTTTTAAAAATATTTATTTAGAAAATAATTACTTTACCCTGAATTAGATGTCTTGGTGGGTATCGGCAATACTAAAAATACATTAACCAAAACAATCGTATTTTTCTATAAAAATTTAATCACACTCATCCACTGGTATTTAAATATAAATATTTTAAAATACATTAGCGTTGAAAGTTTTTTTCTTAAATTAAGAGGGAGTAATACCTTTGAAGAATAATTTTAACCGTTATTTTGTGATTTCTTTTAAAATACAGAGAATGAATTAATCGAAAAATGAAAAAATAAAACTGATTCAGATTTACTTGAAACTTGCTATTCGGGGGTTTTTTAATCGCTGATTACGAATATGAAACTTGTTTTTAAAAATTCAAAATGTCGCATCTAATATGGCGGACGACTAATTTCAAATTCATTCAATTGGACTGAATTTATGTACTCAGGGGTTTTCGGGGATGTTGATTACGAATCTGAACTTGATTATTGAAAATTCAAAATGGCGAATCCAATATGGCGGACAAAACGATAAAAATGATTCTTTGAGTCAGTTTTTCTTGGGAACCTTCGACAACCTTGAGCCATTCCCCGGCAACGTTGGTTCTTCAACAATCTCAAGTCATTCTACCGTAAATATTGGGGTTTGTCGATTTAAGCCATTTTTTCGTCAACTTGGGGTCATCGTAACCTATTGCCAGTTTCCTGCAAATTTTTATGGGGTTTCCGGGCGTTCCTCAACCGAATGATTTCAGGAGAAACAAAAATTACATTTTAAATTAAAGTAAGTCATTCCAATTTATATGTTACTCTTGAAATCTTAATTCTGAGCTCTAAGTGTTTGATTCTACTTTCAGTGGGATCAAATATTTGGACAAAAATCAATCTGACAGTTTCTACGAGAGATCCCTCACAACAAAAGGATATCCTGAGAATATCCTCAGGATATCCTAAATTGATGTAGGATATCCTGAAAACGTCCATAGGATATCCTAGGATATCCTCAGAACATTCAAACCGCTGTTACGTAGGATATTTTTGGGATATCCTGGGGATATTTTAGGGATATTTTAGGGATATCCTGAGAATATTCTAGGGATATCCCTGGGATATTCCAGGGATAAAAAAGTCTGGATATACTGAGGATATTCTAGGGATATCCCTGAGATATTCCAGGGATTAAAAAGTCAGTTTTTTAAAAATTACTCTCTTCGATTGCATTTTAACCAGTTAAAGACCTATACGTAAATTTAAGCTTATAAAATTTTCTGTAAATTAAAAAAAAATTGATTGAATTATCTTTAAAACTGTTGGAGTTATGATCTGCAGAGTGCGAAAAATTTCCAAACAAAAAATAATAATTTCAGATTTTGAGAAATAACTAGTTTCCAGTAAATCTAACAATACTTCTACTTTGAAACAATTAAAGTTGATATAATTTTGAGGAAATCAAAAAAAAATAGCCTTCCAGTTTAACTAGAACCGAAGTTATGACCGCTTGAAAATTACTCTCTCATAACTTCGGTTCTAAAGGCTATTTTTTTTTGATTTCCTCAAAATTATGTCAACTTTAATTGTTTCAAAGTAGAAGTATTGTTAGATTTACTGGAAACTAGTTATTTCACAAAATCTGAAATTATTATTTTTTGTTTGGAAATTTTTCGCACTCTGCGAAAGGTCATAACTCCAACAGTTTTAAAGATAATTCGATCAATTTTTTTTTAATTTTCAAAAAATTTTATAAGCTTTAATTTACGTATAGGTCTTTAACTGGTTAAAATGCAATGGAAAAGAGTAATTTTAAAAAAACTGACTTTTTAACACATTTTACACGGTTTTTCAGGTTTTTTTTTGTGTATTTTATTTGTTGCAAGGAATTCAGCACATAGGGACTTTTCATTTATGTTAATTGATGATGATTTAAAACTTTAATAACCTTACTATTATCCATTTTCTTAAAAAATATGTTTAGTGATATTTTCAAAATATCGAAAAAATGAGTTTTTTCAAAAAGGGTCTAAGCGATTTTTTCTTTTTTGGGCACAAAGTTATCAGGATAGATATCTTGGAAATACATTATAAATACATCCAAAAAATATGTTTTCCATTTTTATTTAATTAATTTATATGTTAGGGTCGTTTTATGGATACCTTAGGGATATTTTTAGAACGACTCAAGGATATTCTAACCCTTAAGATAATATATAGACATACTGTGGATATCCTTAGGACGTCCTAAGGACATCCCTAATTATTCCAGGGATATCCTTGGGATATCCTTGGGACGTTCTAAGGATATCCACAGGATATCCTAATAATATCCGGGGAAATGATTAGGATATCCCTGGAACGTCCTAGGGACATCCTTAGATATCCTAACCGCCGCTACTTTGGATATCCTTAAAGTATCCTTAGGACATCCCTGGGGTATCCATAGGATATCCAAGGGATGTTTTTGGAATATCCTAAGATATTTGGTGCTGTGAGGGATATTTATAAAAGTGAAAAATAAACAAACCTTTGGTTCATCTAATAAAAGCATTCTGTTTCCTACCTGTTCACTTAGTTCGAAACCTTCCGCTTCGTAAATAAAACGGGTTTAAAATAAAATATTGTATCTGCTTCTGAGACGTAACATATATGCATTATTAAAATCAGAATTGTATTACTTGTAAGTTGAATAAAACCAAATCATATAGCTCAGAATTTCGCCAAAGAATATTTTAATTACAAATAAATACCAGATTTTTCACATAAAGATTTCAAATTATTACAGACTCATGTCTGATTCAGTATTTTGATAGTATTTTATTCGTATTATTGCCTATACTGTTTGCGGATAGTTTACATAAAAATTATGAATTATTCTGAATTTATTTTTGGATTTGTTTTGTTTTTATGTAACTAAAATCAAATTGTTGTGGGCTAATTGCGGATTTATTTCCTGTCAATTTTGGACTATTGTCGACTGATTTTGGATTTATCTTTGAAACCAAACTGATTGCTATCTAATACAAATCATTTCTGGATTAATCCGAAATTTCAACCAGGAATGTGTAATATAATTTCGCTCCACTAAATGACTAACATTATTGAACAATTATTATTTGTTATTAAAGATTAAAAATGTATTAATCATATAAAAATTATATTAATTAAAAAGAATCTAACAAGGAAAATAAATGTACGAAAATATGTTATTTTTGTCAAAGATTTTTCTTGGAATTTATAATTAGGAAACATGATGAAACATTAATAGTTTATATATACCATTTCCCTGTATTGAATCTTTTTTTTTAATATAATCTAAAATAAATATATTTTTCCCGAACACATATATGTTTGGATTTCTTGTATTTTTAAGCGTTGAAGATTTATTCAAGATTAAAATATAAAGATTTAAATCTGCTGAAGGTAAATTTAAGATTGATTAATGTATTTATCTTAATTATGTATACTCCAGCAATAATGAATTAATAGCATGTATATTACAACATCAAAATATTGATATATAGCACATATATATATACTTGGTTTAAAATCAAATAGCTCGATAAAAAAGTGATTCATATTTGATTCGAAGAATCTTCCCGGCTAATAATATTTTAATGAACCTTAAGTACTAAGTTAACTTCTACAATAAAAATAAATATCTCTTTGATAACCTTTTGTTCGCTCCTATATAGAATCCGAGTGACTTAATATAAAATAGCAAACAGCTTTTAACAACGTCAGTTGGAAATCATTCGTAAGCGACAACGTTTGAGTCGATAATTTAAGTGTCATAGTGTGAAAAAAAAGAGTTTATTTAATTAATTAATTATTTAAATTTAATTTTTTTTATATACAAAATGAAGTTTTTCATTTTATCCTTTACATTTATTGGTAAGTTATTAAACAATCTTTTATATTTTTATTTACATACCATAAGTAAGTAAATAAAATAATTAATTTACCAATTATAATTAATAATAAATTAATAATAATTAATTTATTAATTTTATTCAATTTTTGTTTTTTAATTTAATTTTATTTTTATGAGCTATATTATTATTTTCTTACAATTATTTTACATATTTCCTTGTTGTTGTCATTGATAACATTTTTGATTTATCAAATAATTTTTAAACACTTTGTTATTATCATTATTTTATTTAAAAATATAAATTGTTATTTACATAAACGTAAGCATATTATCTTGTGAAAAAAAATTAATGTCAAAGTTTAAAGACAACAAAAATTTACTAGTATGATTCGGATAGGGTCAAGAATTTTCAAAGTTAAAAAACATCAATTTTTTTTTATTCCAATTTATAAGTTGTCATCCAGATATGATAATATTTAAAACAAATTTCAAGAAATTTCTAGATCAAAATTTTGATTTATTATTATGAAAAACAAATTAAATGTTTCGACACCAACGTTGGTGTCCAAAAAAAAAATTAAAAATTTAATTTTTAAATTTTTTGAGGTTATAATTTTGAAAATTTTGCTTCAACAGTTATATTTGTTTTAATCACTGAAGAGAACACCAACGTTGGTGTCGAATCGTTTGATTTGTTTTTCATAATAATAAATCAAAATTTTTATCCAGAAATTTCCTGAAATTTATTAAAATTTTTTTTTTTAATAACAATTACAAATATTTTCTTTTTGTTTATAGAATTTAATAAATGTTATAAAAAAATTTTTTTTTAATTTTTATCAATTCTCGGATTTAGAACATATCAACATTTTTTTTATTGAAACAAAAATCAAATTATTTTTTACTTTTGAGAGTTAAAAAATAATAATATTTTAGCAAATTTAAATAAAATAATATATTAAAATTGAAATTACTTTATTTCATGCTATAAATTTGAGTGTGATTTTTAGATTATATAATCTGCACATTCTTTTGTTGTGATTTTATAAAGTATTCACAAAGAGAAAATTTATGGTAGCCAAAAGGCAATGTGATAATTGAAAATAAGTGTTTTCTATTATATCGTGCGTATAAAAAGAACTTTGAGACATTTTTATTTTTTTCATTCTCTATTTTTTAATTTGTTTTTATTTCTCATTTTTTTATTCTATTTATAAATAAAAATAAATATCTGAATTATGACTCTTAAGAGCATATATGTGATTGTTGGGTCAAGTAATCGGCACATTGTTATTATTTCTCGAACAGATTTCTAGTAAAATATTAAATGTACAAAAGATTGAATTTTTTTTTTAAATTATTATATTTTATTAACCTAATTATTATAAACAATTGCAATAAAAAAGCGTTTTTCTACCTCACCAATAAAAAATTTGTTACCCCTATACTAAATTTGTTTTTTGATATAAAAATAATAAAATATTTTTTGTATATAGTAATTATAAAATATTTTATAAATAAAACATATTTCTAAAATACTAAAAATTATTAAAAAAAACAATAGTTTTAACAATGATAATAATTCATTTATTATTTAATTAAATATTTAATTTGTTCACAATTAATATAGAAATATTAATAAAAAAAGAAATTAATTACTTGAAATTCTGATGACATAGAATTATTTATAACACGAAGTGAGGTTATGTTAACTCATTGTCATTCGTGAAGGTTAGAAGCCATATTTACAATAATAGCGCATGCGCAGTAAATCATTCCATAGATGCAAATTTTAGGTTAAAATTTATTTATAACGCGCACGATTGTTTTTTTTGAAATTTTTATTTAGAAATGACTCTACCTAACAAAAAATGAAACTTATAATAGGATTGAATTTTTTTTTTATAAATAAGACATCGAGATTGAAAAAAATTTTGATAACTAAATTTAAACAAAAAAAAAAAAATTTTTTTTATATAATCCCACCGCTGCCACCAATTATGTTGTCGCCGTAAGAAACAACTAATAATATTATTTTTGTGAGTTGGTTACTCAACTGAGAACAAACTCTACTTTATTTATTTAACAAGCAAAGTACAAAAACTTGGAGATAATCAATCCTTCCAAAGCTTCACTGAGTCTTTTTGGAAGACAATTTACTAACCGTGTTATCACTTTGAGTAGCGACTAATTAATCTGACCACACCTGCTTATGCATTAGTTTTAAAGGACTGTGCAATAGTCCCCACTCTTTACAATACACACTCATACTTCATACTGTCGACAAATTTAATTAAAATGAAAATATTTTTTTTCCAGCACTATGGATAACGGCTTATGGTGCTTCAATGATGTCGCCAAATACTGCTTTCCAACCGGCAATGGTCTTTCAAAATGAATGCATTGCCAAAATTCAAAATAATACAGAAATTGTAGAGGGTTCTGTAAATATTAAATATTCATTTTTAACAATTTTTATAAGAGTCACTCAGAAAATAAGGGAACAAGGTTCATTAAAAAATTTGGATTCAATTCTCGAAAAAACATGTTTACCACAAACAGATGAGGATATGTTGTACGATGTGGTAATGAATATTATTAAATCGTGTGTTGAACAAGAATTTTCCTTTACGCCTGAGGAGACAATACTGATCAAAGAAAAATTGGAGAAAATATTTTGTAATGTGTATATAAAGCTTGGTATGATATTTTTCAATTTTTTAAATACAAAAATAAGATATTAAAAAAAAAAAATTTCAATTTCAATTTTCGATAATTAATTACACATTAATTTTATGGAAAATAAAAAATAAAAATTTATTTCAGCAATGATTCTTTCATTTTCTCCGGAATGTGTTAGTGATCCAGGAACAGTGACTGAACTTCAAAAATGCTCTCAAGGACAAACAATGAATTTAAATACTCCAGTTCGTGATTGGTTTTTCGGCAATTCAGAAATTTGCACGTATGTATTATATTTGTTTAAAAAAATATATTAAGTTTCAATGGAATTTATTACTCCATTTATTTAGAATAATAATTAAATCAAAATGTAATTACAAAAAAAAACAGTATTAATATTATAATAAATTATTTCAGGACACAATTAAAGGCAATTGAATGTTTAAATGAAGCAATTAAAGAAAAATGCAATCCAAATGTTTCAAAACAAATTCAATCCGTAATGACTGGCGCTCGAAGTATCATTGGCTGTAATCCCGAACCAAATTCAATTTCCGTTATCGATGCATCGTAAAGAATTAAACAAAATTTTCAAAATTTTAGTTGGGTTTTTTTTTCACGCAATCTCAGAATTCAAAAACAAATTTTCATGTTTTTTTTTCATTGTGGAAATTTAAAAAAAAATTAATATTTAGATATTTATTAAGAATGAAAATAAAGTGTCTAAATTCTAAATGATTTTTCTTAAAAATTGTATATTTTTAATTAATTTTATCTTAAACAGTAATTATTTTTTCGATACGTACTTGAAAAATATTTCTTTCAAACTTTTTATGTAATAGATTATATAAAATGTTATATTTGTAAAATTTTCTTATTTGCAAAATAAATCGAACTTTTTTACAATTCAATTATTATAAATGTTTAGAAATTATTATCTGGAATGAGAAAAATTAATATTATATCTTCCCTGAAGAAAAAAATACTCTTTGTTATTATATGTCAGCAAACAGACAATTTAATATTTTAATCTTTGATTAATTTACAAAACGGAAGCCTTTGGGACAGGGAAAGGAAATCTAATGAATTATGATATTTAGGAAACATTTATATTAATTTTGATAAATCATGGAGATGGATTTTTCAAGTGAATATGTGATTATTGAGGAAGAGGAATAATAATAATAATAAAGTAAGGCAGGTTTTTTCTTTGAAAACTAGTCCCTATTTACAAATGACATAAATTTAAAGGAAGACTTTGACAATTACCTAATTAATGAATTGAATAAAGGATTAGGGTAAAGAGTTCTTTTCAATTAAGATTTGACACTATAAATAAATTAATAATTATTATCCAAGGGTAATAGAACTCGGATAGTTGTTTAGGAATGTTCGATGATTTAAGGAGTTAAAGGTTAAATAGTTAATAGACAATTTAAATCAGGAATTATTAGATTTGCAATTTAAATTCGCATTTAATATCACATTATTAAATCTAATTTGCAGATTTTTCTTTTAGATTTATATTGTCACGCATAATTAAAAAAGAATAAATCACAAATATCAAATTAATAAGGAAAATTCAGTAAAAGGAATTCAATTTCAATATAAATTAAAAATTTCTAATCATACCAAAAATGAAATAAATATAATTTTTCCCTTGCTTTAACGTTTTATAAATTTAATTAATTTATCGACATACTTTTCTCTACATAAGAAGCAGCTTGGACTTCTAATACAGTTTACAAACTTATGATCGACTTCACTGCATTTGAAGCTCGCAGTAGATCTGTCCACTGCTTTATATAAAGCCAATCCTTATGCGTCCCAATTTCTCCAGCCTGTCCGCCTCCTCTGGATCGGTAACTACAACTACGGGCTTCATTCCTCGTCAGTTGGGTCCTAGGACCGTCACTTTCCTGCTTTCTAGCTTCTGGAGCACTTCCGTCATCGCATGTTGGACCTCTTCATCCTTGATAAGACAATCCAGGTTGCAGATCTCCAATCTGACCTATTGATCCACGGTCTGCACATTCCCCTTGCTTCCAACCGCTTTGATGACCTCAGCGGTGAATGCCTCCTTACTGGAGTCTCCTTCGATTTTGATCAGAAGATTTTCCTTTCTTGTAGGCATTGCGCCCACGATGTCGTTCAGATTCACTTCCTTTCGAATTTTTCTCGGTACGTCGAAGTACTTTGTTCCTGTTGCGACTCGGATCACCATTGTAGATCCCCTCGGCTGTGTGGACATCAGTGGACGAATAATCTCAACGTTGCTCTCTGTGTGTCGTAAAAGATGACTAATAAGGAAGAAGGAGATGTTAAGCCTGATGGTTAGACAGAATCCTTAAACTGGTACTCGTACCTGAGTCTATAATGGTCGGGGATTAGGTGTCCCTGAAAGATTTCCTTGCTTGAGTGAGGAAAGAGTCATCATTTGGTGTTGGATTCATGGAGGCATTGGTTAAAAGCTAACATCGTTTAGTGCAAAATACTGCAGAAGGAACTGATCAGCTAGGGCATGCTTTGTCTTCGCCTCACTGATAAGATCCTAAAGAGTCTGAAGTCCATCCTTTAATAATCATGTTAACATTCTTCTTGACTTCCTCCTGCCTGAGCTTTAAACACTTCTCGCATTCTTCTTTGATTGTCTCATTGTCTATGTCAGATGGAATCAAACTTCTTCCGCTGCTGATACTAGAAATGCATGAAGCGCTTTCTCTTCTACTTTCAAGTCATTCCAAGTGGACCTAGGGAACCTTAAGAAATTGGATGTCCCCATGGTCCACCCTCCTTGTGGCATTGGATGCTGCAATACCCAATGTGTCGGCACTGGGGTATCTCTCCCCCGCAAAATAAACGTCTTTACCTTTGTTTTCCATATCTCTTTTTCTCCTTACCTTACATCTTGGTTTTTGGATGTCCATTAATGAAAAGCCCGATAAGTTCCACCAAGAATTTACATAATTCTTGATAGTAGACATCCATCGGCGGGGATAGTATAATCACCATTATTTAATTATATATTATTATTATTTTCATCATTTTTATATTATGCATAGAAATAATTTTAATAACTGATTTGTTATCTTGTGATTACAAATGATTTTACAGATAATAAATATTAATAAGTGCACATGTGTTATATTTGTTTTGCGTATTTTTTTATTAATATTTTAATTTAAATTAATTTGATGAATTTTCTTCTATTCATTATGAAATATTTTCCCTTTTTAAAAATGTAATAATTATTTTGTTGTATACCGCAATTTTTAAATAAAAAACTAAAAAAAAAGATCATTAGAAGTTTGATTTTCGAAAAAAAATAATTAACGTAAATTTAATAGTACATATTAATTTGTATTGTATTTAATTTCTATTTCTTTTTATAATTTGTATCCACAGTTCAAAATCATCTACTCTTTAAATAAAAAAGGAAATCGCTGAATCAGCAAGTTGGACAAAAATAAATAAGATAATTTTTGTTTTGGTATTTCTCATCTTGAGACGTAATAATTTTTTATTAATGATATGGACGCAGTCTGCAAAACTAAAACAATTTTTTATTAGAAACTTAATATATCTTAATTTTAATTACAATTAATTGAATTAATTTTTAATTACAATTAATTAAATTAATTTTAATTTTAATTACAATCAATTGAATTAATTTTAATTAAAATTAATTTAATTTCACGAAACAAATTGCTATAATGCTTTTTGTAACCAAACACTGATTGAATTAAGTAATAATGATGATAATTATAATGTATGTTTAAAAAAAAAATTTGATACTATATAAAGTAACCGGTACATGGAAGCTAGCTATAAAATGATGTCACTGGATTTTGAATTGTTGATTGTAGTCAATTACCACTTCCAAAATAATGATTGCCTACTACTGTCACATAATCGTTGCTCCACGAAAAGTGAATCATTTATTAGTTTCACAATTACAAAAGCTAGTAATTCAATGACATTATCAAGTGATCCCTCATGATAACCTTTTATTTCCCTGGATATAAAATCATCTTCTCTTATTGAAAATTCAGCAGATTTTTTCAACTTTTGTCACGCTCCGTCTTATAAGTCACATTTTTTTTGCCTTATTTTTATTTATATTTAATCAAGATATTTATCTTTTTAGTCACAAGTTCAAGATGAAGTGTTTATTTATTATTATCTCCATTTATGGTGAGTTATTTTTTCATTTTTAATTTAATTTTTTTTATTTCTATAAATTTCAATTTAACATCGATTGGTACTAATTTTCATGTCTAATTAGTAGTAATTAATTAATTGATGAAAAGTTTAAAAATATTTCTCAGAATTAACAATAGAAAATGGATTCATTGCTTAAAAATTATGTAAATAATTAAATATATAAAAATTTATTTCTGAATTATTAATTTAATGTATATTTGCATGGAAAATTAATATTAATCTTTGGATCAATATTTTAAATTAATTTAATAATTAAATTTCCATTAATTAATTTCATAATAATTTACCTGCGGATTTTTTAATGTTGATATTTCCTATTCCTTCAAGTATAGTGAAAATGTGTAATATAGTATTAATTCTACATATAGTAATTACCTATATAGTTGGTAATAATTATGAATATTATAATTAATTGTGGTTATAATTATTATCATTAATTAAATAATTAATAAATAATAGAAAAGAATATTAAACAGATTCGCTACACGTGTCGAAGAATTATTTTTGCGAGCGAATTGAATAATATTTATGTTCATTCTACGACGCAACTAGCGTAATGTATTCTTAATTACAGGAATTTGGACAGCAGTGGAAGGTGCATCGGTAATAGCACCACCACAACAATCACAGTCATTGACAAATACAACAATTGCAGGAATGGAGGATGAGTGTCTTGAAAAAATTGAAAATGATCAGAACACACTTGAGGATGTATTTAAATTAAAATTCACATTTGTACGTGTATTTAATAAAATTTCACACAGAATAAAACATCAAAATTCTTTAGAATCAATTGATAAGGCAATTGATGAAATTTGTTATCCCGCTGTTGCTGATGATAATTTATATGCATTGACAATGAGAATTGTCAAACTTTGCTTAGATCAAGAAGCTTCATTTAATCATGAGGAAAAGGAAATGATTAAAGTTAAATTAGATAGAATATTTTGCAGCGTTTATATGAAAATTGGTAAAAAATTATTATTTTTGCTTTTTATGATGATTTGGAATTAATTTTTAATATAGAGGGAATTTTTTCTTTTTATTAGCTGCAGTTATGTCATTCGCACCGGAATGTATGAGTGACGTCAAATTTATGAATGAAGTGGAAAAATGTGCCAAAGGTCAAACTATCAATTCGAATGCTCCGGTGCGAGATTGGTTCTTTGGTAATCCAGAAATCTGCATGTGAGTATAATATTTATTTTCACGTTTAAAAAATTTTACGAATACAAAACAATTTTCGAATTTAGAAATCGGTTCTATTTGTCAATTTGCTTTTTTCGTATTCAAGAAACGCTGGTCCAGTTCGAAAATCATTATCGTCCAATTCTTTCTTTTATACGGGGGCCTTAAAATTAAACTTGTAATTAGTAAATCAATTAAATTAAAATTGACACTTAAAAATGAACAGTTTTCAAATTCCTGATCATTCCCGAATCGAGACATCGAACAGAATGTGCTCTCTACGGATGAAACTGCTGTATTTATACGGTCCCACCTGCCTCTGGTGGGGGGAACTTTAGGACCTGCGCGGAGCTATACCCTTTTCGAGTAGGCGACGCGCATCTCAATAGGGAAAATTTGCAGTGGGGGAAATTTGGGTCTTTCTTTACCGTCCGTGCGTTTCATATAGTCAAATTACGAACTTTCAATTTCTAAATGGAAATTAATTAAATAAATCAAATTAAAATTTATGGAAGGAAAATATTTTTAATTATAAATAACAAAATCGTTATGTAATAATAAAATTTTGTTTTTCAGGGCTCAAACCAAAGCAATTCACTGCGTCAGTCAAATAATAAAAGGTCAATGTCCTTCTGATATTGCTGAAAAAATGGATGCAACAATGTTGGAAGCACAAAATATTTTGGGTTGCGAATCTGATCCAAATTCAATATTTGTTATAAATCTCTTGTAATAAAAATTTAATTAATAATGAAAATAATAATAGTCCTTAATAATATAATATATATTCTTCTTTACGTCTGAAAAGCTTAACTGTGTATGAAAATTTAGAAAAAGGAGAATTCAATTGTTTTTTAATTTTGTACCCTTTCCCAAAAATTGAGAAAACTTTCAACGTATTATCATTTACATTATGAAATAGGTATATAAAAAGTTTTTTTTTTTAAATATTAATTAAATAATAAAATTTTAAATCAACAAAATATATGATTAAAATTTTTAAATACACATGTAAAAGTTATTTAAAAAAATGGTATTATTTTTTTTCTTCATTGGCTGAATCAAAAGAAAGAAATCAACATTTTAAATAAATAGTTTTGAATATTTATGCGTATTTGAGGTTAATACCTTCTTTGACCCAAGATAAGATGGTGATTATTCAGGAAATGTATTCAAGAAGCAACATCATATCAGAGTCTAGATTTTTAATCATTCAGTTCAAACACTTTGCAACTATTAAGTGTTAATGTTGTGCAATGTTTATTATATTTATTTTCTTCATTTAAACACAGGAAATTTTTTGTGTCATCAATTATAAATTTATTCCATTTGACAATTTCAAAATATGATTTTCATTTTTTATCAACAAATTTTGTTTAATAATAAAAAATGGTAAATTTAAGGATATTGAAAATCCTTCTTGTTATTTCATGTAAGTACATAAATTTCAACAATTTTTTTTTCAATTTCAATTATAAATTTCAGTTTGTCAATATTTCGAAAAAAAATAAAAAATTTTTTTTTTAATTAATTTTATTTTAATTTCCAGCTGGTGCTGTTTGCTTACAATTACAGAATGTAACACTAAATAATTTTGAAAATGAATTTAGATTAAATTTTACATTTTTTGAATTAATACAAAAATGTGATTCAAAAGTTTCAAATATAAGTCAAATTCTTAGAACTGCAAATAATGAATTTTCAAAGAAATTATCAAAAATTTCAAATCAATTATGGGATCTTAGTGTACCAAAATTGGATACATATTCCCATGGTGAAAGTCCATCTTTTCAATTATTAAAATCACGTTGTAACAATGAATCAGGATTGGAATTTTTTTTTGAATTTTTAATAAAAGTTATTCAACTTTGCCATGATAATAATTTACAATTGACAAATGATGAGATTAAAATTTTATCTAAATCAGCTGCATCTCAAATTTGTTCCTATTTAGAATTAGGCAAGTAATTTATATTATATTTTCATATTGTTAAATTTTATTTTTAATAAATTAAATAAATAAATTATAATTTTTAATTATTTTTTTATTTTGATTAATTTATTAATTATTATTTTGTTAATTTTTAAATAATTTAATTTTATTATATAGATTCTCTCCTAACAATGACAGATAACGAATGTATTGAAAAAATTAATGACAATAAGCAATGTTTTACTTCAATAAATAATATGACTGGAAACTACAATTCATCTCTATTCAATATTCTGTTAAATTTAAAACTTGAACATACTCGTGACGAATGCAGGTATATAATTTTATGTTCTTTCTGTTTTTTTTTTATTAATTCTGCAAAGAAAAAAAATCTACTATTAGCCCTTTATCTGATCAAAAGAAAAAGGCTTCCGCCTTATTAGATACGCCATTTTGAATTTTGAAAAATTAACAACGGATTCGCAATCAGCGACCTCAAAAACCCCCAAGTAACGATTTCAAAGTGAATCCGATCAATTTTTGAAAAAGTCGTCCGCCATATTGGATCCGCCATTTTGAATTTTGAAAAACTGACTTCAGATTCATTATCAGTGACCCCGAAACCCCCTAGTAACAAGTTTGAAACGAATTTCATTAGATTTTTAAATAGTCATCCGCCATATTGGATCCGCCATTTTGAATTTTAAAAAACTTAAACCTGATTCGTAATCAGCGACTCCAAAAATCCTTGAATAACAAGTTTCAAGTAAAGTATTTTTGAAAATTTCCTACACTAGGTTATGATTTTGTAAAAAATTTTAGATTTATGCGCCATTTTTAGTACATCATCTTGAATTTAAAAAAAAAATCAATTTTTAAATATAAATTTTTTTAACACTTTATTCATTTTCAGCATCTTCTTAAAAAATTGGGAATGTCAAAAGGATATTATAAAATCGTGTAAAAATTCCTCAGCACAAATGCACGAAATATGGATGGACATCAGAAAATCATACTTAGGATGTAATTCGGAGACATCAACATTTACAGGTGTTTTATAAAGTTATTTTTTAAAAATCTTAGTACTTTTTAATTTAGATATATTCAATTTTTTATATATAATAATTTTAATTGTATCTAAAAATAATTATAATTTATATTTATTATTTATATTTGAAAATTTTTAATTTATCTAAAAAATTCCTCTTAATTTAAATTATTTATTCAACTCTAAATACAAAATATAAAATGATAATTAAATATAAATTGAATATAAATAATTAAAAATTATTTTCTAGACAGACCATCAAGAATATTTGATGCCGAAAAAAGAAGATTCAATTTCACAATTCCGGAATTAATAAGAGTTTGTAAATCGAAGGGAATTGATTTAAAAGAAAACACAAAACATGCAGATTTTCATGTTTTTGATATATTTCTGGTGTGTAGTGGAAAAGTGGATTTACAAAATTTTGAAGCACTTCCTAATGAAGTGATAAATTGTATGAAAAAACATTGTTACGAGAATCATACATTACGTGCTTCATTTGAGAAAATAATTGATTCCATTCAATTTTGTTACAATGATGTAGATCAAATTAGTTTACTGGCCAAGCAAAATTTGGCACAATCATCAGTACAGACATTCTGTGATAAAATGTTAATGGGTGAGCTGAAATAAAATTTGTTTCTTAATCTTAAACTTTTTCTTTTTTTATTATTTCTGCATACAAGAAGGACCAACAAAATTAAAAAAAAATATATAAATTTTTGTTGTATTTATAAAAAATTTATGTTTTATTTAAATTCAAATGAAATTGTACAGGTGAATTAGCTTTTCATGATTCTGCGAGTACTCATCGAAGTTGGAAAAACTGTTACGAAAAACTCGAAAATCCAGAGGATGAATTGACAAATTTCTTTGTTCTCTTGAGTGTACCACATATTTTTACTCAAAAACAGTGCAGGTAAAACTAATTTTTATTTGAGTTGAAACTTCATATTTGATATTAATCTACAACAATCTAGTTTTAGTCTAATTAAATATATCCTAATCCAAAATGAGTACAGAATTTAAATATCGATAATTTCACAATCCGTATTTCGATAACAAAATATCAATCCAAAAATGAGTGGAAATTATCGAAATTTTGTTATAAAATAAAATATTAAGGAAGCTCTTTTACTGCTATGATAATTAATTATTGAAAATAATTTTTACAGTTTTTATGCGGGATTCTTTGCATGTGCACGAAATGAATTCGAAAATTCAAGTCAAGAAACGAAAGCTGCTATCGAAGCTGTCAGATTGAGTTTATCGAATTGTGACTGATTAATGGTGAAATTTTATATAAAATTATTTTTATTATAATGTAAACATCGACTATGTTAATATTAATTTTTCTAATTTTTCTATTTAATGTATTATTAATTCGTTTATTTAAATATAAAAAGATTATTATTGGTATCTCTGTGTCTGATTTTAATTGTACTAACAATTGCATTATTAATACTTCTACAATTGTAGAAACGAAGAAAAAATCTCTGGCAATCCAGAGAGGACTGACACCATGGCGAAGAAGAAGCAGCAAGAGGAGGCACCTTTTATCAAAATGATTGCAAAGGTGACGGTTTAGCACTGAATCCTAAGCAAACCAGTAAGTAGAAAGTGACGAGTGGATCTACAACGGGAATTGCGTAATCGATTTGAAATATCTAATAAAAAGAGGTTAGATGGAACGGTTGTACCTGGTCTATTGGCTTACCAACGGTATGACTTCTATGGACTGTAGTTCAACTTAACTCTTTTCAAGTAATTCGCAAATTGATTCGTGATTCCACTGTATATCGTCGTTCAAACATTCGTTCAACAGTCGACTTATTACAGCACTGACTCTTACTTTGATTTAAAGCGGTCGTTTTTCGTAGGTTTAGATAGAACACTATGGACCCTCGACTTAGGGTTGGATTTTTTCCACTCCCTAGGAACTATGCAGATTCTTGTTCGAATTGTTATACCGCAACTCACACGTCCCCCACGAGTCCAACACCAAATGACGACACTTTCCTCACTCAGGCAAGAAATGCTTTTCGGGGCACCTGATCTCCGACCATTAGACTCAGGCACCAGTATGAGGATTCTATCTAAGTCTCGAACCTTGCAACTCCTTCCTCCTTTTTAGTCACCTTTTATGACACGCAGAAAGCAACGTTGGGATTATTCGTTCACTGATGTCCACACAGTCCAAGTGGATCTACAATGTTGATCCGAGTCGCAACAGAAACAATGTATGCCGACGTACTGAGCAAATTTCAGAGGGAAGTGAATCCAGATTCCTGATGTCAACAGTCGTGGGCGCAAGGCCTACAAGAAAAGGAGATCTCCTGATAAAAATCGGAGGAGTCTCCAATAAGGAGGCATTCACCGCTGAGATAACCAAAACAGTTGGAAGCATGGGGAAAGTGGATCGACAAGTCACACTGGAGATCTCGGACCTGGTTTGCCTTACACTGGAAGAAGAGGTCCAACAGACGTTGGCAAAGTGCTCCAGAAGCCAGGAAGGTGACGATCCTAGGACCCAACCGACGAGGAATGATGCTCACTGTTGTAGTCACCGACCCAGAGGAGGCGGACAGGATGGAAAAATTAAGGCGCATATATGGATCAGCTTTATGTGTTGCCCAATAAAAAAAGGGTGATGGTCGTTCTGTGCCACTGATACAGCCACACAGGAAGAGTTTGTAAGTCAGCAGACAGATCGACTGCGTGCTTCAAATACGGTGAAGTTGATCATAAGTTTGCAAACTGCAGTAAAAGCCCAATCTGCTTCTTATGTAGAGAAAAGTATAGCGATAAGGCGAACATCATCGTTTTGTGTTGAACATGAAATCTTTGGAGTCATCGAAATTAAAATATTAAGTTTCACCGAGTCATTATTTCTTTTGTTATTTTCTTTATAATTAATTACATTTGTACGAAAGGGCACTGTCCGTATATATGAATATAAATAAGTAAAACGAAATAAAATTATTTGTTTGTCTTGCTCGGTGATTCAGTGATATTTTTCTGTTTGATTTACAAAGCTAAGGGTACAATTGAGAAAGAGAATAAATAAATGGACATACAAATATTACAATAATTACATCTATTTTAAGATATTAGTATTTAATTAAAATTGAAGTCAACAATGATTTTTGGTATATTAAAAAAAGTATTAAAGAGTTCCTTGAATCAGTTTACATTTGTCATTTATAAAATTATCAATAATAGTAATTTTATTGAATAATCTTTATATTTAAATATAAAATTTTTTGATAATCTCGCACCTAATACTGTATGAAATTTAAAATTTTGATTTCTAATCACATTTGCTTATATAGGGGAAAAAAATAACTCACAATGTCATGTGCACTCGAGTATTGAATCTCTGCTATAACGTTTTGATTGAAGCCTTTGAAGGTGAAATTACAGATGAGCTCTAGTATGAAAATGATACATTAACGTAAATGAATACCTTGACTCTAAATTTCTTTAAAACTATTTGCGTTGAAACTATGTTGAACAGTTTAAAATCAGAGTTAAGAAGCTTCTGACAATTCAGTTACTCACAAGTGTTACTTCTATTATGTTCTAATTGTTTATCACTATGACAACAATAAATATATATTCTAGTTTGGTGACTTTAACAATCTACCGTAAGTTAAAAAATAATTTTTTATAATAATCTTTTCAAGAATTTGATTCAGTGATTATATAATTAATTTGTTAAATTAATTATTAAATTATTTTTACGCAGATCTATGTTTTCCTGTCTTGATTTTGGGTGCACCGTACGCTCTTCGAAAATCAGATGATCGTTTTGAGGTGACAATTCAGGATTTACATCGCATGTGTGAATCAAATGGTCTTAATTTATATGAAAGTGTTATTTATTTTCAAATGCCATATATGAATGTTTCAACGACAGCAATGAAGAGAATTTATGAAGGAATTTCTTCAGTTAAATCACTCGATTCATTGGAACATCTCACTGAACAATATTGTAGACAAAATCCAGATATTAAAAAATATTTACAGTACGTTACAGAATTAGTGAAAACTTGTATGGATGAGAGTCATCGATTACAAAATTATAAGATGAAAAAGATTCTAGATGTATTCATAACACGAGTTTGTGCTGATATTCAATACGGTAAATATTACTATTTATTTTAATTTATACTAATAGTTTGTGAATTTAAATTTGAATCATAATTCAAAAAACAAACGAACCTTAGCAATTTTATCAAGTCCTCGAATAATTTTCCTTAAGAAAAAAGTTCTCCTCTAACAGCACCCTAGCGGAATATTTTAATCGAATACCACCCTTAAAATTTCTCAATGTGTTTGTAAATTTAGGTTCTATAATTCTTAATTACTTTTTTACTTTATTTTAAAGAAATAATAATTTGCTCCAGGTTCTTGTAGATCTAAAATCTAGAGATTAAAAAACCGTTAGTAAATTGAAAGTAAATGTCAAGAAGTTTTTCTAAATCGATGATGATTGTTGTGTTTATGATCTAACACTTCTTTTAATTATCACTAGGTGATTAAGATCCTTAGTGGGAATCCGAATCCTTCTAATTTGAAAAAGACTAATTCATCTAATTTTTGAGTTAATTCTATTAATTCTGTTAATTTTATTGATTATTAAATAATTCTATTAATTAAATCTATTAATTCTATTAATTAATTCTAATAAAAAATTCTAGTAATTCTATTAATTCTTTTACCAAATTCTAGTAATTCTATTAATTCTATTAATTCTATTAACAAATTCTAATAATTCTATTAAGTAATTCTATCAATTCTATAAATAATTCTATTAATTCTATTAACAAATTCTAGTAATTCTATTAATTAATTCTATCAATTCTATTAATTAATTCTATCAATTCTATAAATTAGTTCTATTAATTCTATTAACAAATTCTAGTAATTCTATTAATTAATTCTATTAATTCTATTAATTAGTTCTATTAAATCTATTAACAAATTCTAGTAATTCTATTAATTAATTCTATCAATTCTATTAATTAATTCTATTAATTCTATTAATTCTAATAACAAATTCTAGTAATTCTATTAATTAATTCTATCAATTCTATTAATTAATTCTATTAATTCTATTAACAAATTCTAGTAATTCTATTAATTAATTCTATTAATTCTATTAATTAGTTCTATTAAATCTATTAACAAATTCTAGTAATTCCATTAATTAATTCTATCAATTCTATTAATTAATTCTATTAATTCTAATAACAAATTCTAGTAATTCTATTAATTAATTCTATCAATTCTATTAATTAATTCTATTAATTCTATTAACAAATTCTAGTAATTCTATTAATTAATTCTATTAATTCTATTAATTAATTCTATTAATTCTATTAACAAATTCTAATAATTCTATTAATTAATTCTATCAATTCTATAAATAATTCTATTAACAAATTCGAGTAATTCTATTAATTAATTCTATTAATTCTATTAATTAATTCTATTAATTCTATTAACAAATTCTAATAATTCTATTAATTAATTCTATCAATTCTATAAATAATTCTATTAACAAATTCGAGTAATTCTATTAATTAATTCTATCAATTCTATTAATTAATTCTATCAATTCTATAAATTAGTTCTATTAATTCTATTAACAAATTCTAGTAATTCTATTAATTAATTCTATCAATTCTATAAATAATTCTATTAACAAATTCGAGTAATTCTATTAATTAATTCTATCAATTCTATTAATTAATTCTATTAATTCTATTTACAAATTCTAGTAATTCTATTAATTAATTCTATTAATTCTATTGATTAGTTCTATTAATTCTATTAACAAATTCTAGTAATTCTATTAATTAATTCTATCAATTCTATTAATTAATTCTATTAATTCTAATAACAAATTCTAGTAATTCTATTAATTAATTCTATCAATTCTATTAATTCTAGTATTTCTATTAATTAATTCTATCAATTCTATTAATTAGTTCTATTAACTCTATTAACAAATTCTAGTAATTCTATTAATTAATTCTATTAATTCTATTAATTCTAATAACAAATTCTAGTAATTCTATTAATTAATTCTATCAATTCTATTAATTAGTTCTATCAATTCAAGTAATTAGTTCTATTAACTCTATTAACAAATTCTATCAATTCTATTAATTAATTCTATCAATTCTATTAATTAGTTCTATCAATTCTATTAATTAGTTCTATTAATTCTATTAATTAATTCTATTAATTCTATTAATTAATTCTATTAATTCTATTAATTAATTCTATTAATTCTATTAATTCTATTAACAAATTTTAGTAATTCTATTAATTCTTTTAACAAATTCTAGTAATTCTATTAATTAATTCTATTAAATAATTCTATTAATTCTTTTAGCAAATTCTATTAATTCTAGTAATTCTATTAATTAATTATATCAATTCCATTAATTAACTCTATTAATTCTATTATTTCCATTAATTAATTCTATTAATTTTTATAATTAGTTAAACTAAATTTTAAATTAGCTTCAATTAATAATTTATTAAAACTAATTACTAAAAACAAACAAGAACATGATTTTTTTTCTGACTCAGTGGAAAATTGTGAATTACAGTTATAAATGATGAGTCAGTGTTTTTTTTCATGGAAAATTTCTTACATATTCTCTTTCAGATTATTCTTAAATTACACTTAATTTCCATAAACTTTTGCTTTTATTATTGGACATCAATTTTATTATATCGCAGGAAATTATAATTAAATATTTATAAAAATTGCTAAATGAATAATTTTTTTATATAAGAATTAATTTTTGGAATTTAAAAATTAAATATAATTAAATTTTCAATGAATTATGGAATTATTTAATTACAAAATTTTGAGTGACAGAAAGTTTTATTACAGGTTACTGGAATTATTTTTTTTTTTTTTAGAATAAAATATGTTATTGTTTTCTCTTAAAGTTTAGAGTGGAAAATTATAAATTACAGTTGAGACGATGACTTGGAATTTTTTTTTTTTGCAGATGCCGTCCAAAAGTACGACACTAATTGTTTCAAAAGTGAACGTACTATATCAAAGATGGTTGATTGTTACGGAAGTAGTGAGCCTCGTGGTGTAGTATTTAGGAATGATTACATGTTACCTATACAAAATAATCCCACGCACAAAGAATGCACGTGAGTTTCACAGCTTTTTACTGAGGTTTTTCAAAATTATTGACAAAATCTTATAATTATAATTTATAATTTATACAATTAATTATTTATATTAAAAATAAATAATTAATTAAATTAGTCGCAAAATAAATTTAACATTTATTGACAAAAATAATTATTCATTTTTTTCTAAATAGAATTCCTTTTTTTTTTACAGTGGAGTTTTCAAATATTACGATTGTGTCGTTTTCTCAGTTCAACGTTGCGAGAAATCAACAAAACAATTTATCGAAAGTCATTTCGAATCGAAGAAATCATTCGCTGGATGTGAAAATAATGTTAATTATGTATGAAAAAAAAGTATTGTTTAGATTATTAAATTTATGCTAAACAATTAATATATCTCATATATTATTGCTAATTAACGGGAAATAGTTATTTCAGATAATTAAATATATATGTAATTTTTAATATTGCAATTCACAATATTTAAAAGAGAATGGATAATTAAATATTTCTCCAGATTTAAAAATGCCTAACAAAATTGTTAAAAATAAAGTTGAAATTAATTAATTTTTAATTTAAATTTTGTTCTAAAATTTTTTTTCAAAATCAGGAATTTTACAAAAAAAAAAAAAATTTTAATTTAACTTTGAAACCTTGATTTAAAACAAAACGAAATCCCTTTACTGTTTTTAATGTCATTTACATCAATCATGAGAAAATTGCTCTCATTTGTCAATCAGTGATGACACATGAAGGTGAAGTTTGCAAAACGTCATTCAGTTTACATAAAGTTTCAGTTCAGAACAATAGGTGCCTAAAAAAAAAAACGTATTGCCATCAAGACACCTGTTGATATTAGCTTATCAAAATAAATAAAAGGAAAATTATTTTTTCATATGCAATTATAGTAAAAAAATATGTTTACGATTTTAAGAATAGTTTTTTTAATTGGTAAGTTTTTTTTTGAATTTGAAAATCATTTGGATTCATTTTTAAATAAAAAAAATTTTGGTTACTAAAAAATTCAATTTATGTATTTTCCCCTTAGCCGTTGCTAATTCATTAGTAAGAATCAATATTTGGCACGATAACTTGAAACAAATGTGTTTATCACAAGGAGGAAATTTATATCAGGAATTAATTGATAATCAAAAAAATTTATCTCAACATTTATCTAGTTTTCATTCAACAAATATTGAATTTTCAATTGGAATGGAAGCATGCCAAAATGATACAAATTCAAAATTAAAGCTAAATAATTTTTTTGATAAATTACAATTATGCATGGATGAAGAAAATCGTCTACATGAAGATCAAAAACAAATATTTGTGACAAAACTTTTGGAAGTACTTTGTCATCTTTTTCTGTTGGGTATCTTTCTGTTTTTGGTATTTTTTTTCTATCGATTGTAAAGTTAATAAAAATATTCATTTCGTTTTCATATCAATTAATTATTTAATTAAAAAAGAATTATGTTTATACAAAGGTGGAGGAAAAATTGATGACCAGTGTTCAATTATAACAGAAATTAATTTTTCACTATGTCGTCAAGCATTCCAGGAATTTCCAACAATTCTTTTGCCTCTAATTTACAGTACAGAAGAATGCAGGTTCAATAAATTTTTATTCATTTCCTTTATCTTATCTTCTTTTTTTCAGAAATTAGAATTTGTGTTAGAAAAATTATTATAACAGAATTGTTTCAGAGAAGCTCGAAAATTGTTAAATTGTTTCGAAACTGGAATTCGAATGTGTAATGAATCAACAAGAGAAGAATTTGAATCTGCGAATAATATTACATATTATACACTATATGATTGTCAAAATATTGAAATTATTGAAGAATTTCCAATTACATTCAATAATGATGGAAATATTTCCATTACAACTGAATCAGAAACAATAACAACAAACAAGGAAATTAATGACACTGATATTCAACAAATAGATGATATAAAATTAATTATTCAAAATCAACCAATGATGCGATTTAATTTTACAAAAACTGAATTACGTGAAAAATGCAATGAAAAAGGAAATGATTCATTAAAAAGTGTATTAGATTTATATACAGATTATTTAACAATTCATGCGGATAAACAATATTTAATTCGAAATCTCAAAGAGAAAGATAAATTATTATCAATGATTGAAGAAAATTGTTATAAAGCTGAAGATATTAGAAATAATTTCAACAATATGTTGAATTCTATTGAAGAATGTTTAGATGAAGATGATCGATTGGAGGATGAGAATAAAGAAATATTATTAAATAAAAGCATTGAAAAATTTTGTTCTGATTTGGAAAATCGTAAGATTTAATTTTTAAAATATAATTGCATATTTATTTAATTAATTACAAAAAAAAATAATAATAAAAATTGTATATACTTAGTGGGAAGCCTTTCGCCAAACGACAACGAATGCTTTCATGATTCCACAACATTTTATCAATTGGCATCATGTGGTAGAAACATTTCCATTGAGCAATATTATTTTGACAATCTTCCCTTATTATCTATTTCATCGCCAGAGGAATGCAAGTTAGTATTTTGTTAAAAATTCTTTTCAATAATAAATTACAAACTAAAATCAGTTTAATTTTTAGATCATTGTTTTTTGGGAGATTTTATGATCTTGTACTTTTTTTCTAATTAGAAGATAATTTTTTATTAATTTACTAATCAATAATAATTATAATTATAATAATTATTATTATTAATAATTATTATTTATATATTAATAATAATATTAATAATTAATTTTCAATAATGATTTAATTAATTTTTAGTAGTCTTCATAGAATGCAAAAATGTAAATTAAGAGTTCATGATATTTGTAAGAATTCAACAAAAAGTTGGCTTCAAGAACAATTCAATGAGGAAAGAAGATATGCTGGATGTGAAGAAGATGTTCATGAAATTACATTTGATGACTAATGTATTAATTGAAATTTAATAAAACAAAATTATTCCGGTTAAGACCGAAATTAGTATTATTTGTGTTGTAATGATGGAATGTTTTAACGATTATTAATAAAAAAAAAAAAAAAATAAATGAGACTTTACGCTGCAAACTAAAGGGAAATTCTGACCAAAGAAATCACCGGTGCAATGGTGACCAAAGAAAGTAAAAAATAAAAGATACCAGAACCGCGGATTTCGGTTACGAGCTCAAAAACGAATCCGTGAGAATTTTCGGATACGAGCACTTTTCGGTATCCGAAATCATCATAAGCTTGTAAATGCACTGAAACGGAACGGTTTCTTTAATCAAAAAAAAGTAATTAAATGGATGCAGAAACGATGGAAAATTAAATTAGAAACAAAAGTTAATTATTATTTATTAAAGAACCGTACATTTAAACAAAATAACAATTATTCTTACCAATTCTAACCTCTTCATTAAAAACATTGTGAAAATAGTGTATTGTTGGTAATTTTATCTTGCGATTCGGAAAATATGGTTTTCTGATTTACCGACACTGGATATTAACCCATTAACACCGAAATGTCCACAATTTTTAACTTAACTTCAATGAAAGAATTAAAACATATTAAAAGACCAATTTTTTAAAACTTGCTTGGATTCGCTTAAAACTCGTTACTCGGGGGTTTTTGGTGTCGCTGATTATGATTCTGAAGTCAGTTTTTAAAAATTCAAAATGGCGTATCCAATATGGCGGCCGACTTATTCAAAACTTAATGCAATTCGCTTGAAAAATGGTAATCGGGGGTTTTTGGGGTCGCTGATTACGAATTTGAAATCAGTTTTTAAAAATTCAAAATGGCGGATCCAAAATGGCGGACGACTTTTTGAAAATCTAATGCAATTCGTTTGAAACTTATTACTCGGGGGTTTTTGGGGTCTTTGATTACGAATCTTAAGTCAGTTTTTGAAAATTCAAAATGGCGGATCCCATATGGCGACCGAAAATTTTAAAAATCCACAAAATTTGCTTAAAACTTGTTACTTGGGGGTTTTTGAGGTCGCTGATTACGAATCCAATGTTAGTTTTTCAAAATGCAAAATGTAGATCCATTATGTGCTCATTGTAGTACAAAAGCTGACCAAAAGAGAAATTTTTTTAAAAATTGTTGAATTTTTATGAAACTTGGTATCTAGTGTTTTTTTTTGGTCATTAATTACGAATCCGTTGTTATTATCGATGTTATAAACAATTATTCCTTGAGTCAAATGGCGGATTGCAAACTATGATAATAAAATGAATTTAATTTTTTTTTACAGAAAAATTAATTTTTTTAAAAAATTTATTGTCTACTTAGTATAGTTTAGGAATTGATAAAGTAGTTATCATTTTTATCACGAGTTATTCTAACTAAAGTAAATAATAAATTTATTAAAAAGTAACTTTAAAAACCTGTACATTGTTATTTTTTATCACAAAAAAATTTAACTATTAAAATGGAAAAAGATAATAAAAAATATTATACTATGTTGAAGTCTTGAAAATAACCAGTTTAAAATAGATAAAATTAATGAAAAAAAAAAAATATGACGCAATTATGCGAGAAACTAAGTCAAAAGTATAAAAAGGCATAGAACGATTGTTTTTTTTCAATATATATTCTTCAAATTTCCAAGTTATAACTTCTAAAAGTCAATCATGAAAGTCTTCTCAACTTATTTGGTAGCAGCAGTTTTAGTTATTTGCTGGGCTACATTTGGAGAGGCGCAAATAAGTGAGAAATAATGTTTTAAAAATTATAAATTGAATGAAAAACGAAATTTACTTTTTATTATTATTTCATTAGGAGGATATCGCATGGATGAAGATGCTGAAACCGAAGTTAGTATAAATTTAAGTTAATTTAATATTTTTAAATAAAAATTTACTGAGTGTTTTTTCTAATTAAATTTATATGGATTTATAAACATCAGGTAAAAAATTAATTGCTTGTCAATTATTAATTTTTGATCATTTATGATGTTTTCACAATTATAATTATGAAAATGAACAATTATTTTTGTGTGTTAAAAATTCAATTTTAATATAAATCAACGTAATCACTAAATATTTTTTTTTCTATTTTTCATAGTTTTAATTTTCTTTGCATGTCTTATACTATCAAAATTTTAATTTACAAAAATCGTTTCTATTTCCAAAATTTTAAAAGTCATGAAAAATTTGGAACTGAAGTGTTAATTTTAACAAAATTTCAGTTTAAAATTTTTTATTCAATATTCAAAATATAAAATGAACTAATTTTTTTATTTTAGGTAAATGTGGCAGCTTATTAAAAATGGAACTCAAATTCCTTAAAAGAGGACACAATTTCTTTAACAATTATTTGTGTTAAAATGATGAAATAAATTTTTAAAAAATTAATTCAATTTATTTTTTATTTAAATTATTAAAAACATTTTCAAATATTTGTCATTCTCATTTTGATTTTCATTTTCACTGTTTTTAATTTTTACTCTCAATTTCATATTTACATTATCAGTGAAGTGAAAATGGAAATAATGATTCTAAACCCACGTAACCTTTTAATAATAAAATAAATTAACTTTAATTTTTTTTACAGAAAAATATATATATTTTTTTAATTTTCTATACTTGGTATAGTTTATGAATTGATAAACTAGTTATTATTTTTATCACAAAAAAAATATATTATTAAAATTAAAAAATATAATAAAATATTACACTATGATGAAGTCTTGAAAATAACCAGTTTAAATTAAATAATATTAATAAATAAAAGTATTGCGCAGTTATTTGAGCAATTAAGTCAAAAAAATACTATATAATTTTATTATTATAATTTTATTATTATATAATATTATTATTATATAATATACAACATTTATACTGTTTAAATAATAGTATAAAATGTGATATATGTGCAAATTGAAATATTACAAATAATTCAAAAAGTATTTATTTGTAGTATATCGTTTATTTACAAATTCCTATTGCCAGTGCGATAGAAATTTCGGATTATACGGGAGGAAGAAGAAAATGAAAGAAAAAGTTGAAATTCCTGAAGAGTATGTCGAGTTGATAAAAAATGCAAGAAATACGCCAATTATAATGATCGATGTAGCAAAACAAGAAATTAAAGATTATGAAAAGCTAGCTGATGTAGATAAGGAAATTAGAAACATAAAAATTAGTAAAGCTATCAAAATCAAGTACTATGGAAATGGCCATATTGATGTTTATTACGCGTATAATGAAAAACCTATAACGTATTCAATAATTAAAAATTCTTCGTGTTTTGAACAATTACAAAATACTATTCCTGATGTCGCTAGAGCTGTTGGAATATCAAGAGAAAAAATAAAAGACGTTAAAAAACTTTTAAATCACGTAAGTGATAAAGCTCGTTTGTTTTATACAAAATTATTTAATGAAACTGATATCAAGTAGTCTAAAAAAAAGGTAAAATGTTAATATTATAATATTAATCGAATCTGTGATATAAGAAATATGTTTGTTTAAAGTATATAATTTTTAAAACGTTTTTAGACGTGAATATTATTGTTTAGAAATCTGGAAATATTTTGTTTTTAACTATTTTTTAAAAATTGTAATTTTTAAAATAATTATATTTTAATAGTCGAAATCATATCGAAAATTAATAAAAAAAAATGAATAAAATAATTATTGGACAAATAGTGAGTGTATTTTTTTTATTAATTATTACGTAAAATTTTTAAAAGTTGAACTAAGCTCTTGAAAATGACCACTTCAGTGTTTTTTTTTTTGATCGCTGATAACGAATTCGATGTCAGTTTTTCAAAATTCAAAATAGCGGATCCAATATGGCGGATAGAGTACAGAATCTTCACAATATCTCTTTTATTTAGCTGATAATTGTTAATGCCTAGCAGGACGTTAGAAAAATATTTTTTTCTTTTCCTCCGTTTATTGCGGATGATTTTATATATAACCCTTGTTCCGAAGGGAAATAATAATGTTATTATATATAATAAAATATAATAATATAAATATAACAAAAAAATTTTATTATATTTCATTTTTAATAATTAATTTTTTTTAATTTTGGCTGAAGACTGATTTTTTGTATTTTTGAATATTGGTTGAATATTGGGCCAATATTGAAATTCCAGCCTTGGCATTGGTCTCTACACTCCCAGACTTGTTCCAATATTGGCTAAAATAACTGGTCCAATATTAAGCCAATATTCAGCTTTGGCAATTTCCCACTGGGTAGATATAATTTTTCAATTTTTTTATTTTTAAATGAAAACCTCACGTTTCTTTTAAGTAGAGCTTTTTAATGCCCTGTCAAAAAATTATGATTAGAAGTGTGTTAATTTAAAAATTGAATAATTCTATAATTTATAATTTTAATTTTAGAAAATTTATTTTAACAATATATAATATATATCCGACCCTTTTTATATCATTATCAATTTATCAATATTTTCTTTAGTTTGTAGGACTAACATGAGTTCCACTTAGAAATGCTTTGTAATTTTAGTGACCTTAATTACGTCACAAGAAGAAAATTGCCATAATTTGTAAATCAGTGATATTGACGCATAAAAGAGCTCTGTTAAATCGTCATTTTAGTTTAAACTACACTATACGTGAAGATCATCTCATATTTCGTTGTAAAAACATTTTCAATTATTGGTCACCCTTCATTTTGAATGTCAGTTTCGATAGTAAAAAAATGGAGACATCATCAAGAATTGGTATTTTCCTTCTTATGATTTGTAAGTAAATAAAAAAAATAATTATATAAAAAAAAAATTTTTATTCTTTTTCGTGACTGCAAATAAGTGAAAAAAGAGGGTTGCAAGTGAGTTTTAAAAAGAGAAATAAGTGGATTTTTCTTATCAAGTTCTTTATTTTAATTTGCAAAATTCATCTAATGCCAAAGACTTTCCAATACAATATTTTGTTAATAGTGCCAAAAAATCACTTTACGGATTATAAATTAATTTCTTATCATTAAATAATTTGCATATTGTTATGAGAAAATTATATTTTTTCAAAATTAATCATTACAGATGTTTTTGGAAGTGTAAATTGTCGAAGCATGCCACCAGTTCGTCATTATACTCTCGATAGACTAAATATTAAAAGAGCTGAACTAAAACAAATGTGTGATGCAAAAGGAGAAAATTTCTACGATGACATTCACAATAAACATATTTCTTTTACATTAAATTTAACTGAGAAATTTATGACATGGAAAAAGGAAGTAAGTCCCACTGATGATGTATACAAATTAGTTCAAGAGCGTTGTAACAAGGACATGTTACTCAAGGAAATGTTAAAAAAATTTATCGAATCTTCTCAACTCTGTGCTGAAGAGAAAGATCGTTTAAAAGGCGATAAACTGCAAGCGTTAACATCGAGATTGATGGAACTTTTCTGTGCACAATATACACATAGTAAAATGAAAAATTTATTGTTAATTTTAAATTAATTTGAAAATTATAAATACTTATTTTTTTTTTTACATTTAGGTCATGCCTTCTCGTCTGATGAAGGTTGTCTGGATTTGGTAACAAATGCTGCAATTGATACTTGCAAGGAAAAATATAAAACTGTTCAATTTATTCCATTGCCATTTATCTACAATAATAAAGAATGCAAGTAAGTTTGGATGATTTTAAACAATATGGAATAGTCTTAGGAATCAGATTCATTTTATAAAATACAATAAAATATCGGAGTTATTGATTAATAATCTTTAGGATTTGTAATTAGAAATCTGGAAAGTTCCAATTAATCAGATTCAATCTATCATTCTTTTTCTTATTGGACAACCAATTTTTATGCCTTCTAATTACTCCAGCCTGTCCGCTTCATCTGGGTCGGTGACTAAAACTCTGAATTTAATTCTTGGCGGTTGAGTCCAAAGACTATCACCTTCGTGTTTCAGGAATTTTTTAATCCAACGCTTATTTGGACCTCTTCTACTTTGATCAGCTAATCCAAGTCGCTGATCTTAAACGTGACCTTTCGAATCACCAACTGCACGTCCCAAAGTCTTCGATTACCTTTGTAGCAGGTGAATCCGTCTTAAGGCTTGTTTTCGAAATGCTTAGATAGGAACTAATTCTCGATTTATCAGAAATTATCCTTGATGGTTTCAGTCCGGTCTGGATTTTCAACCAATTTGGTATGGGTATAATAGGAAAAACATGAATAATAAATATTTTTCCTCCAATGATCACCAATGATCTTTCGAACCACCAACTGCACCTCCCAATGCCTTTGATTACTTTTGTAGTAGGTAAAGCTACGGTGAGATTATCTTTGTTAAAGTCTTCTCCGATTTTGATCCTCCCTCTTTTATAGCTCTGTCAGCTAACACCTTTCTATAACTGTTGTCTATGTTAATCTATTTGTGAAACTTATCTAAATCGTTAGCACTAATATTCTCCATTGATTAATACATTTTTCTATTTTCTGGAGTTAGAATGTAAATAATTAATTAGAAAATATATTATCAATTCTTTGTTGGTTGTTGTTGGTGGATTGTTTTCGGAATGCTTAGATAGGAAGCGGAAAGCCAAGGTATCTGTATACAGATTTTCCCAATAGTCCCTAAGCAAAAAAAAAAAAAATATTATTATTAATTATAATAATAAAACTAATTATTTAATTAATGAATTATAATAAATGAGTTAATTATTAAATTATACTTAATGTTTTAATTTTTGAAATATAATAATTGATTACGTAACTAATTGATTATAACTTATTATTTAATTAATGAATTATAATTAATGAGTTAATTACTAAATTACAATTGATTAGTAAATTAATATATTATAATTAATGAGTTAATTTATAAATTATAATTGATTAGTTAACTAATGTATTATAATTAATGAATTACTTAATGAATTAAAATTAATAATAAATGTGTTATGAAAGACAAAAATAGTCCGTTTTTCATTTAATAAGTCATATTTTCATTTTTATTACAAGTCATTGTATATACAATGACGTCATTGTTACACTTAGACGTTTCGGAATCTCACACGTATTCCATTCTCAATAATCTGTAAATTAATATATAATTATCATCTCACTGACATTTTTAACTGTTACATCGTTTCTATACTTTCCAACTTATACTTATACTTACATGGACATTTAACTAAAAAACTTAAAATGAAAAAACTTTGCCACATTAGGCGCTCATGCATTTACTTGCATCATGTATTTTCTTGTCAATCTTTCTATCATTGACCTGATGTTCCTATATTTTTGTTCCACGTACACACCGATTATACGCGATGTTAAGCATAATTGATTAAGAATTAAATCGACAGTATCAACAATCGTAAACAATTGTAGACAATATTGTTTTCGGAGTGAGAACAACTCAATGACAGGTTATGACTAACTTGTCCGATCACAGAGGGCATTTACGTAATCTTCCTAGTAGATGGCGTTACTGTTAAAAATATAAATTTTTTTTCAAGATTTGTTCAAATTATCTGTTTACATTATTTGTTAACATTAAGAATAAAGTTTTTATAGTTATTATTTAATTTCTCCGTATCCCTTCTAAAGTTTATCGAGTTTTTGTTTTTAACAATATGATACATTTCAAGAAAATTACGTTTTAACCAGTTATGCTCGGAACTTACTATTTTTACATTTTCAAAATCAAAAACGTGATCATTGCTATGAGAATGATGGACAAGAGCTGAAACGTTCGTATCTTTTGAACATGAATATTTGTGTTCATATATTCTTCTTTTTAACTTTCTCTTTGTCTGACCAAGGTAGACTACGTTACAGTCTTTACATCGAATTTTATAGATTAAACCAGATCTCTGAAGTTTAGGAGTTGAATCCTTCATGTTACGGAAGATATCATGATTATTATTATTTGACTGAAAAATAGCTTTTAAATTATAACTATTGCATATTCTACTAAATTTATTATAAGTGTCATGCGTATATGGAAAAACTATAATATTACCATTATCAAACGGTTCAATATTATTACCTTGATTATTTCGTTCACTATTGTTTAATTTAAAAATCCTACGTTTAATGTGTCGTGTTATAAATTCCTCTGGATAATTATTATCTTTAAGTGTGTTCGTAATGAGAGTTAGATTATCATTATGAAACCGCTTTTCAGACAATTTGATACCCCTGTCTACCAACGTATTAATGATACTTATTTTGTAATTTATGTGAGAGTTTGAGAGAAAATTCATGTATCTTCCGGACCATGTAGGCTTTCTATACCAGTTCGTTATAATTTTCTGATTTTCATTTATAATTGTCACATCCAAAAAGTTAATTGTTATCACTCCCACCTCCAATGTAAACTGAATTCGTTCATTATATTTATTAAATTCGTTCAGAAAATATTCTACTCTACTTTTCGGAATCAAAGCTAAACAGTCATCCACATACCGTTTATAGAATACCGGTTTAAAACTTAAATTTTTCAATACTTCATCCTCAAAGTCCTCCATTACCAAATTTGCAATGGATGGTGACAATGGGGATCCCATGGGTGTCCCATGTATTTGAGAATAAAATTTATTGAGAATGGAATACGTGTGAGATTCCGAAACGTCTAAGTGTAACAATGACGTCATTGTATATACAATGACTTGTAATAAAAATGAAAATATGACTTATTAAATGAAAAACGGACTATTTTTGTCTTTCATAACACATTTATTAGTATAAAAAACATAAGTCGAAACGAAAAATAACATCAAGAAACTTAAATGAATTAAAATTAATGTGTTAAATTATGAAATATAATTAATTACGTAACTAATTGATTATAATTAATGAGTTAATTATTAAATTACAATTGATTAGTTAACTAATGAATTGTAATTAATTAGTTAATTAATAAATTATAATTAATGAGTTACTTATTGAATTATAATTAAATAATTAACCAATTAATTATAATTAATGTCTTCAATTATGAAATATAATTATTGAGTCAACTAATTAATTATAATTAATGCGTTGAATTATTTAACATAATTAATTAGTTAATTTATGAATTATACTTTTTTTAATATATGTTCAATATATTTTTCATTTTCTGGAGATAGAATATAAATAATAATTAATTAGAAAACATATTATCAATTCTTTGTTGGTTGTTTGTTTTCGGAATGCTTAGATGGAAACTAATTCTCGATTTATTTGAAATCATCCTTGCTGGTTTCAGTCCGGTTTGGATTTGCAACCAACTTGGTATGGTTATAATAGGAAAGACATGAATAATAAAATTTTTTTCCTAATATTCTCCATTGATTAATAAATTTTTATATTGTCTGCAGATAGAATGCGTAAATAATTATTTAAAAAATATATCATCAATTCTTTGTTTTCAGTGATTATCAAAAATATTCAGAATGTAGATTTGACGCAATGAAAAGTTGTAAAGACGCAACAAAAACTGCTGTAGAAGCTGCAGACTCCATTATGTTCCATACATTCTATGGTTGTCAAAATATCTCAGTGATCCCTGAGAAAATAACAATTAAACGAAGTCTTGTTGATAATGATGATTTCATACGTTTCAATATAAATGCAGCGGAGTATAAAGAAAAATGTAATCGTAATGCAAATATGTCTTTTGAAAATATTCAAAAATCTCATACATCAAATTTAGTACAAATTATGAAGGAGCAAAGTGCAATGTTGATGAAAATAAAATTATTAGGAATCTCCGATGCTGCACAACAGGATGCAATGATTCAGGAATCATTCAGTATTAATCCAACTGTGAAAGGTGCACTCGAAAATATGTATGAATTAGTGGAACTCTGTCTTCCTGAAAATGAACGATTCTCAAGTGAAAAAAAAGCGAAAATCTTCGAAGAGAGTATTAATGAAATATGTTCTACGGTTAAATATGGTATTCCAATTCATATAATGGGAAATTTCAAAATGAACTAATTAAGGTGCAAACAGTAGTATTGATTAGTAATTAAAAAGAACAATTTTTTTATTATATCAATATTAAATTGTTGAACCTTGATGGATTTTGTTTAATATAGAATCGATTTCACATTGATTAGTTCACTTGAAATTCTCATAATAAATATATTTTTATTTTCCTTTAATTCTATTATCCGAAAAGATTCTCCGCAAGAGCCCTTTTCATATTTTGTTAAAATCTTCATTAAACCTAATTACTTTTACAATTTATAGGTGTGCGAACACTTGCATCCGGTAAAGGATGCTTTCAAGATTTGAATATGTTCATAAAAATAGCGTCGTGTGATACACGTGATCGTGTAGAGAATATTTTGTATTTTATACCATTACCATTTACACCTACAGCTGAAGATTGCAGGTAAGTAATTTTATTTGTTTTTTTGGCAGTTGCAATATTATATTATTTATCGGTGGTAAAATTAATAATTAATTAATTTATTTTTTATAGTTTAATCTTGAAAGTTCATGAATGTGAATTAAATACAGTAAAAGGCTGTGAAAACTGGACAAAAATTTCAATTCAGTCAAGACTCGATGAGGCGAACAAATTTTTAGGTTGTCATAATCGATAATTTATTAATATTACTATACTCTTATTGGAGAAAATATATTGTTTAATTTTTAACTTGTAGTTTCTAAATAAATAATTAATTAAAAATTTTAATGTTTAAGAGGAAAAATAATGAAAATAATTACAAGTATGTAATTATCTTTTTCCGATACAGTGGAAGGAAAACAACATTTTTTGTTTGCTAATTCCAAAACAGATTCAGATATATCATTTTTGATATTTAGTGAAAGTATACAATATTTGATTTTACCATTTAATAATTTATTTTTCACTGTTTAAATATTTACAGCAATTTATAATCATTATCTCTATAAATCAAAACAGAAAGTTAGATTAGAATTCAAGTGTTAATAATTATTACTGTTAAGATTAATGAGATCGTATTTTTTTCACATGATTGTTTTTTAAATGTATACAAAAAAAAATTCTTTTATGATTTTTTGAAAGACACACAGGCTTGGAATCTAAATTCAATGCCTGCAGAATTAATTAATAGTCAAATTTTTTTCTAGTTCCCTTCATTCCATTGACGAACATTATCCCTGATCAAAGCATTTTAAAAACTTTTTCTACATTATTTAATATTAAAATTTTCCTAAGCAAAGATTTCTTTGCTTTGTGTTTACTGTTAAAATTAAATTTGAAATTATATTAAATCTTTATATATAATTATTCTATTTATACTAATAATTAAGTTACACTTGTTCAAATATCTTTTTACTGACGAAGGTAAATAAGTAAATTTTCACCCAAAGAATAATTTATCTTACTCTTGAATTAAATTTATTCAAATAAGGAATTATTAATTTTTATCAATGTATAAATAGAACAACCAGTTAAAAAAAAAATTCCAGTATAGTTTTTGTATAATTAAATTTCACTTACAATTAGCTTATTGCTTTTTACCAAAAAGAAAGACAGGAAAATAACTTTAATTATTAAAATATCCATAACTATGCAGCTGCTTCAGATTTTTGGAATTACAATATTTTCTTGTAAGTTATTTTTTGTTGCTCTTATTAAATTTATTTTATATCTTATTATAGTTTTTAAGAATACTGACAATTTTATTAATAATAAATTATTGAATCTTTTGCTCACATTTAGATTTGATAGTTAGTGTTCAGCTTAATGAATTCACAAAACTTCGAACACATCTGAATATGACAAAAAGTGAATTTCATGTTAAATGCAATGCTAAAAATAAAGATATACTTATAGAATTAAAAAATCATTTTAATAATTTTAAAGAGACTCTTTATGAACATACAAGAGCTGCTAAAATGGAAATAATAAAAGATAAAGTAAATTATGGTGATGACGATTTGCCAGAAAATGTAATTCAGACACATTGTTTTCAAAATCAAAACATAACCGAGGAGTTGGAAAATATGTTCAATCTAGCACAAACGTGTTTAGAACCAGAAGAGTGTTTTAATGATTTAGAAAAGAAAAATTATCTTAGAATGATGACAGAGTCAACTTGTAGTTTCATGACTTTTGCAAGTAAGAATTTTTATTTAAGAATTTAACTCACTATTATGAAAATAATTAATTAAGGGCGTTATGTTTCGAATGTCTTCTTTTAAAATAAATATAAATAATTTCATATATTTTTCTAATGAAATTTAATTTTAATTAAATAAATATCTACCCTTCGGAAATAATAATCTTTTCTAATTTATAAGGTGATGAAGTTGTTCCTAATCTGTTTCTTGAATTTAATTCTATTAAAGCTAAATTGGGACAAAAATAGTAATATGAATTAATTAATTAACTTCACATTAATTATTATTTAATTAATTATAAATATAATAGTAATTATTTATTTATTAAAAAGTAAACAGCAAAATATTACTAAATTATTGTTAGTTCAAAAAAAGAGATTACTAAATTTGCAATTAATTCTTTGCTCAATTTGATGATTTTTTAATTTTACTTTGAATTAAATTAATTAACTATTGAATTTAATTATTTAATATAATTATTTTATTTAAATATTTTATATAATTATTTTATTTAATTATTTCATTAAATTAATTAAATAATTTGGATTAATCTGAAATTTTATGGAGAAATTAATAGTCGTGATTAACAATTTTGGTCATAAGGAAATTATTAAACTATAATTAATTAGTTATCTAATAAATTATAATTAATGAGTCAATATTTGAACTTTAATTAATAAGTTAATTAATGAATTATAATTAATGTGTCAAATTATGAAATATAATTGATTACGTAACTAATTGATTATAACTAATTACTTAATTAATGAAATATGAAATAGAAATAATTACTGAACTTATTAATTATATGTCAAATTATTAAATAGAATTAATGAGTTGATTAATTATTTATAATTAATGTATTAAATTATAACATATAAACAATTACTTAACTTATTAATTATAATTAATTATTTAATTAATTAGTTAACTAATTAATTATATTTCATGTGTTAAATTATGAAATATAATTAATTACGTAACTAATTAATTACAATTAAATATTATTTAATGAATTATAATTAATTAGATAATTAATGAATTATAATTTGTTCAATAAATTATATTAATTATATTAAATACGCTATTAAAAATAATAATTATTATTGCATTTATTCGCAGGTGTATTTCCATGCAGAATTGGTGAAAATAATGAAACAGTCAGTTACGAGGCTCCAATTGAAAATTGTTTGAAAAGATATTTTAGAGTCCACAGTGGAAATTATGGAGAACCATCATTTTTTTCGCTACCATTTGCCAAATCATAATTTTTAGTATTTTAATAAATTTATATTTTTGTAAATAAAAAAATCTTTAATTTATATAATTATGATTTTTTAACTATCTTATTTTATTTGGGTATTTATCGTGGAATTTTTAAAAACAATTAGAGTAATTGTTATATATATATATGTAAAATAACTAGTTAAATTTTAATTAATATATTTATAAGTAAAGTTAAATTTTAAAATCAGTATTTATTAAAAACGGAGAAAAATTGATGACAATAAATAATTAGCAACAGAACTGGTTTTATATTTGTTTTCCTGTTGAATTCCACATCCCCATGCGATCAAGAAAAACAAGACCGAAATAACTGCACTTGACATTGAATTCAAGGTCAATTCTGAATTTACTAAATTGTTAAATTCTAAATTTATTTAAATATATTCTTAATTTTTGTTATATAATATTGAAACTATGGAGAAATAAACATGTTTTCTAGAGTTGTATACATTTTTTTTTAATTGAATCACATATTAGAAAGGGGCTGAAATTTATAATGAGTTGATGTTAACCTTCCACGGAAATCACCTTGAAAAATCACGTGCAGAGAGGTTAAAATCCGGTCCAATGTTTATAAAAGAACTCAGTAGTCTTGAACCTCAGTTGAAATCCTTAGTTCACATATAAAACAGTTCCTTATCATTTTTTCGATACAGAAGAAAGTTTCTTTTTAATTAATCTAACATTGTTTAACTTTATTAAATTTTTTCTAATTATTCTAATAATGTTAAGATTTTGTGTTATTTTTGGAATTTTTATCAGTAAGTTAAATTTAGTAATTAATTATTTATTTAAATGGCGGTCTGACAGACCGGGAAAAGTATTAACGTAATTTTTATCACTAAACAGCAATTTATACAATTTATTTTACATGTAAATAATTTACAGTTTTCGCTGGTTCAACTCAATTGAATCAATTGTCTTTCAAAAGGGAACGTTTCAATATAACATTAAATGAATTAATTAATCAGTGTTATTACAATGGAGGAAGATTTATGTTTGATCAAATTTTATTGAATCTCAAGTCATTTAGAGATTATCGAAATAATTTGCTAATGGATTTAAATACCGTCACTTTTGGATCACCAGCTGAAGGTGATTATAAATCAGTTTATTGGATTAATCAAATTTGCGAAACAAAACCAGAAATGATAAATATATTGCGAGAATTATTTGAAAGTGTTCAAAATTGTCTCAATGTGGAAACACGTTTAATGAAGGATGAAGAGGAAATAGTTTTGAAAAATATGTTAACTGGTGTTTGCCTTCAATTAGAATTTGGTAAGTTTGTTATTAATTGAAAAAAAGATTAGAAAATTAATTCTATTAATTTTTTAACAAAAATCAAAATTTTAGAAATAATGACAAAAAAACATAATTTTAATTCAAAATATTTTTTATTTCTTTTCAAAGAAAGAGCATTGTCTACTCAACCTGAATGTTTAAGAGAATCCATGGCATCATTGCATTCACCAACAGATGAATGTTCTTTGAGTTATCCAAATTATAAAACAGTTTACACTTTAGAGCCAATACCAATTACTTATTCAGAAGAAGAATGCAGGTTTGTTTTTTTTTGGTATTATTTATTCAACATAAAAGAGAGGAAGAATAATAATTTTTATACGATACTGGAATAGGACATATTCCGATGCGATGTGTTAAAAATTATTATAAATAATTAAAAATAAAATTACGTAAAAATGTTTGTCAAATTAAAATTGTTTTTTTTTCTTTCTAGGGATTTTATTAATGCCGCTGTATGCAGAATTGATCGTCGAATAAATTGTGATAGTAATTTAAAAGCTATAATTAAACATCGATTTAACATGGCGCTTGGATTAATATATTGTGACACAAATCCTAGATTATCACCAAAATATTTTCATAGGATTTATACTAAATTTTTTTAATATTACAAAATAATTTGCACGACATATTGTAATAAGAAAGATATTTATACTTAATTTAATAAATTAGTTTCAAAATATCTATTCAATAATTTAATTTTCCTCTATGATTTTATTACTTCGATTTTAAGGGGAGCAACATTAGGTAGGTTTTTAGGCGCTTTTCATTAAATTTTTTTTCGAAAATTATTCAAATGAAATAATCCAATTTCCCTTTCCTTGGACAAATAAGATTCAAAAATTAATTTTTGCATTCAAGTCCAGTCTGGAATTGCAACCAACCTGGTATGAATATAATAGGAAAAACATGAATAATAAAATATTTTTTCTAATATTCTCTAATTAATTATCTAATTTAATTAATTAAAGAATTATAATGTATGTGTTAAATTATGAAATATAATTGATTACGTAACTAATTGATTAGTTAAATAATAAATTATAATTAATGAGTTAATTATTAAATTATAATTGATTAGTTAACTAATGTATTATAATTAATGAGTTACTTAATGAATTAAAATTAATGAGTTAAATTATGAAATATAATTAATTACGTAACTAATTGATTATAACTAATTATTTAATTAATGAATTATAATTAATAACTTAAATATTAATTTATAATTGATTAGTTAAATAATAAATTATAATTAATGAGTTAATTATTAAATTACAATTGATTAGTTAACTAATGAATTATAATTAATGAGTTAATTATTGAATCATAATTAAATAATTAACCAATTAATTATAATTAATATCTTAAATTATTAAATATAATTATTGAGTCAACTAATTAATTATAATTAATGTGTTGAATTATTTAACATAATTAATTAGTTAATTTATGAATTATACTTTTTTTAATATATGTTCAATATATTTTTCATTTTCTGGAGATAGAATATAAATAATAATTAATTAGAAAACATATTATCAATTCTTTGTTGGTTGTTTGTTTTCGGAATGCTTAGATGGAAACTAATTCTCGATTTATTTGAAATCATCTTTGCTGATTTCAGTCCGGTTTGGATTTGCAACCAACTTGGTATGATTATAATAGGAAAAACATGAATAATAAAATTTTTTTCTAATATTCTCCATTGATTAATAAATTTTTATAATTTCTGCAGATAGAATGCGTAAATAATTATTTAAAAAATATATCATCAATTCTTTGTTTTCAGTGATTATCAAAAATATTCAGAATGTAGAATCATTTCCTAATGAAAATGTTTTCTCGATCTATAATGTCTTTTCGTAAATTTATACGTCTATTTAACTAAATGAGCATTACGTACTTTGATGATAATAATTTTTTTTCTATTTCCTTGTGTATGTTTATACAGGTTTTTTTTCATGTGTCAGTATTCAATACACAAGGTAAAAATAATGTTACCTTTATCTAAAACTTCCTGACGATAGTTGAGTTCGATTTTTTCCAGCCTTGTCTTTAAACTTAGGAAAACAAATAATAACTCATTCTATGTAAAGTGGACGTCAAAAAAAAAGAACATGAAGAACTCGTGGTTTTTAAGCGTTTTTTGTATCTCCATAATTTGTATAGCCAATTCTTCTGAAGATGCCACAACAATGCTTGTAAGTGAGGGAATTTTTAACATTAAAATATTAAATTTAATATTAATTACATAATTAAAGAAAGTGTTTTATTAAATTAATTTAAAAGTTTGTATATTTAATTCAAAATTAATAAATAGTTATCAGTGTTTTATCGTTGCCGAAAAATTTCCTAAAGGAAAAAAAATGGTTATCTAAAAAATAATAATTAATTAATTATTTAAGAGAAATTTTGTAACTAAACGAGGATATCCCTTTGAAACCTATCATGCTAACACAGACGATGGATACATTCTTGAATTACATCGTATACCAAATGGCAAAGCAAATAATAAATCCAAAACAATTGCCAATTTAAAAAAGCCTGTTGTATTTATAAATCATGGTCTTGCTGATAGTTCTGCTGCTTTTTTGTTCGCTGCAACAAATCAGTCTTTAGGTAATATTTTATTTTTATTTTATAACATAAGTATAATTTTTTTTTAAGAAAATTTGTTTTTTATTTTCTAACAATTTATTTGCGCGTAGCCTATATACTAGCTGATAATGGTTATGACGTTTGGTTGGGTAATCATCGAGGAAACAGATTTAGCAGAAAACACAAAACACTCACTTCATATGGATTTAAATTTTGGAATTTTAGGTAAATAATTTTGATTATTTTCTAATTAGTAAACTTGATTTGGATAGCAGTTTATATTGAATTTTGGTAATATTTATTAAAAATTATTTTTTATAAGCTTCTTCTATTTATTAGTTTCCACGAGGTTGGTTTGTATGATCATCCGGCTATGATAGATTTTATTTTGAAGAACACTAAACAGAAAAGATTATTTAACGTGTGTCATTCAGAGGGATGTACAGAATTATTTGTCATGGCATCGCTTAGACCGGAATATAATAATAAAATTAAACTATCCGTTAATCTTTCACCTTCAGTGCTTTATGGTCATTCACCTCTAATTCTGAGATCTATCTTCATGTTCTCGTATTTGCTTCAGGTAAATAAAAAAGAATTCATTGAAAAACGTAAAGAGAAAACTTTACAAATTTATCCATTGATGAATAAATTTAATAGCTTATCCGTTAATAAATTTTAATTTTTAGGAAGTTTTCGGTCGTTTAGGTTATATAAAAGTATTGGATAAAAATTTTATTACTACCCTAATAACACGTTTGGTCTGCAAAAAAGGTTCAGTTACAAATTATATTTGTTATATTGCAGTGTCTATTATACATGGATTTGATTGGTTTAAAACAGACGGAGTAAGTATTTAAATCAGCTAAAATATTAATTAACAAAAATTAACAAAAACTTTTTAAATTATTTAGAATTTGTTATCTCAATATTTGGAAATTTATCCCGCTGGAACATCAATTAAGGAAGTAATTCATTATGGATTTTTATATTTTTATCCAGGTTCGTATTATTAATTAACTTAATTATTAATAGTGTTAATTTATCTTATTTTACTGGTAAATATAGAACTAAATAGGAAATTCATAATTTTTGTTGTAATTCCAACATGATTAATAAAATTAATTAATTCCACTATTACATTTTTAATTTATCCATTTCCTATAAAGGTACATTTAGACAATTTGATTACGGTGATTGTAGAAATAGAGAAATTTACAATTCAACAATGCCTCCAGAATATCCTCTGAAAAAGGCAACTCTACCAGTTGTAGTATTTTACGGAGAGAACGACAATATGGGTGCTGTAAAGGTATGGAAATTAATGAAAATGGTAACTAGTAAATAATAAATACCTCCTTTCTTTCAGGATGTTCAACAATTCTCAAAAATGATACCCAATGTAATCGAGGGGAAATTTCTTCAAAGTTTTAATCACTTAGGTTACTTTTTACGTGCGGACATAAAAAATTTAGTTTATAATAGAATTCTTGAACTTTTTGCAAAACAGTGAACACTTATCTACTTATAAATGAATAATAATTTTTAATTAAAAATAATAAGTAAAACTGTCGAAATGTTAAATAGAAAATTATTTAATTTTTAATTATATATATCAATTAATTAATTTATGTAGATCATGAGTTCCCAAGAACAGCTAAAGATAGACAATTCACATAAAGATTGATAATAAATGTACAGACTAAAGTCAGAAAAAATAAATAAATCCTGTAAAAAAAAACTCAGCTATTGATTATCATATTTTATCTTTATAAAACGAAAATATTGAATTTTTTATTATGGGATTAATTTTATTGGTTGGCAATAAAATCAATCTTGAAAAAGATTTCAATTGACAAGACTAAAATTGGATTTGGCGTTCGTAACAATAAGAAGTTGAAAAAAGGATAAAAATAATGATTCAATATATTATCTTCTTTCTATAATTCTCCAGTAGTTGCAACATTTCTTCGTAAACTTTATTTCGTACATTGATCCCAATTAAAAAATCAAAATGATTGAACCCTTCAATTAATTTGGTATAAGTTACATTTGGAAGTGTTTCGATCAGAAATTCAACATCCTGCAAAAAAAGTTTTGAAACAATTTTGTAAAAAATAATAATTAACTATTAGCGAAAAAATTGTATATACCTTAGATGGAGCTAAAAAATCTTTGGAGCCGTAAAATATTGCTACAGGTAGAGTAGCTTTTTGTAAAGGATATTTCGGTGGAAGTCTCGAATTATAAACTATTTCGTTTATCTTACGTCCATAATCATATTGTCTGAATTCAGCTGAAGAAAAAAAAATTCTACTTAATAGCTATTCGATTCTTTTTTTTCATAAAATTAATTACCTGGAGAATGAGCTCCGAATCCATAGTGAAACAGTTGTTTAGATGATCCTCCGGATGGAAAATATGTTAAAAATTTGTTATAAACATTCTGCAAAATTGTGATTTTATAAAATTCTCTACTTAAACTATACAACGAGTATTGTAAATTTAATTTTATTTTTTACACTGATAAAAATGTTTCTTACTTTATCTGTCATAAAAGAACTGAATCCTGCTATTGAGTTGATGATAAATATGCAAATGTGTTGAGTAAACATTTCCTTATGACAAAAATAATTAGTCACTACTCTAAGCCAAGTAGATCCATCTAAGGCATTGACGTGTCCAAATTTTTCAAAAATGTACTAAACAAATTTTTAAATACATTTGTACCTCAATATTTCAGTCAGGAATATGGTAGATCAAAAAGAGCAAGCAAACAGAGGGATTATTAGCCAGTGACACAAGGAGGTAGGAGGACAACGCCGCTTTGAAAGTTCTTCAGATTATTGTGGAGGAAGATGAAGGGAAATTAAAAGTTTTATAAATCCTACTGATCCGAATTGGTACAGGATCAATGTATGCTGATGTTTCGGGTAAGCTTCGCAAGGATATTAATATGGACGTCAGTCACATAAGAGTAGTAGAGGAAAGGCATACTAAGAGACTTTCTGATTAAAATCGGAGAAGACTCCAAAACAGAGACTTTTACTATGGAGATTCAAAAAGCGATTGACAGCATGAATAGAATGTAGTTTTAGATCGAAGGGTTACACTGGAAATCCACGACCTGAATTATCATAATTTTTATAAGAATATAAGCAGCATGAGATAGATAAAAGGAAGAATTTCGAATTAAAATCGGAGACGACTCCAATAAGGAGGCTTTCACCTCGGAGATTCAAAGTAGTCGAAAGCATGAGTAGGGGTTCAATTAGTGGATCCAATGATTACACTGGAGATCTGCGACCTGGATCATCATAAATTTTAGGAGAATATGTCAGTCGTAGCAGCACAAAATCAATAAAAGGAATACCTCCTGATTAAAATCGGAGACGACTCCAATAAGAATGTTTTCATCTCGGAGGTTCACAAAGTGGTTGGAAACATGAGTGGGGTGTAGTTGGTGGATCCAATGGTTAGGCTGGAGATCCGCGACCTGTATCATCATAAATATTAGGAGAATGTGACAGACGTAACAGCACGAGCTACATAAAACGGAGACTTCTTCATTAAAATCAGAGATAAATGCAATAAGATTTTCACCGCTTAGGTTACCAAATGAGTCAGAAGCATAAGTAAAGTGGATTGAATGATTACACTGGAGATCTGCGACCTGGATCATCATAAATTTTAGGAGAATCAGTCGTAGTAGCACGAGCTACATAAAAAGACCTCCTAATTATAATCGGAGACGACTCCAATAAGAAGGCTTTTACCGCGGAGGTTCGCAAAGCATTCGAAAGCATCGTATCAGTAAAGTGAAGTTGAAGAATCGAAGGATCACACTTGAGATCCGCGACTTGGATTGACTTACCCAGAAAATAAAATTCCCGGAAAATAAGGAACTCGGAAAGCCAGGATGCAGAAAAATGATGGTCCTAAATCCCAACCTGGGTCAATAGATGAAACTCGCGATTGTAGTAACCAACTCAGAGGTGGCAGACAGGCTGGAGGAATTGGGAAATGTAAAGATACATTCCAATGGAATTAACTTTTGAATCTTAATCATATGTTAGAATAAATATTCTACTAAATAAATAATTAGGTAAGCTTCCCCTGGAATTTCGTGGAGTTCCCTTGATGATCCGGTGGAAGTTTTCAATCAGGCGGACATATGCAAATTCTTTAATGCTTCCCTGAATGATTCCAGGGAATGTTCTATAGAATTCCACAGATTGTTCCATAGATTCATAAATCTTCCACAGTTTTGAAAATATATATTGTACTCTGTGGATGTTTTAATATTATTAAAAATACTTACAGAAGCAATGTGAGAAAATGAAGATCCAATTCTTGCTAATCCAGACAAGTGTTCCAAAAATATTGCTGGAGCTAAATTAACAGCCAAGTGTATTTTGTCATTATATTCCGTTCTAAGTGAAACAAGAACAAATAATTCTGTGCAACCTTGGGAATGACAAATGTAGAATAATTTATTGTTTTCAGTATGTTGCAAAACATAGTCCATCATTGCTGAATCATCATAAAGGCCAATTTCGTGCCAGCTTTATGGAAAAATTAAGAAATTTTTTGTTTAAAAACAAAAAGTTGAAAAATTATCCTAAATAAAAGAAATGGTTAAATTTTTCTCTTTCCTGTACCTAAAATTCCAAAATCCAAAGCTCGATGAAAGAAATTGGGAATGATTTCTACTAAATATACTTCCTCTACTATTTCCAAGCCACACATCATATCCCTTATCAACTAATAAATAAGCTACAAAAAAAATTGTTGAATTTTCAAATCCAAAATAGTTTAGAATTAATCTTGAATTAGTATATTCCTCTAATTGAGTCATCAGAATAAATGACAACAAAAACTGGAGTTTTCATAAAATAATATGAATAAAAAATTAACATTTAAAATTGCTCATACCTAAAGCTCGTTTTGGACCTGTCAGTAAAAAAAGCACTGAACATTCACCAAGACCATGTTTTACATAAACAGGATGTTTTTTATATGTGCTTTCATTGCTTGCACGACTCCTGGGAATTCGGTGCATTTCTAAAATGTAGCCATCTTCAGTTTCCACATAATGTGTTTCCAATTGATAACCATCATCATTCACTAAATCTTTCTGATATTAATTTTTAAAAAATCAGTTTTATCATACAATTAGTTTATTAGAATATATTTGTTCTACTTTTTGAAACTATTTTTTTTCTAATTTATTTTTATTGAAAAATTTTTTTTTATCTTCTAATTAATCAATCAATTAATCAATGTTTTTTTAAATTGTTTTCAACTAATAAATAAAAAGACTTACGACTTTTTTAGCGTCATCAATAGGAACACTTGTGGAAAAAAATATTCTTTCCAATATTATCAGTGTGGATAATAAATAATTTAATCTCATATTGTTAAAATATGACAAATGGATTTTGTTGTATTTTGACTATTTGCAAAAAAAAGAAAAGAAGTAATGGTTATTGATTTAGAATAGAAAACAACTTTGTTTTCAAAAATAAAATTTAATATTGTACACACATTAAAAAAAAAACAGTTTAGTGTTGAGTAGGTCAAGTGTTTAATTTTTTGTACTGTTTAAAAAAGAAAAAAAAATACAACCGAGCATTTCTTATCTTTTTTTTCATATCGGGTCAAGTTTTAAGGCTTCCTTGTGCTCTTTTGACGTTTATTACTTTTTTTAACACTCCAAAAAAATAAGTACCGAGTACATTTTTACGGATAATGAAATAAAAATATTAAAAAAATTTTCTTACAAAAATAATAACTTATACCTTTTTTTCATTCATTAAAATAATTTTTAATTATTTTAGAATATGACTAATTATGGAGAGATCTTAGTAGCCCTTCTGACATTAATGTTAAAGTAGTAATCTACATACAGGGGCTCTGGTAGAAAAATAATTTTTATTTTCTTCTTAAAAAAAATAAATTAAAACTAATTTTTATTATAAATTTTTTCCAAATATTATTGTCAAATTATTATTTTTCACATCGCATTTAACAGTAGGATCAACAATTTTAATTTTGTCGGGAACTTTATTATTAAAATATTAAATGGATTGATCTAAAATTTTGTGAAGATGTCTAAAATATGACGAGGAACGTCTGTTATGTGCTAAAATTGTGATATTTTTATTTAATTAATTATTATTACTTAATAGTGACGTCACACCTAACCTCAAATTTTCAAGAAATTTCGAAACTATATTATATATAATAATTAATTCAACAAAAATATCACAATTTTCACACATAGCGGCAATTCCACATCGTATTTTCGACATCTTCAAAAAATTTTAAATCAATTTATTTAATATTTAACAAGAAAAAAGTTCTTGACAAAATTAATCTAACAATCACATGCTTTTAATATATACAGTAAAAGAAAAATATCGTATTTAATTTTTAATGGACAGATGTGACGTGAGAAATATTTTCATTTGGACAATTTAAAAGTTACAAAACAATTTTTAATTAGTAATTATACTATTTCGTTGATTTTATTAAAAGACATAAAAATTCGTTGGAACAAAATTAAATATTCCAAATGATAAAAAATCTAATAATAATCATAAAGAATTTTTTCAAAATATTTTTTTAATTTTATAAAATAAATTTTAAAAAAAAATTATAAAATCTTCTTACAAAAAATTTTTGGTTTTTCTGTTTGAATCATATTTAAATAATAAATTTTAAAACAAAATGTAAATATAAAAATATTTTTTATTTTAATTGCTAATTTTATGTATTATAAAAAAATATAATAGAATTTAATATTAACATTTGAGATTTTTAATGCATCATATTTGTACAAAATATAGAAGACCATGCTTTGCTTAAAAGTAATTTAAATGTTGCGTGCGTGTACCACGTAAAAGTGATACAATCTCTCACTACGTCCCATTGACATTCTTGTAATCCATTTTTCTCACTGAAATTAAAAAATAAATTATTTTTTTTTTGCAAAGAAAAAAATTTTCAAAAAATCAAATTATGTTTTTTTTTCTTTCTACAGTTTTGATAATTTTCTAAATACAAAAAATTCAATAAAAATAAATTAATAATAAACAATTAATAATAATAATCAAATTTGTTTAATGAAATAAATAAAATAAAATAATAATAATAATAACAATAATAATGCTAATAATTAAAAAAATGTAAATAAAAATAATATAAATAATAATAATAATAATTAGTTTATGATTATTACTTGCAAACTCGATTTGGTTGAATAAATGGAAGTGGCCAAAAACTATGTGTTGGCCAGACATTTGGATATTTTTCATAACAATTATTGAAACTAGATTTTTTTCTCATAATGTCCTCGCATTCAGTTCTGGCATTAAAAAATACATCTGCAAAATAGTATTAAAAAATTTTAATACATTTTTTAATAATTAATTAATATTTTGACAATTTTAAAAATATTTATATAATTTTTTAATTTAATTTTATTTTAAAATTAAATAAATATACATTTTTAATACCTAATTTAATTTAAAAATTTTAATTTTTTTTTGATGAGAAAATTCTAATAAATAACTTTCATCTGAATAATTATATATAGTAAATATTGTTTTATTTATTAAAAATTAATTTAAAATAAACTTTGAAATTAGTTTAACAAAAAAGAAAAGTTTTTAAATTATTTACTAAAAAATACATAAATTATAAATAAATAATAATACAAAAAGAAAATTAAAATTAAAAAAAAATGCATTTCTCACACAATTCCATGAGAGAGCAAACAGCATCGAATATTCGTTTCATAAGCATTTTCTTATTATTTTTTTTTAGTCGTTCACTTTTTGTGAGACAATGTTGAACATTGTTGGTCATATTTAGAACAGCATTTCTTATATCTAAATCATTATAACAGTGTTCGTGTAACATATATTTTAATGTTATATTTGAATATGATTTCCAAAATTCTTTTTCAATTTTCGCATATTTTCCTTGACAAATTTCTTTAAAATTTTGCACACTCTCCACTAAATTTGAAAAAAATTCTTTTCCCTTGTTATCACATTTTTCTTTGATTTGACTTATGTGTGCATTGAACCACCAACTTGTTTTTGGATTATAACAATTGACGTCCATCAGAATCACAACTATCGACAATAATAATAATCATAAACGAAAAATTAATAAAAAATTTTTTTTTGTATTTTCTTAGACTTGATTTTGTAAATTATTTAAAAATTAAAAAAAAAAATTACTTTTAAAAATAATAATAAAAAGTAATAAATAAAAAGACATAAATGTCTAGTGATAAAAAAATGAACTAACCGAAGAGAAGAATACCAACAATTTGCGACCTTATCTCCCTTGTCATTATCAATTTTTTTAATACTTGTTTTTATTTCTAGGTCGTAGCTAATATTAATTAAAATTATGTCCTTATGATACAAAACTGACACAGTAAACTTACACTGAATGCGATAACATTTGAACTGATGTGTTCGGAAGCTGCGTAAAATAATCATCAAAGTAACATTTTCTTCATTTGTATTGAGGAGGGGAGATGTGTTTTAATTCTACGTTCTGCGTTATTAAATCTAATTTATCGCCGCAATAAATAAAACAATTTAAAATTAAAGATTCTCAATATTTGATAGAAAAAAAATAATTGTCAAATTAATTTATCAAAAAAAAATTTAATTATGATATTTCACCAATGAGAAATAAAAATTAAACGAAAAAGCAAATTTTATTCACATCAATTTTTTAATAAAATTAATTTCAGAAATTCACATCAATTTTTTAATGATAAATTAAGATTTTTTTTGGAAAAATGTTCAACTGTATCTAAAATCGGTGATTTATGATACTCAAAAAATTTTTAAAAGTCAAGAGATCATTTTTTGGAATTATTATTTTATTATCACACAATTATATATTAGATAAGAGAATTAACCAAATTTTGTAAATTGGTAAAAATATATAATAAAGTAATTGATTTTGTTGCTTTATTGATGAGATAATTTTAGTATTATATATCAGCTGCATTATTTTGAATTATCTTGAAATAGTTTAATAATTTTATTATAAACTAAATCATTTATGTCTTGGTGCAAATAAACGTCAAGATGATTAAAATTCTCCAACATTGTAGTTTCCACAACTTTTGGAAGACGTTTTGATAAGGTTTCAACATCCTGTAAGATAATGAGAATTATTATTACAGTTTTGGTAATAATTATTCCAAACAATTACAATTATACTATACATAAAAATATTTAACGTTCTTTATTATTGCTAATTAAAAGAAATTTTCTTTTGATATTTAATTAATATTTTTTCTATTTTTAAGGAGTAGCATTTGTTTAAAATTATCAAAATTTTACTAGAAATTATTTCAATCACTAAGGAAATCATTAAAAAGTAATTTTTAACAGAATTATTTTCGAAATTTATACAAAGGTGTTAACGAAGTTCTTGATTAATATTTTGTCAGCAGAATGTACTAAACCCATTATCCTATATCAACTCGGATCAGTAGAGGACAATCTGACGTAATTGCGAAGGCTACCCAAAACATCAGCATACATTAACCCTGTACTAACTCGGATCAGTAAAGTGGATCATCTCGTTACCACTTTCTGTAATCGAGGACTATCTGATATCATTGCGAAGTTTACCCAAAACATCAGCATACATTAATCCTGTACCAACTGATATTATTTGATATTCGCAAGTTGTGAGTGATTCAACAACCGACAATGATTGAAAATGGGAAATCAGCAAATTGTTTATTCTGCCCTATTTATTTTTTGTTCTTGGGAGAGTCTTCTTGGCTTTCTCAAGGGCAGACCTTCATAATACAATTTCAATTTTTTATTAATCAAATACTTCATGTCCAGGAACAAATAATAAGGGATTCAAAAACTGATGGGTTTTGTCACAAAAACTAATCTTGATATTATGATTCCCAGAATCATTCACACCATTAGCGGATATTTCTCAATATTTTATAGACGTTCTAGACGTATCCGAAAATTAAGTCTTCTAATTTCCCTGGACTAAATGATAACCCTAGAACATCCGTTGGACAATCTGAATATCTGGATGTTCATCACCAACGCAGATGATTTCAAATGGAACATCAGCAAATTCTTTATTCTGGCTTATTTCATTTTTGTTTTTGCGAGAATCTTCTTGACTTTCTCAAGGGCAGACCTAAAGACTCCGAATGCTCTAATACCTGTGACGTGATCGTTCCTCACCTACTCGTATGACTCTAACTTGCACCAGAAGTAGCTAGGGCTCTTCTTACAATCCAAGAACATATGATCGGGTTCTTCGCACTCAAAGTACGAAAATAATATGTCTTTTATATCACAGTTTCGTTCCATATGATCAAAATAGCGTTATGCCTTAATAGGTAGGGTCCAGAGATGGAAAAACGCCTCTTATAATATAGAATTCCTTGTGATACCTTATTTTTTCCCAAAAGATAGACGATGTCTAGAGTGCAAGAAGAGGGTGCCCAATGAAATGGCGAAGGAGTTACTTACAGTCATCTTGGCCCCGATAACACCTCAACAGAAGTGGGCGCAAGTTAGCGAGGACAAGAATCGTGTACTTCCAGCGGGAACGAAGAGGAGGTTCTGCTTTCAGACCGCAGTATCAAACTTAATTCTTATCCTTCCTCTAGAAGAGGAGGTGTAGATATGACAATGATGGAGACATTGATGACATCTTACGACCAAAACTCTTGTTCTAATTCGACTACATATAAATCTAATTTGTACGCTGCCCAATTCTTCCAGCCTGTCTGCTACTTCTCGGTAGGTTACTACAATCGCAGGCTTCATCCATTAACCCAAGTTGGACCATAGGACCAACACTTTCCTGTATCCTGGCTTTCCGAGTTTCTTATTTTCCGGGAATTCTAGTTTCTGGGTAAGGCAATCCAAGTCGCGGATCCCAAGTGCGATCCTTCAATCCATTTACTGCACTTCAGCGATACGATGCTTCCGAATGCTTTGAGAACCTCCAAGATGAAAACATTCCTATTGGAGACGTCTCCGATTGTAATCAGAAGGTCTTCCTTTTATATAACTCGTGATGCTACGACTGTCATATTCTCCTAAAATTTATGATGATCCAGGTCGCAGATCTCCACTGTAACCATTCGATCTACCGACTGAACTCTACTGATGCTTCTGACTAATTTGATAATCACCGTGGTGAAGATCTCCTTGTTGGACTCGTATCCCATTTTAATTAACAAGTCTTTTTATGTAGCTCGTGTTGCTACGACTATCATATTCTCCTAATATTTATGATGATACAGGTCGCGGACCTCCAGTCTAACCATTGGATCCACCAACTGCACCCTACTTATATTTCCAACCACTTTGTGAACCTCCGAGATGAAAACATTCTTATTGGAGTCGTCTCCGATTGTAATCAGAAGGTCTTCCTTTTATATAACTCGTGATTCTACGACTGTCATATTCTCCTAAAATTTATGATGATCCAGGTCGCAGATCTTTAGTGTAATCATTCGATCCACTAATTGCACCCTACTCATGCTTTCGACCACTTTGTCAACTTCCGAGATGAAAGCCTCCTTATCGGAGTCGTCTGCAATTATTGTAATCAGGAATTTTATTTTATCTATCTCGTAATGCTACGACTGTTACATTCTAATAAAAATTATAATAATTCAGGTCGCAGATCTCCAGGGTAACCATTCGATTCACCGACTGCACTCTACTCACGCGATTTTAATCAGAAAGGCTCCTTTTTAAGTAGCTCGTGTTGCTGACGTCCGGATTGATGCAGATATTTCCAAACCTCGGTTTGATTTGTCTAGCCGAGTGGCAGATTTAGCCGAAGAACTAACCATTTTTTAGATTTAGATCATTAAAAATATTCCACACTTTATACTTTTCGCTCCCTGACTTAAAAACCACTTTTCCTAATCAAGGAATATTTACAAAAAATGCTTAATTTTAATAACATAAGATTCTTTAAATCTTTCTGGTTGCTAATGATTTTGATTTCAGATTTTAAAAATTAAAAATTGCTGATTTAATGGACCAATTTTGTTCGAAATTTATCTGATTTACTTGAAATTTGTTTCTCGGATTTTTATTAGGGTCGCTGATTAAGATTTTATCATCAAAACGATAAAATTATTAATTACAAATGCTAAATAATTCAAGTTAACAAACTAATTAGAATGTGAACATTCGGGAGGAAAATTATCATTATAATTTAACGACTTATTGATATCTACTATTACCTTCATTGAAATAATTGCATCATTTAAACCATGAAAAATAGCAACGGGTATCGTTATTTTTTCCAAAGGATATTTAGGTGGAAGTCGTGATTTATACACTTCTCTATTCTTGGACATTCCGTAATCAAATTGTCGAAAAGTACCTATAAATTAAAAAAAAATTGTTATACTTGAATTATTATTTCGATGTTTGTAAAAAAATGCCGTCTATTATTTATTAACCTGTTTGTTATCATTTTTCCGAATGTTTCCATGATATATGATAAAGAAAAGGAAGCACAAAAAGAAAAGTTAATTATTAGACAGGCAAATAATAACTTACAATAATTCTTGAACGAATTACAGAAAAGTAATAAATTAATTAGACAAATAATAAAATCTCACCAGGAAATTGAATTAAAGAACCATAATGTATAAATTGTTTAATAGATGCACCAGCAGGATAGAATTGTAAAAACTTTGAAAGAAGTGCCTAGAAAATTAATTATAATTTTGTGTATAATTTTTTTGGAATGAAATTTAGAAAATTGAAAACTTACGAAATCCGTTTCAAACCAATCAAATCCCATTATTATGTAATTAATAATAACACAAAAGTAATTTGTTATTTTTCCAGGTTGACAAAAAGCATTTGTAATTGTTCCAATTGGTGAATGATCAAACACTCTTCCATATCCAAATAAGTTAAAAATATCCTGTAATTGAAATAATCAATTTGCAATTTAATTATATACGTTCAATAAGATGTTTATTACATCCTTTTACCTTAAGCGTATAAGGAGTATGAAAAACAATCATTGCATTATAAGTTGGATATTGAAAAAAGGCAGCAGGTGCTAAATTAGCAGAAAAAATAATTTTATCATTGTACTCTGGTTTTAGTGATGTCATCACGTAGAGCTCTGTGCATCCCTCAGAAACACATACGTGAAAAAGTTTCTTTTGATTGGTTTTATTTAAAATAAAATCTATCTCAGCCGGTGAATCATATAAACCAATTTCATGCCAGCTGCTCAAACAAAAAATAATATTTAAAACAAAAATTTCTGTCAAATGTTTTTTTTATAATTAATAATTATTATTTAATTAATCCTAATCAATTCCTTTAATGTATTTCTCAAACCTAAAATTCCAAAAATCGGTTTTCTTTGGCGATAACGTATTATGTTCTCTACTGTAAATATTTCCTCGACTATTACTCATCCAAACGTCATATCCATTATCAGCTAGAAGAAAAGCTGAAATTGACAATAATAAATTAAAACAAAAAAAATATTTTGTAAAATATAATTATTTGGGAAAATAGTTATTTAGAAAAATAAATTTTTTTTTAATTCTTAAAAACACAAAATACCTAATGATCTATTTGGTCCAGCAACCATAAAAGAAGCAGAACTATCTATTAGTCCATGTTGTAACATAGCCACTGGTTTATTATTTTTATCATCATTACTTTCTTTGCCATGTGGTATTCTGTGTAATTCTAATATATAACCATCCTCAGTTGTTACATGATGAATTTCAAATGGATAACCATAATCAGTGACTAAACTTACCTATGAAAAAAATTTCTCCCTCAATTATAAATATATAGTTAATTTAGAATAAATTCTAGAAAATAATTATTTTTTTTTATCTTACTTACGAGTTTTTCAGTAGCATTTATTGTTGATTCAGATTTTATGAAATTGAAAAAATTACATGTAATTAATAAAAAGCACAAATATTTCTTACTTGACGAATACATTTTTCATGAATAAGTTTTCTTTTAAAGTTACAACGTGCTAAACGTTTTTCGTAATTGCAGAAATAGATAACGCTGTTGATATCGTCTTTTAATATTGTACATTATAACAATACGTAAATATTCCATATTATTATTATTACTGTTATTATTATTATTATCATATCGTTTAGACCAATTTGTTTTGAGACGGAATAATTTGTTATTAAGAGGAAATATAATAAAATAAGAATAAATGATCAAAGTTAAAATTATTCCTCACCCAGCGCGACCGGGTTCAGAGTTGCTGGGGCTCTATTTGACGATATAAAATAAAATAATAATTTTAGTTGCACGCGGACGCCAGTTAATTTATTAATTAAAATCAACAAAAGACTTAGATCACTGGGAGGGAAGTTGGTGAACCCAAATACAAAATATAAAAATAAAATATTAGGCGACTTCCAGGAACATAAAATTTATTATAAAAGATCAAATGAAATACATTAACCACTTACGTGTCTGATGAATAATGATCAAATATCGACTCTTTTCCTAAATTTCGTTCAAACAATACGATAATAATTTTGGATAACGTCGATCCTCAAGTTCCATACAATTTTAATATTTAATTGATCCAATAATTTCAATATAATTTGATATAATACACACAATGAGATATACTCCCAACATACAATAAGACGTACGGACAAAGAGTGAGGAACGGACCCGACGATTTTCGGCAATGCGCCAATATATTGAACTATTGGCGCTTAGATCGATGTAAGGTCACAGGGACGAGTTATTGACCTTTTTCCCTAACCCTTATCCTAAGATATTTGATTTATTATTTCTCAAAATCATGTCAAGAAATATTTTCCCGTCACAGTTTATTGAATACGATGGGTAACTTTCTAGAGGGAATGATTCTGGAGAGACATCAGGGAAAATTGGTAGGAGAAAATAGCTTATCCGGAAATTAATTTGGCTTTAGAAAGGGCCAAAAGGTTATTACTATTATTGTTGTTATTATTAATTTTTTACGAGGGAAGTGTGAAAACTGTATAACCCTTGGTATCCAATACTTGAAGCACGGTTCTCCGAGGTTATGTGGAGATAACCGTTTTTGTTCTGATACTTTTCTCTACATAAGAAGCAGCTTGGGCTTCTACTGCAGTTTGCAAACTTATGATCAATTTCACTGCACTTAAAGCACGCAGTCAATCTATCCGCTGCCTCACAAACTCTTACTATATGGCCGGACGCCAGGCACCGAACGACCATGAATCTTCTTTTTGTTGGGCAACACCTAAAGCCAATCCTTATGCGTCCCAATTACTCCAGCCTCTCCGCCTCCTCTGGATTGGTAACTACAACTGTGAGATTCATTCCTTGTCGTTTGGATCCTAGGACCGTCACCTTCCTGCTTCCTGGTTTCTGGAGCACTTCCTCCACAGTCTAGATCTTCCCTATGCTTCCAACTGCTTTGGTGACCTCAGCAGTGAATGCCTCCTTATTAGAATATCCTCCGATTTTGATCAGGAGATCTCCCTTTATTGTAGCCTTGCATCCACGACCTGCGTGTGGCTGATGTCCGGATTCATTTCCTTCCAAAGTTTGCTCAGTACGTCGGCATACGTGATTCCTGTTGCTGATCACCATTATAGATCCACTCGTCGCTTTCTTTTTATCGGTTTGCTTAGGATTTAGCGCTACCGTCACCTTCACAATCTTTTTGACAAGAGGTGCCTCCTCTTACTTTTTCTTCTTCGCCTCGGATCATTATTACTATTATTATTAATGTGATCATTAGATACTATTTTTACAGTTCATGAAAATAATTTGGGTATGCATAGTAAAAGTTAGAAAAATTACTTTACTTAAATTACAATTTTATTTAGTTCAATTACATATTAAGTTCTTGTTATACAGAACTCGTTTAATGCATTGCATAAATGTTTTTTATTTTTCACTCAAGACGATAAATTACGATAAAGTATTTAAAAATTAATATAACTGTAATTTTAAAAAAATTGTACGTTTCAATTAGTTAAAAATTATACAAATAAAAAATGATAATTTCCTTTTTTCAATTACTTATTTTGTATAATTTTGAAAAATTTGTAAAACATTTTCATAAATCAATTTACCAGCGTTTTTATTTACAAAGTAATCAATGTGATTGTAGTCTTTAATTAATTTCTTTTTTATTAAATTGGGAACTAATTTTAAAAGTTGTTCAACATCCTAAAAAAATTGAAAATAAAGTTAAATTTTTTTACATAATGTAAAAATTTTCATTATTTTATAACTAATAATAGTTTTAAAATTTGTTACCTTTACTGTCACCAAATTATCAGAGTCACCGTAATAAATTATTACTGGTACTGTTACTTTATCCAGAGGATATTTTGGAGGAAGTGTGGCATTGTATACTTTTATATTTTTTTTCTTTCCATAATCATATTCCCTAAAAGCACCTTTAAAAGAAAATTTTAGGAAATTAGGTAGAAATAGTAATTTTTTTTAGAGGAGATATATTTTTAATGAATTCAAATTAAAAAAAGTTCTTGATGTTAAATATTATAATTTAATGAAAACGAAAAAAATTATAGTGGATTACAATATTACAAAAGTAATTATTCTCACCAAAAATTAACACTGATGATGCATAATGCATAACTTGTTTACTTGATGCTCCAGCAGGATAGTAATTCAAATATTTATGTAGAAGAATCTTAAGATTTAAAAATAAATTAATGAAAAATAAATTAGAAAGAATTGTAAAATTATTTCCAGTTAAGTCTCCAAAATCAACGGATTAAAATTAGACGAAATATTACAATATACAATTTAACAATTTTTAAATCAAAATGTCTTCATCTAATCCGCTATGTTCATACAATTTTTAAGATACTAAAAACAAATAATTACCGGATCAAAATTAAATTTGTCAAATCCGTATATTAGGTTAATTATAAAATCACAAAGAAACTGTAAATATGATTCGGGCCTACAGAATATGTGTGTTATGGTTCTAAGCAATAAATTTCCATCAAGTACCTTTATATGTCCAAAATAATCAAAAAAGTCCTGAAAAATTAAAATAACTTTTTTTAATCTAAATATTGAATTTGAAATTAAATTAACTAGAGAAGTAGTATAAAATACAAATGTTTGAAAAATAGTTTCTGAAAGAGGAAATTATTTAAAAACTAACGCAACAAACCTTGAAGATATAAAATAATGTGAAAAAACTTTTTGTTCTTAATGTTGAATGACCAAATAAAAGTCCAGGTGCCAAATTAATAGATAAACTAATTTTATCATTGTACTCTGGTTTAAGGGAAGTCATAGCATAAAATTCTGCACATCCCTCTGAATGACAAACATGAAACAATTTCATTTGATTTGTTTTTGATAAAATATAATCAATCATTGCTGTATTGTCATATAATCCAATCTCATGTAAACTGTTGTTTAACAAAAACAATATTTAATTATTAAGTATCGACAACTTAAAATTAGTTTTCATTTTCATGTAATCTAATACCTAAAATTCCAAAACTTGTGATTTGTTTCCTTATAAATCTTATGTTTTCTGCTGAAAGAATTACCACGATGATTTCCTAGCCATACATCATAACCTTTGTCTGCTAAAATATATGCTAAGAACGATAAATTATTTAAAATATAAATTTGTTAACTTCAAAATTTTTATTTATAAAAAGTTTTGTTAAGTAAAGTATTAATTGTTAAAAATACAGTATTACTACCTAACGACACATTTGGTCCCGCAAATAAAAATGCGGCTGAACTATCTGCTAATCCATGTTTGAGAAAAACGACAGATTTCTTTTCTTCTGATTGATTTCTTCGAAAACTGTATGGTATTCGATGTAATTCTAGAATGTAACCATCTTTTGTTTCCACATGATAAATTTCAAATGGATATCCGTAATTATTCACTAATTCTTTCTTATAATGAAAATTTCAAATATAATTAATTATTTTTTAATAAAATTTCATCTTTAAAGCGTTGCATATTAACTATTGTATATTACTTACAATTTTTAATGAAGAATTTTCAGAATTACTGCTTACAAAATTAAAAAATTCAGAAACACTTAGAAAAATAAGCAAAAGTTGCTTCGTTATTCTTGACATTTTTTATGAATAATAAGTATAAAATATTATAAAAAGTATACAAAATATTTTAAAAAAGGTGTTATCAATAAGGAGTAAAGATAATAAAAGTAGATTAATTCCTACAAAGTACGTATGTGTCATTTTATTAAAAACCCGGAAGTATTATTATCTTTATTATTAGATAAAATTTAAAGCAACAAAAATTAAAATTTTTAATAATTTATATTATAGAAATTTTATTTAGGTTAAATTTTTTAACATGGTGATTTGAATTCTATAAAACTGCAAAATTTATGTAGATTTTTAATTTATTTTAGCCAGTTAATCCTACCTAATGTATTTACGTAGGTTGAGGAATTAAAGGAATTATCAAATTTGTAACATTTGTTGCACTTCTTCTTCCTGGGTAAGGTAATCCAGGTAGCGGATCTCCGGTGTGACCCTTCGATCCACCGTCTACATCTTCCCCATGCTTCCAAATGTTTTGATGATCTCCACGGTGAAAGCCTCCTTATTGGAGTCGCCTCCCCGTCAAAAATATCCCCGTGGAAATCCTCGAGGATTTCCTCGTGTCAAATTTGGACGGAATTCCTCGAGGATTTCCACGCGGATTTTGTACTCTAATTTTTTTGTCTGTATTTCAAAAATCCGTAAGGAATCCACGAGGATTTTATACTTTAATTTTTTCGTTTCTTTTTTAATAATTCTCACGGAATTTACGAGCATTTTGTAGTTTAATTTTTTCGTTTCTTTTTTAATAATCCCCACGGAATCCACGAGGATTTTGTACTTTATTTTTTTCGTCTGTTATTAAAAATCTTCACATATTCCACGAGGATTTTGTACTTTAATTTTTTGTTTGAATTTCAAAAATCTGCAAGGAATTCCGCGAGGATTTTGTACTTTATTTTTTTCGTCTGTTATTAAAAATCTTCACAGATTTCACGAGGATTTTGTATTCTAATTTTTTTTGTCTGTATTTCAAAAATCCTAACAGAATTCACGAGGATTTTGTACTCTAATTTTTTTGTCTGTATTTCAAAAATCCGCAAGGAATTCCTCGAGGATTTTGAACTTTGAATTAATTTCCCTGCACCTATAAATTTACGTGGATTTTTATCTTAAAAATGTCTTATCTGTGTTTCACTGTCGTCAAAAAAATCCATATAATGATTTTAACTGAAGTTAAATATTTTTATTTCCTGATCGTTGAAAATATCCACGAGGACTTTTCAGTAAATATTTTTTGTCGGCATTTAATTACAAATTTTCTCGAGGTTTTCGAACTTTGAAATTCAATTTTTTCTCTTTGTACAAAATCCTCGTGGATTCCTTGCGGATTTTTAAAATACAGACAAAAAAATTAGAGTACAAAATCCACGTGAAATCTGTGAAGATTTTTAATAACCAGACGAAAAAAATAAAGTACAAAATCCTCGTGGATTCCTTGCGGATTTTTAAAATACAGACAAAAAAATTAGAGTACAAAATCCTCGTGGAAATCCTCGAGGAATTCCGTCCAAATTTGACACGAGGAAATCCTCGAGGATTTCCACGGGGATATTTTTGATGGGGCTCCAAATTTAAGCAGGAGATTTCCTCTTTTTAGTAGGCCTTGTCTTCAGCACCACTTTCATGCTAATGACGTCGGTGTTAAAATCTTTGCGAAGCTTACCCAAAACATCAGCATACATTAACCCTGTACCAACTAGAATCAGTAAAGTGGATCCTTTCGTTACCATTTTTTGTAATTGAGGACAATCTGTAATCCTTGCGAAGCTTACCCAAAACATCAGCATATACTGATCCTGTACCAACTCTGATCAACACAGTGGATTTTGTTCTCGGTTTACCTCCGCATTGCCTATAGCGCCACCAATATTGCTATCTCCATTATCTGCTAGGGCGTGTTTTGTCTTCTCCTCACTGACAAGATCCTAAAGAGTCTTAAGGCCAGGTCCAAGTCGTGTCAGCTGTTCCATTGAAACTTCAATGGAACAGCTGACTCGACTTGGACCTGGCCTTAAGTCCGTCCTTAATAGTCATGTTGACATTCTTCTAGCCTTCGCAAGATTTTACCATCTTGGCGATCTCCTCTTCGATCCTCTGAAGACCCTCAGCTTTCTCCTGCCTAACTTTAAAACACTTCTTGCGTTCTCCTTCAATTGTCTCGTTATCTAGGTTAGGCAGAATCAAACTTCTTCGGCTGCTGATACTAGAAACGCTTGAAGCGCTTCCTCTTCTACTGCTAAGTCTTTCCAAGCTGACCTGGAGAACTTTAAGAAGCTGGATGCTCTTATGGTCCATGCTCCTTGTGGCATTGAATGCTGTAGTACACAAGGTGTCCAATACTGCAGCACTATTGTCACTGGATTTCGATGCTGAGAAGTCAAATTGCTTAAAAATGATCTCAATTCTTCAGTGTATTAAAAATTTGTAATTATTGTTAAATAATTTTATAATTTATATTAATTCACAAAGTTAAGTAATTACATGAATTAATAATTTCGATTTATTTTAATACATAACTGTCAGTAAATGATAATTAACAATTTTTAATAAGATTATTAATATTCATAATTATATATTATTATCAACGGAATTAAGTTAATGATCTTAGGGAAATGATATTAATTATAGTTTTGTAATAACTTGTATAATTTCTTTATTATTTATTTAATTTATATTAGGATATAACAATAAGATAAAAAATGTGTGCTTCTAAGAATTAATGTACTCGTTTATGGTGAAATAAATAAATAGTGTGAGATATGATAAGTGCAACATGCATGTCATAGTTAATTATTTGTAAGCTGTAACCTCAACACTTCCGGTAGATTTACACGCAAGCTATGAACTCTTTACAGTTTATTTCTATAATAAATAGTATGGAATAATGATATTTATAAAATTCTTAATTTTCACTTCCTTATATAGTAGATATTACTTAAAATAAAAAATCATAGTATTATAATTTTTACTTAACATTACTGATTAAACAAACAAATTATAAATATTTTTTTAATAGAGATATTACTCCGCAGATGAGTGAAGAATTCCAAACTGAATACCAAATTCAAGATCGTCGCGTTTCAATAAATTAACAACAATTGTAAAATTCCCTTTCGTGAAATTTAAAAATGTTCAAAATTTGTATATGGTTTTTTCATTGCAATGTTTTTTACCTTTTTGCAATGTAATAATAAATTCTATCAAAGTGTTTCTATATTACGTGTCGTTTTACAGATAAACTATATCGAAAGATAAGAGGCTCTAAAGCAATGGATATTTTAATGAAAGTAAACACTTCCGCCTAGACACTTACATAGTATATATTTATTAGTATATTGTATCATCAAAAAAAATATTAATTATTTTATTTATTCATAAAGAAGTTTGAAAAAAATTATTGTAATAAAGATCATACAATTTATTGGCTATCGAACAATAGGTAATTTCTTTTATATATTGAGAATTTCATGATATTATATCCCACTGTTATTATCGAAATGTATCAAAATAATTCTAATAGAATAGTATATGACATTATTAATAAAGGAAAAATTAAAAGCATTCATAATTTTTTGTAACACGATTTAAACCTTAAAAATTAATTAAATTATATTATGTTTGAAAGAAATTTAAGACAGAACACAATTAGTTGAGTACGTAATTACTACTGTTTATAAGCATGAAGTTTAATGATTCTATAATTGCTCGAATTTATCATTTGACCAAGCGCAGTTTCCTTTGGAGATAAAAACAACTCTAGGGATGATATTATCTTTTTCAACTGTAGATAATAATTTATGAAAAAATATAAAAATGAACAAATAATAAGCAAGAAAAATAACAAGTAGTTATTTTGAAATTACTTTTCAGGAACCAATACAAAATTTATTAATAACAATTATGACTCTGATCAGTTACTCGAATGTTTAAACAAATATGGACTCTTTGTCAAATTCTCAATATTGTAATAATCTTTACGAAAATAAGACTTCCTGATTAAAATCGTAGATAACTCTAACAAGGAGATCTTCACAGCGGTGATTATCAAATTAGTCAGAAGCATCAGTAGAGTTCAGTCGGTAGATCAAATGGTTACACTGGAGATCTGCGACCTGGATCATCATAAATTTTAGGAGAATCAGTCGTAGCAGCACGAATTCAATAAAAGGAAGACCTCCTGATTAAAATCGGAGACGACTCCAATAAGAATGTTTTTATCTCGGATGTTCACAAAGTGGTTGGAAACATGAGTAGGGTGTAGTTGGTGGATCCAATGGTTAGGCTGGAGATCCGCGACCTGCATCATCATAAATTTTAGGAGAATGTGACAGACGTAACAGCACGAGCTACATAAAACGGAGACTTCTTCATTAAAATCGGAGATAAATCCAATAATATTTTCACCGCTTAGGTTACCAAATGAGTCAGAAGCATAAGTAGAGTAGATTGAATGGTTACACTGGAGATCTGCGACCTGGATCATCATAAATTTTAGGAGAATCAGTCGTAACAGCATGAATTCAATAAAAGGAAGACCTTCTGATTACAATCGGAGACGACTCCAATAAGGAGGCTTTTACTGCGGAGGTTCACCATTCATTCGGAAGCATCGTATCGCTTAAGTGCAGTAAATGGATTGAAGGATCGCACTTGGGATCCGCGACTTGAATTGCCTTACCCAGAAACTAGAATTCCCGGAAGATAAGAAACTCGGAAAGCCAGGATACAGGAAAGTGATGGTCCAACCCGATCATAAGTTCTCAGATTGTATGAAGAGCCGTAGCTACTTCTTATAATGTGAGGAACGATCACGTCACAGCTATTAGAGCATTCGGAGTCTTTAGGTCTGCTCATGAGAAAGCCAAGAAGACTCTCACAAGAACAAAAAAGAAATAAGCCAGAATAGAGAATTTGCTGATGTTCTATTTGAAATCATCTGTGTTGGTGAATCCCTCACAACATCCGGATATTCAGATTATCTAACGGACGTTCTAGGGTTATCATTTGCTACAGGGAAATTAGGAGACCTTATTGCCGGATACTTCTAGAACGTCTATAAAATATTCTGTAATATCCGCTGGTGTGAGTGATTCCGGGAGTCGTAATATCAAGATTGGTTTTTGTGTCAAAACCCATCAGTTTTTGGATCATTAATTTTTTGTTCCTTTACATGAAGTTTTTCATTCTTAATAAAAAATTGAAATTGTATGATGAAGGTAATTTTATCATAGCAAACGGCAACAAGTCTACGTTTTTATTTTTATTATAGTAAAAAAACATTTTACAAAAAATTGGTAGTAAACGAATACTACTTTAACGTATTTAGAACACGACATTAATTGAACGATTGAAATTATTTTAGATGCAATGAACATTGAAAGTGAAAATGTTGACAAACTATTTTTCTAAATCAATCATTTCTATTTCTATAATTATTTGTCGAAGAAAAAATATTAGATTTGATTATCTGTAATTGGAATCATATTTACAACACTTAAAATTAAAACTCCTTTATATTTTGAAGTTTCTCCTTAAATTAGCGAAAAACAATAAATGTTGACTAACAGTCAAATCTTTTCTATAAAATAACTTTCTAGCGACTTTCTTTTTTTTTGTGAATATTTTTACGTAACATGTTAATAATAAATTGTTACACTAAATTATCTATTTTCTATACCAAAGAAAAGAATATCCTTTTAGAGATTCTTTCTCTGGGTCCAATGCTGGTCCAGGTACAAAACTTATATTAGGCTGATGACCAAATTCATTTGATAAGTATTCAACTTTAACATCGACTCCTGTTTCACTTTTTGAATAATAACTACCATCTTTTTCACCGTTTTGATAGCCATCCTCATTATGACCATGTGATGGAATTGAATAATTAAAATGATAATGTAAGTTTTGTTCAGCTTTTTCGGACGTATTAGAAATAGTTAAATTCTCATTTAAAATTTTTGAATCTTTTATTTCATACTTTTTTTCACTGATAACATTACTATCGGAGGAATCAACTTTGTTGAACGATTTTCCCTTACGTACGTTTTGTATTTCGTTAAAATTTGGCAAAGTAGCTAAAAGAAATAGAAAAATTACAATTTTAGTTACGTATGTTTTTATATTTATAAATAATTATATTATTATTATTATCTTATCGTTTAGACCAATTTGTTTATTAGACACGATGAGTAAACTTCTAGAGGGAATGATTTTACATTAATATTTAATAAATAATTTTTATTAATATACTAAAGTTGTAATATTTTAATTTTTGAAACAAAATCTTTTATCTACAAAATAAATAAAAGGTAGGAAGAAATTTATCAAAAGAGGTACTTACGAGATTTTTCTAAATTTTTAAAATTATTTTTAGTTCCATTTAGAGCAGAATTAATTTTATCTTTTTCAATTGTCTTGTTTAAATGAGTTGATTCAGTTTCAATTTTAGGTTTATTTGTCAAATTATTGCAATCACTACATGATCGTTCTATTGCTGACATTACTTTCTTCGCCACTTCTGGTTTTTCCTTGAAGAACTCGTCAATATCTTTTTCTTTAAAGATATAATTTTAAATTATTTTTTATTTATTATTATTATTATTATTTCATCGTTTAGATCAATTTGTTTATTGGACACGATGGGTAAAATTCTAGAGGGAATGATTCTGAATTATCACTTTCATTTACACTTCTAATTTCACTAATTCGAATTTTTACTCACTTTCACTTCCCCCATTAATGATTCTAATTTTCACTTTCACTAATTTCTAATCAATGAGAGTGAAAATTAGAATTAGTAAAAGTGTGAATGGAATAGAAATATAAGTGAAAATTGGAATCAGTGGAAGTGTAAATCGAATGTTTTACTAAATGTTTCAAATTCAAAATGGTGGATCCAATATGTCTGATGAAATTTTTGAAATTTGATCGAATTCGCTTAAAAGTTGCTACCTATAGCTTTTTAAGATAACTGATTACGAATAAAAAAATTAAATTAAAACTAATTGTATTATTATTATTACTACATAACTTACTTGAAGTTAGCTTTCGATTTTTCATCTTTGTAATAATAAAATCTCCCTCTTTATCAGTTGCATAACCAGTTTCATGATAAATCCCATCAGCAGTTATAAATCCATATTCTCCTGTTACAATTCCATCTTCATCTATACGTAATAACAATTGATAATAAATAAAAATTTTAATTAAAGTGTTTAATATTGTAGGATAATTTTTAATTGTAATCACTGCTAGAATTTTAGAAAGTAAAATATTTATGTCTAAAAAATATTACATTTCTATTAGTATAAAATTTGTTCTTCCTGAATTTAATTCCATCAATTAAGAATTAATTAATTAATTAGAATTAATTCCATTACGAATTTTAATTAATTAATTAATTAGTACTAATTCCATTATGAATTTTAATTAATTAATTAGTTCTAATGCCATTATGAATTTTAATTAATTAATTAGAATTAATTCCATTATGAATTCAAAAAAAAGTCTGTGAGACACTATTACCTTTTTTCTCAAATCTGTGTTGGAAATCAATAACATTAAAGGCAAATTCATACGGCCTGGTATCATTTAAAATTTCATTTGAATCCTCTGATGTACTGATGCCAAAAAAGCAACCGTATATAATTGCAAAAAAAATTATTTTCATTATTAGAAATTGTTCTGAAAATAATAATAATAAAATTAATTAATTAATTAAATTGAAAATGATTTATAAAAAATACAATTTTAATTGCAAAAAATTTTTTGTCACGTCTCTTTTAAATTAATAAAAATTAATAATGACAGAAACTGTTATAAAAAAAATTACTCTTGTGAATGTTTAGAGGACTAAATTTTAACACGTCTTCTTCTCAGTTAAACAATCGCGTAACTGATGAAGGTTCTTTTGATTCAAGAAGCACATGGGACAAAAATCCTCCCTCAACTTTCGCTTTCACAATTTAAAACAAACATCCTTATAAGTACTGTGAACTTTAATTATCGCAGTTTGACACCTTCATGTGTCATGTTATTTCTGTATCGATGGAATAATATCAAATGGTATTGAAATTATTTATCAAATAAAATCTTAAACTGTAGACAAGTATAGAATAAATATACAAATCCCTTTGAGTGTAAAATTAGATTTAAATATTTAAGAAATCCTTCTTTATAACCTGAAAAAATATTCGATTTTAATTAATAAAAATAAATTTTTTTGCAACAAAATTTTATTTTGTCTAGTATAATTTATTTATTATTAAATTTTTTTTTAAATTATTATTATTTTAATTATTATTAATAAAAATAGTATTATTATTAAATTTTATACTCGGTGGTTTTTTGGGGTCACTGATTACGAATTCGTTGTCAGTTTATAAAAATCCAAAATGGCAAATCCAATATGGCGGGCGAAAAAATTGAAAAATCTTTCGGAGACCTTTAAAATTACAAAAAAAATATATTAAAAAATAAAAAATATTTAAAAATACTAATGAATCGTAAAAAAAAATAAAAAAAATACTAAAAAATATTAAAAAATAATAAAAAATATTAAAAAATACAAAAAAAAAAATATTTAAAAATATTAAAAAATACGAAAAAATACTAAAAAGTTATTTAAAAATACTAAAAAATATTTAAAAATATTTAAAAATTTGAAAAAATAGTAAAAAATTGTTTAAAAATACTAAAAAATATTAAAAAATACTAAAAAAAGTATTTAAAAATATTAAAAAATACTAAAAAAATATTTAAAAATATAAAAAAAATACTAAAAAATATTAAAAAATACTAAAAAATATTAAAAAATACTAAAAAATATGAAAAAATACTAAAAAATTATTTAAAAATACTAAAAAATATTTAAAAATACTAAAAAATATTAAAAAATACTAAAAAATATTGAAATACTAATTTGACGTCAAAAAATATTTTCTGCTGTATTTTAATATCATCATTTGTTCTATGCCAACAGCAATTATATCTATATTACAATTTTTTTTTATTTTTTTGTAATATACAATTTAAAAAAAATGAAAAATTCTATTTCTAATTATTTATTACCATCGAAAATCGATGACCTTTCATTTTCTATATGTACTATTTATAAGAAATGAAGGCTGAGAAACGTCGCGTGTTTTCATAAGGAAAAAAAAATACAGAAACAAGATAGAGGCTCGGCATAAATTGTCAGATATAACCAGACACATATGTGATAGGTCAGCCAATGAGGCATTGTACCTTGTAATGTCAATAAAGTGTTTCTTGATATCCAAACAGGCTTGGTATTATGGAATATGGATATATAAATGGAAAGGACTTATGTTTCTTTGGTTGTATCAACTTAAATTTTTTTTTTCATTTTCTTCTTTTTATTAATGACAAGAACTCGTGTCTATATACACGAGCGGGAGCTACTAATATACTCAACTAATGAATGGGAAGCAGTCAATGAAAATCATGATTCACTTTCAACAGTCAGAAAGCTGATTATTATTAAAATGCTTTAAAATTTTCAATTGTTAATTTAAATTTTAATCATAAAAAATGTTTTCGTAAATGATTAATTTTTTTATTTATTTATTTTTTTTAATTTTTTAGTTTGAGAAAAAATTTTTAATTTTTAAAATTGAATAACTAGGGGAATTCAGTCATGAGTGGACTGTCCTGATGAGTGGACCATGAAATGGTATTTCAGTAGTCAAAAACCAATTGGATACGACACGTCCTACGGTGAATTAACAAATTGATTCACCGAAAATATAAATAAATTTACTCACTGCATGTGAATGAATACAAAGTAAACTTAGTGAATATACAGTGAATTTCGTGAATATATTAAGTAATATTACTGTTACATTAAAATGTTATGTTTCTTAAATTTTTTCCAACATTAAATAATTAATTGAGTTGTTTTTATTTTCTATTGTTAATTAATATATTTAAATTAAATTTCATATTAATTGAGTGATTTTTAGTTTCTGGTGTTAATTAATTAAGTTTAATTAAAGTTAAATTAAATTTCATATCAGTGACGTTAGAATTTTTGTTTTATAGAATATAAAAAAATTAAATTTTCTTTTTTATATTACATTATTCACAAGTTGAAAGAAAAAAAATAATTGTTCCTTACATTACTTTGTAAAATCATTACTTTAACAAATTACTCCTGAAAAATAATGTAATTAATTAATATTTATATTGGAAAATAAAAATAAATTGGAAGTAGATTTGGAAAATGCTATATTGGATAAAAAGCAAAATTGTAATACCTATTAATTTATTTTATATACAAATAATTAGCAGTACATTTTTCTTCATACTAATTTTTTTTTAAAAAAATTACATCTATTTTGTAACTTTGAAATTAACATAGAAACAAAAAAAAATTGTCCCCGTTTTTTTTTGAAAATGAGAAAATTAACAGAATACAGAATCGATCAAATTTCTTCTGGTATACTCTTGGCAATGTGGATCGAAATGCCGTTACAAACAAAGTGGAACATTGGACAATAACTGAATCAGAATTCATTACTGACCTACAGTTCTGACTTATTTCCAAATTTTATTTTTTTGCAAAATAAATATTTTCTTTTTTTTTTGAATAATTCTTTTTTAGACAAATAAATTATATTTATCGTTAGTTTTTTTTTGTCAATTAAATTTTAATTAATTATTATTAATTTATTTCCTAGTTTTTGAGGAAGTTTTCATTCCCTTCTTCATTTTTTTTTATCTTCCAAATATTCCATGATTATTTTCCTCTTCGTATTCCGTTGAGTCTGGATGATAAAAATGATCGTGATATTGAGGTGGAGGTAATTTTTGAACTACAACAACTTCTTTAGTTTGACTCATTTTAATTGCATTCATGATTAACATGACCAATGCGACTTTTGCAATTATTAAACTTTTTATTAATGAAATTTTTATTTCCGCCAATACACCTGGTAAAGTGATGACCTAAAAAAAAGGAAATCACAAATTAAATATAGAAAATAATTTTTTTAATATTTTACTTAAAGTTTACAAAATTTTCCTGTATCATTTATTTTCTACTTTAACTATTTTTTAATGTAAATAAAATTAATTTTTTAATACAAAAACGATGGTAAATTAATAAATAATAAAATAAATTTGGTAAATTAATTGTTTTATTAATTAAATAATTCTTAGAAAATGGTTCCTAAATTCTCTTTGACAATTATTTATTTGGATCTATTTTTTTAAATTTAAAATCAAAAACGAATTTTTTGCCACTTGATTGAAATCCAATTATTCAAAAATTGTTTCGAATTTTATTTTTTTATCGCGATTTTATTTTTTAATTAGAGTAAATTTTCTTGAAAAATTGCATTCTTACTTGCATGGCAAAGGGAATCATCATCATTGCTCTTATAATTTTCTGCAGTGGCCCAGTTTTCTTGCTTGATCCCCCTGCAGCGCCGCTACTTCCTCCTGCGGCAGCGGGCCCACTTCCCCCACCACCTCCAACTCTACTACCTCTTCCCTCGAAGACGTTTTCTGTTTTAAAAATGATATGAATGTCATAACAAAGCCGCAGTAACTTTTACTTTTACATCAAGTTACGTTTAATTACAATGTTTTTACTTTTTTATAATAATCTTTATTATTTCGTTCATGAAAGTTGAATAATTAAATAAATATTTAATTTCATTAAAATAATTTATTACTAAAATCTTATATTTTTAGAAAAAAAATTGACATTTTTTTTATTTATTAATTTTGTCAATTTTTGAGAGCTTCAACTAAAGTTTATAACTTTAATTAATTTAAGTTACTTAATTAAAATCATCTGCTTACTTTTTTTGGACTCTTTTACTTATGGGTGTTTATTAAGATATTTTAAATAATAAAAAAAATGTTTGTCAACATAAAGTTTTTCTTATGAGAATAAAATTAATTTTAAATTTATGCGGGCGTTTAGTGGCGCCATCTGTGAACAGAATTGCGTAGAGTAAATTTTGAAACAGGGCGTGAGAGTTCTCTCTATTAATTATTCCCAGTTCATGTGAATGCGACGCACTTTTGTCGTCTTCGTTGAGATGTCGAAACAAAACTTGATTTAATTAATCTAAATTCATGTACCCTCACAGCACGTTGTCAACTAACACGTCGTTTATTTTCTTTAATTTTGAGTGATTTTCAATGCGCGTTCCACACTTAAACCTTTTGGAGATCCGACACGACGAGACGTTAATATAAAAAGTAAATTATTATTCTTATAACAACAATTAAATCATATGTTAAATTTAAAAGATTTAATATGTTTCAGAAAATTTTGTGAATTTGAATTAAGTGATTATTTATTTTAACCAATTATTAACTATTATAATAAATTAACTGTATTCATACCGATTAATTTTTGTATTTAAAACAAATAACATTTTCTTCTATCAAGTAACATTAACTTAATAGAATAATTTAATTTTAAAATTTTAATGTAAAAATAAAAATAATTTATGTCGAAATGTAATATTTTTTCTGAAATTTAAAACTATTCATTTTTAAATACAGTAAAATGAAAATTTCGTAAAATCATAAATAAATAACGCTATTTTTATTATAAAGAGGCCACCTATACATATATTTTTAAAACGCCTACCTAATATTTATTATTTATTACTGTTTATATGTATATAAAATTAATTTATGAGAAAAATACATGTTTAAAAAAGAAAATTCATTATTAACAATAAATTAAAACAAATGTTCTTTTAACCAATAATAATTAATTCCATTAAAAAAATTTATCGATTAATACTTGATTAAATGTCAAATTTAATTGAATTAAATATTCACAAAATTTTCTGAAATATATTAAATCTATGAAATTTAACATATGATTTAATTGTTATTATAAGAAAAATAATTTATTTATTATATTAAAGATGATTTAAAACGAGATGCATTTAACTGAGAAACAATCACTTCCCCTACGCGCAGAGTCACTGGAGGGGGCACGTCGCGTCGTGTCGGATCTCCAAAAGGTTTAAAGCGCGTTCCACACTTAAACTTTTCGGGCGTCCGACACGACACACGTGCCCCCTCTTCTCCATCTACCAAATGCATTCCCCTCCTGACGTAGGAGAAGTTAGTATTGAAGAGGGGGCACGTGTGTCGTGTCGGACGCCCGAAAAGTTTAAGTGTGGAACGCGCATCAGTGTGAAACGCTCATCATTCTAAATCACGTTATTTTTTATTGTGGTTTGGTTTTTGTAATAAATAACATAAAATTCATTGAAGTTGTTTAATGTTAATATGTTAATACTATAACTATACAATATTTTCTTTGTGTAGTGTTTTGTTTTTATAAAGCAATTTTACATATTCTCAACCTTGTCGAAAATTTTTCTAAAGGACAAGTTTAGGTTATGCGTGTCGGGAAATGTTTTGTTTCATCAAAATTGTGCAGTATATTTATAAATAAAAATTTTATTTAAGAAAATAATTTCAAAATAAATTAATTTTTTAATTAATTAAATTTTTTATTGTTCAGGAAATTGGAAATTTGGATATCCCTGGGATGATAATAAAAATTTAATCTAATTTCTCAGTGAAAATCAATAATATAATTAATTTTTAACGTCCTAATCCTAAAAAGCGTTTGATTCCAAAAATATTAATCCAACAATTTTAAATTTTATTATAGAAATTAAATAATTAAATTAATAATGAATATTAATTAAATACAATTTTATTATTGCATTTGTCACTTACCAGAAAAGAATTCACGAAATGAAACTTGAATGCTTAAATCTCCATGATTATAAGACATTTTAATTCCGGGAATCACAAAAAATAATTGATCATTGCTTGAGAAACTTTTTGCTAAACTTGCATTGTACACATTACTTGTTGCAATTCGAAATATAGCAAACAATATCATACAGTTGAAAAAAATTTGTCCTCTATCCATTCTAAGCACTTTTTTTTATTATTAATTCTAAAATTCTTTCAAAAATCATCTCTTGTCAAACATTTTTTCCTGTCACTAAAAACTTTTTTTTGTTGTTGCGTATTTTTCTCCTTGACTTTAATGACGTTTAAACCATTCTTCATTTGATTTTTTTTATTATTATAATTTATTTTAAATTATTTTCAATTTTTTAAATTAATTTCTCTTTGGATAAAATTGTTCTCGTTCTATTAATGAAATAATTTGCTATAGTAAATATTATTACTCAAGTGGAAACTTTTTGATCCATAACTATTGTAACGACTTTTTGATAAAATCAATTCTGCTAGTGATGAAGAGCAAGTACTGTTTGTGACTAGGGAGAAGTAAAGGAAAAACATTTTTATTTATTTTGTTAAACCCCACTTAGAAAACTAGGTATCTCGTACAGGAGAGATTGCAGTCTATTTTTTTTTTTTACTTTACAATAGCGGTTCTCCCTGCGCACAGCTTCCGGATGGTTAGCCAAGCAAAAAGAATTCCACGCTCTGAACCTGAGGATGCACTCTGCATCTTCATGATAACATAGCTCTTTAAACCACATCATAATTAACTTGACGTTTTTATTTTTAACACACTTTTCCGATTCATGTGAGAAACATATAATTGTATATATATGTGGATGAAAAATAAAAATAGAAATAATATTTTCTAAAGAAAATGGAATATGTTCATAAATATATGATAAATCGAAATTTTAATCATAACAAAATGAAAAATAATAATAATAAACAAATGTTATGTAAGAAACAATATTTTAAAATACCTGTACCAATTAATGCATAAAACTACGTTAGTTTTTTTTTGTTTCAGACAATATTGAAGGAAGCTACCATTGACACCGTTCACCTACGCATTTTTCAAGGAGTCAACTTTGATCCAGATAAAAAATTATTTATTTACATTAAAATTCGCCAAAAAAAATGTTTTTTGTACACTTTAAGATACCAATTATAATGTGTAAAAAGAGCGATAGAGTTGAATTTTATTTTTTTTGAGAAAAAATTCCTAAAAAAAACACTAAAATTTCAGCCGTCACATAGGAATAGTGCCTTAGTCAGCAATCAGTCGGGATGAAAAGATAAATCCGAGATCAGCTATAGGAATAGTTATATCTGGTATTTATTTGTAATTAAATATTTCTTAGGTGAAATTCTGAGCTATATGATTTGGTTTTATTTATAATTTATAATACAATCCGAAATGAATCCAGAATAATCCAGAATTTGTATTGTCCCCATATTTAAATAATTATTTTATTGTTTTCAAGTAATAATTAAAAGTTGAATGTGAATTTTTAATTTAGTTTGAATTTTTTTTCTTTCTAATTAAAATTGAAAAAATATAAAAATTATAAAAGGAAAATTATATGTCTATTCTACAATTTAGTTGAATAATTATTAGCAAGCGTATTTGTTAATGTAACAAATTATTTTCAAAATGATATCTTTTTTTAGAGACTTGGGTTATTATTTAATTGAATTATATTGAAATAATTGAAAAAAATTAAAGAAGATATTTTATTTTTATATTTAAATTCATGTGTTTTAAATTTTTTAATGAAACATTTAAATTTTAGTTTTATTTAAGTATTTAAAGTTCTCCACAGATGATTATTAAAGATTGATTTAAAACTGTAAGAATTAAAAATTTGAAATTATATGTTTTTTTTATTACATCTTACAAAATAATCAATATTCATTTGATTAATTTGAAGTGGATCAGGAAGTGATAGTAATGGGCGAAAGTAGAAAGTTAAAAAGCGGAATAAAAGAAACGAGAGAAGAAGAGAATATCGACAGTAGATATTAAAGAATTTATTTCATTTTTACATTTGAATAAGTGAACGTAATAATTTTAGACATATATCCTTTTTCTCACACATCATAACATTAAACAACATTTTAATTAATGGACTATGTAATTTTAATTTAATTTTTGACATAATTAACAAAATTCAAATTATTTTAAATTTAATATTATTTTTAATAATTATTGAATTTAGAAAATTTTCTGCCAAGTTAAGAAAAATTAATATTTTTTTCTACTTATAAATAATGTTAAAACAAAATTTACGAACTAATTTCAATAAACAAATCGTTTTCAATAAAATAATAATTCAATTTTATTATATATTACTTACAATAATAGCTGCAAATATTTTCGAATTAAATTTTCATTTGCCAAAATACCACAGAAAAAGGCTAAAACACAACACCTTAGACATTATTCAATGATAAAAAAATCTATTTTACTTTTGATTCTTATATTTTCCTTAATATTTATTTGTGAATATATTTTTGAAATTTATTTACGTAATATATTTTGACAGCAAAATTAAATTACATTCATTAAATTAAAAAGAAATAAAAGAAAAAATATTTTCTAACCTACAAAATTTTCTAATGCGTGCATATTATAAGATATATATGAATTTACAAAAATTTTCGAATTATAAAATTGCTATTTATCGACGATTATTATCAATTTTGTCACTTTTTGATTTTAATCTCACTTATATCTTTACTTTTTGAATTTCGACGGTATTTAGTTACGATTTAGTTATACAAAAATTTCTTAATTCTAAAATATATATTCAGCGCCTGTTATTTTAAGTAACTTATCTGAATGTTTCTTTATTTTATTAAAGTTTATATATTTAATAATATTTATATATTCTTTGTTTGGGTAAAAAGGTAGAATAATTTAAAAACCCCATTTGAAAACTTTTTAAACTTAAAACTAAAAAAAATGAATAGAAAACTAAAAGGATTACAAATATACTTATAAACTAAATAAATACTCTAAACAAAACAGTAATTTAGTATAAAAATATATGTCATTTATAGTATTATATGATTAATGCATAAGGCAGTTTGTGTTTTATTTTAAATGGAGCAGTGTCCCTGTAATACAACTTAATGTTATCTAGAGCATTATTATTCTTTATTTGTTCAGTGTAAAATTTATATGTTAAGTTTAAAATATTTAGGAATATTTTTTATCTATTTCTTATATTTCTCTAATTTTTGAGTTTCTAGTTCTAGGACTTGCATTAGAAATACTTCTCAAAATTTTGTTTTCAAATGATTGTATCTTCTGTATGTATGTCACAGAGTGCCACTCCGCATCTGAACGACCGATATTTATACTCGCAACGCGTGAATAATGAGATGGAGGGGGAAATTCTCGAAGTCTGCGCAGAACTACATTCGTTTAGAGTAGGCAACGCGCACATCCCGGTGGCAAAGAAAATAAGGTCTTTCTTCACCGTCCGTGCGTTTGCCTAGGTCTCATGTAATTGTTACTTTCGATCATGCGCAGTTCGAAATCGCGATTTATTTTAACAATAAGAAATTCAAATTCTGATTTATTTAAAAAAAAAACAAAAAATTCAGTGTGTAATATTTGAATGAAAATTTGACAATAATCCGTTACAAAGGAATAGTTGAGGAATAAATTATTTACTTTTTTAATTAATAAAACATATTATATAACAAATATTTTTATTTATAAATATAATTAAATTTATTTTAACAAAAGTTTGTCATCTAAAAACGATAAATAATTAGTGATGCATTTAGAGAATATCTCTTTTCTGATAAAAGAGAAAAGAAATGAAAATCATTAAAATTGTCAATAAATGTTTCCCGGTGACTTTTTTTGGGTAACAATTCGATTTCTTTATTCACTAAATCCATCACTGACGATAAACATTTTCTTATAATAATGCCTAAGAAGTATTATATATAAAAAAAATTTCCTAGTCGCTTTGGTTTTGCTTTTTTATTAAACTTGATGAGAAAAAAAGACCTTCGGATTAGAAATGAAAAAATTTTTAAATTCTACATACATTTTTGTAAAATAATACATAATTTTAACAGATGATTAATGTTTTTTTAAAAATTATTTTAATGAATAATTATCATTCAAAAGAAGTTAATTAAAAGTTTTCATTAAAAAAAAGATACAATTTTTGTAAAATTAAATAACTTTCTCGTATTTCAATTTAAAAAAAAAATTTTTTCCCAAAATAATATGTAATATACAGTTTTTATTTTTTATAATTCATTAAAAAAAGTTTTAACGATTCCCTTTCTATCTAGCTTCATTCCTAAATAATACTATGGCATTTAAAATTTATTAAATATTATATCACTAAAATTATATATATGAACCACCAAAATGTCTGTAATACTGCTGTTTTTTTTTATTTTAATAGAAAAAAATGATGAGTTGGTATAGTTAGAGAATTAATTATAAATAATTTTTAAGTTAAAATTCAATTTCCACTAATACAATAATCAATAAATTATAGGAATAAAAGAAATTATTATAAAAATAATTTAAAATATTAAAATGTAATAAAAATAAAAATTCTTAATGTTTTCATTGAAAAAATGTTTTGTTTTAGTTATCACAATTATAGTGATAAATAATAATTATAATAAAATCCAATAAATAAAAGAAATAAATAAAATGTACTTAAAAAAATTCAAAAAATAAATTATTTTTTTTCTTCAAAGTAAAAGTATGTTAAAAATATTTATAACTTAGAAAAAATTGGTAGGAACTCGTTTCGAGTAATGATTCCTGAACTATTTTGGCACTGATTAATTAGCTACCTATAATGACATTTTAAAATGTGAAGAACCCCCCAAAAAAAATTAATAAATAATAATTGATTAAAAGTAATATAAAAATAATTAAAAATTTCCAGG